>NC_041395.2:255908546-256238546 GCF_900747795.2 Erpetoichthys calabaricus | reverse complement strand
AAGGTAACTAAAGCTCACTCATTTTAATGCAATTTATTGATAAACACAAGGATTATAGAAATATGATAACTGCATAAATATGTTGACATATAAGACATGGTGCAGACTGACTAGACAGACAAACATATAACACAGAGAGGCTGGCTGTTCTGATGTTTTGTGGAGTTGTTGCTTTGTTGTTGCTCCAGCTTCATGTGGAGAATTCTTCTCGTTTATGGAGTGTACACTTTCTCTTTGCTTTGTGATCCTTTTGTCCATGGTCTACTGATTTTTTTCAGTTTAGCTCTTTGCTGTGTCATCTGCAACTGCATAGGGTATAGCATTACTCTTTTTGGCACAAGAGTTTAGATGCTGAAGTTCCCTTCTTGAAGTAATGGTTGTTTCTCAGGCCCTTTAAGACTGGGCTCAGTGCTTGACTTGGCAGACTGGATATTAGATTTCAGCTCATCAAAGAGACAGCAGCTCATCAGCTTTCTCGTTGCAGAGTGAGAGGTTGTTTTCAGATATTTTCAGTAATTTTTTGAGAATGTGCTCCAGAGTGACCCTGGGCAGAGCGGTCCATGAAATCCCCTGAGAGTTTCTTCAGAGGTCCCTTGAGACAGACACCTGTGGGAGTCAGAGAGAAGCTTGAGCATGGTGCCGCAAGTTTTAAGGGAATTTATAATTTTTCTTGATTGGATTAATGTCACTTTCATTTGCAACATCAGTGTCTCCTCATAGGCAAGTGATTTACAGCTATTTACTATTGCTTGATTCCATTTTGTACCTACTGGGTCAAGAATTCTGCAGAGAGGGGCCTCTCCAAAGATGTCAGTTCAATTCTGATTTACACCGTTGTTATCAGATGAAGTACAGGCAGATCCTGGTACAAAAAGTCCAGTCACGTACTTTGGGGTTCTGGCACAGCTGTATTTCTGTTAAATCTGCTGCCTTACAGTCCTCATGTGCTACTATAGCCTAGAAGAATAGGCAATGCCCATTTTTTCCTACAGAGGGGATATGTAAAAAGTTAGTTTAGAGTCAAAGATGAATTCTTGCCAGATGACCCAGAGTTATAAAGTTGGGAAAAGAGACAAGGGGAGGATTCCAGTTTCAAGTTGCATGTGTCATGCATCTGGTTTAAGAGCATGACAAGCTAATGTTGACATAATCTTTTCAAATACAATAAGGAGAATAATTTGAGGTCACATCACTTTCTGCATAAAGAATCAATGCCCTAAATATAGGTAATGTTATAGAGTATAACAATTTTGCAACCTAATCTTTGCATCCCAGGGATAGAATCAGAAATTCACATAGCTTTTCACGCACCCATCTGAACGTTGATGCAAGTTGTGAGGATGAATAGCTGCAGCACACATAATGGATGTTTCTCTGAAAAGACAGAAGGCGGCCAATATTAATGAACAAGAAAGAGGCCAAATTGGATGGAGACTGGTCAGCTGCACAGACACACGGCACAGACTGCCAGCTGATTGGCTGACAAAAGGAAAGAATAAATAGTGGCTTGTTCTCTGGTGTCTCAGGTAACATACAGAAAGTCAGACAAAAACAAAACGGGAGTTGGCAATTGTTTCAACCTGCTCAGTTCAACTGGCTCCTTGCAAAATGGAGGCACAGGCAGCACTGTATGGATTTTAAAAAATACCTCTAGGAAACAAGATGACATAAATGAGCCACAAACATTGCAAGAAGACATCATGGCATGGTAAAAATAAAAATTAAATAAAGACCCTTACACTGTTTTCAGTAGGCTCTTATTAATAAGAGTAATATATAAATGTACTAACCATGATCTCAGATCTGATTATCCACACATGTGGCAAAGTTTTTTGTAGCATGACAACAGTGATCATAGTAAAATGACATGTTTGCCATGTGTTTCCACTAGGAAAAAAAAAACAGAAGCCAAAACAAAAGAAGCAAACAAAGGAAAAACATCACAAGAATATATTGGAAATATCACATTAGTGTACTCAGACCCCCGAAAATTCTGACAGTATGAAATAAAATTAAAAAGTTATATAATTTCAAATCTACTTTCAAATTTGTCATGAGGACAAAACTCGTATACCATTCAAGCACAACCCGTGATAGGTTGCATCATGGGATTTAGTTGGTGATAAAAGTTAACTATTTATAACATTGTATTTACTTTTATAAACAGTTATTAAAGGCACTTACCTTGGGCATAAGAGCAAGTGTGGCATTGGAGGCTCTGGTAAGTCGATGATTGCTCAACTGTTTAGGGGAAGAAGACTTGGAGCAGGAGGAAACAACAGCCCAGGCTAATCTGATGCTGTGGATAAATGGAGTGTTAGTTTGCTACCACGATAAACCTGTAAGAAAGTAATAAGTTTACAGTTACTTACCTGAGAGAGAGAGTGAGCGAGACAGGAGTGTGGTGTTATGGGTCCACAGCTCTTGCAGCAAAGGCCGTTTTACTTAAATAAATAATCGCCGTGCTCACGGCTTAGCGAGGGGGCTTGGTGGCTGTAGCAAGCCGCAGGGCGATCTGCGGTGTGGGCGGTTTTCACCTAAGTGCACAGGTGGGAAACTGCCCACATCCATGATTGTTCCTGTGGCTAATGGGCTGCAGCTGCTATGTCCTCTCCGCATATATAGAGAAGCGCGAGCGGGTTAAAGGGGAAGAAATAGAAGTAAGAGAAGGAAAGAGAAAGAAACGGAGGTCGCAGGAAGTAGCAGGAGGTTTTAACATTGTTACTTCCTGTACTGTTTTACCTCGTGGTTTTTAGAAGAGTTTATTGACTTTAACCTCCACTTTTCATTTAATGGATTATTTATTTATTTATTGAAGGAACTGCACTATTGCACTTTGTTTGCACTTTGGATTTGTTTTAATAAAAGCACTTTGCACTTGTTAACCATCCTCTTGCTTAATTGTTTATTGCCCCACTGTCTAGCTCATCGGTGACATTACCGACAGTGTTGGGTTCAAGGGCTCCCAAACAACCGATGGGAGCATGGAGCCGAACCCGCATCGTCACATTTTGGTGGCAGCAGTGGGATGAGCTAGCAGTGGGGACAGAAGAGGAAACAGAGCAGCAAGCGGGATTGGTACCTGACTTTGTAAAGGACCCATGTACCCAAGCCGGAGGAGGACATTTTTATGGACAGAGCTTTTTATGGACATTTATTTATTGCTGGTTTTTATTTGTCTTTTAAAGAGTTCTTATTCTTTTAATGTCCTGTTTTAATGAAGGGGGGCTTGGGTTGATTTTATTGTGGGGATTGATTGTTTTAGTGCTTTTATTTTAGTGCAGTGTAGAGTGGCCGAGCTGTGGACCTGGTCTCCAGTTGAATTGGGTTGGTAGTGTAGTGGTGTGGAGCCTTCCCATGCAACTGGAGTTTTATGGAGGGTGGAATGTGGTGTTATGGGTCCACAGCTCTTGCAGCAAAGGCCGTTTTATTTAAATAAATAATCGCCGTGCTCACGGCTTAGCGAGGGGGCTTGGTGGCTGTAGCAAGCCGCAGGGCGATCTGCGGTGTGGGCGGTTTTCACCTAAGTGCACAGGTGGGAAACTGCCCACATCCATGATTGTTCCTGTGGCTAATGGGCTGCAGCTGCTATGTCCTCTCCGCATATATAGAGAAGCGTGAGCGGGTTAAAGGGGAAGAAATAGAAGTAAGAGAAGGAAAGAGAAAGAAACGGAGGTCGCAGGAAGTAGCAGGAGGTTTTAACATTGTTACTTCCTGTACTGTTTTACCTCGTGGTTTTTAGAAGAGTTTATTGACTTTAACCTCCACTTTTCATTTAATGGATTATTTATTTATTTATTGAAGGAACTGCACTATTGCACTTTGTTTGCACTTTGGATTTGTTTTAATAAAAGCACTTTGCACTTGTTAACCATCCTCTTGCTTAATTGTTTATTGCCCCACTGTCTAGCTCATCGGTGACATTACCGACGGTGTTGGGTTCAAGGGCTCCCAAACAACCGATGGGAGCATGGAGCCGAACCCGCATCGTCACATTTTGGTGGCAGCAGTGGGATGAGCTAGCAGTGGGGACAGAAGAGGAAACAGAGCAGCAAGCGGGATTGGTACCTGACTTTGTAAAGGACCCATGTACCCAAGCCGGAGGAGGACATTTTTATGGACAGAGCTTTTTATGGACATTTATTTATTGCTGGTTTTTATTTGTCTTTTAAAGAGTTCTTATTCTTTTAATGTCCTGTTTTAATGAAGGGGGGCTTGGGTTGATTTTATTGTGGGGATTGATTGTTTTAGTGCTTTTATTTTAGTGCAGTGTAGAGTGGCCGAGCTGTGGACCTGGTCTCCAGTTGAATTGGGTTGGTAGTGTAGTGGTGTGGAGCCTTCCCATGCAACTGGAGTTTTATGGAGGGTGGAATGTGGTGTTATGGGTCCACAGCTCTTGCAGCAAAGGCCGTTTTATTTAAATAAATAATCGCCGCGCTCACAGCTTAGCGAGGGGGCGTGGTGGCTGTAGCAAGCCGCAGGGCGATCTGCGGTGTGGGCGGTTTTCACCTAAGTGCACAGGTGGGAAACTGCCCACATCCATGATTGTTCCTGTGGCTAATGGGCTGCAGCTGCTATGTCCTCTCCGCATATATAGAGAAGCGCGAGCGGGTTAAAGGGAAAGAAATAGAAGTAAGAGAAGGAAAGAGAAAGAAACGGAGGTCGCAGGAAGTAGCAGGAGGAGAAAGTCGGTGCGGGAGAGCGAGCGAGTGCAGGCTCGTCAGCAGCTGTACTGGTAGCTTGGGTGTATGGCCGACACCCGAAGTGTAGCAGCAGTGGTCGCTCCCGCAGAGTTGTTTCTGCAGGGCGGGAGTGACCAGTAGATGGATAACTCTCCGCGGAAGGCAGCGGAAGTTGGACTTGGGGCGAGTATTCCACAGCATGAGCGCCCTGGTTGCTGTGGAACCCAAGTCGCTGGCTGGAAGAGCCTACCGGAGCCAGGGATCGGTGAGGCAGTCCAAATAGCGGAAGCAGGCAGAGAGAAAGTCAGCTGCAAGGAGGGTGATTCTCCTGTAGAGCACACATACGGGTATAGCAGGGGAGTTGCCAGAGGACAGAAGACACCGGGCTTTTTGATTTTAACATTGTTACTTCCTGTACTGTTTTACCTCGTGGTTTTTAGAAGAGTTTATTGATTTTAACCTCCACTTTTCATTTAATGGATTATTTATTTATTTATTGAAGGAACTGCACTATTGCACTTTGTTTGCACTTTGGATTTGTTTTAATAAAAGCACTTTGCACTTGTTAACCATCCTCTTGCTCAATTGTTTATTGCCCCACTGTCTAGCTCATCAGTGACATTATCGACGGTGTTGGGTTCAAGGGCTCCCAAACAACCGATGGGAGCATGGAGCCGAACCTGCATCGTCACAAGGAGTTCATCCCCCTATAGGCGTGTGTGCGTGCAAGCAAACTCAGACAAGTACAAAGGTCCAGGAGGGGGGAACACCACATCATGTGTCCTCAGTGGAGGGAAGAGGATCAGTGTCAAGTGGGATTGGATGCAACAGCAAACCCACAGCCATATAAAGCAGGTTGTTAGATACAAGATGTTGTCTTTCTGCATTTAGCAATCTGATAGTGAAGTACACCTGAGGAAAACAAATTACAAGGAGAAAACCCTAGAGCATTCTCCTTCCTGTGGCCTCTCTTCCTTCTAGTTATGTCTGGCTCTACTTGCATCCCCAATCTTATATAGATTATGACTGGAAGGGACATTTAAATCCCGATAATTAAGCACTTCTGGAAGCCCTGTGGGAACCATTTTCAGGGTTATGCCTAACCTGTGGAACACCTGTCCTGAGTCCCTGCTCCTTTTATAGGGTGGGTACACCAATAGGTCACCAGTCAATTATCACCGACTATCTGAAACACATAAAATAATGGGTCTATATGCTACTACCTATCAGGCTGTAAGACTCCTTCTACATTACCTGGCACCCCGCATTGTCTTTCCACAGCATAATTAGTTCTGGATTATCTGGCATATGGTGTGCTCTTATTTGAAAGGAGCTTAACTTCACTTTGACCTTCCATTGCATTTCCAGGGTAGTCAATTCAGGACTGCTCCCATCACTAGCAGGCATGCTAAATCCTTTTAGTGGTGGTCATGTTTCACTGGCAAGGCAATAAAAGTCATTATTAGCAGTTTACACACCACTAGGACTCCTTACATCCCAAATTCTGCCCTGCACTATTAAGCACTGACTGCAGGTCTGTTCCCAAAAGGGCTCTCTGTCACACTTATTATTATCAAAAAGAAAGTAGGCACACTCTTTTGTAAACATACTGCATGCTTTTTTTGTATGCAGCATTCACTTTGAGTTTTGTTAACTGTTATTTATAACAGTATTTTTTGCATGGGGCTTGAAGCCCGGCATTTATTAACAATACCAATATTACTGCTACCTTCTTAAACAGGCCCCATTGGTCTCAGCCTTTAAGTCAGTGTTCAAGACTCATTATTTTTGCACAGTGTACTCTTCTTAGAGATGCTGTTGAGGTTGTTACTTCTTAATAAACAAAACAAATTGTTTGGATAAGCTGCTAGGAAGTTTTCTTTCTCTTTGTCTTCTTGGTCTTATGTGGTGTCACTTAGAATACCTAGGAATAAATTGAAAACTGAAACAAGTTAATATTACATATTCTTTTTTTCTTGATAGTTTACACTTTAGTTGTTGCAGTTTAATGATAACATTGAGGCATGGCATTGTCATGTATATGTTCATGACAGAGAAGTAACATCATGGTGGTCTTTTTTGGACCAGCTGCTATAAAAGCACTGTGATTTCAAATACAAAACAATTGATACTAGGGAAACTTGTTAGACGTTGATGGTGTTTTCCTTGCCAGAATCTGGCTAGCAATTTTCCACTGTTTACCAGGATCTAAGATGGATTCAACAATAGCAAATTTCCTTTTTTAAAAGATGGACTCATTTCAGATTATTACCTGTTCTTGCTTATTTTAAAAGTCAAATTCCAACAACTTGTTAAAAAAAATTATGTACATTTCCTTTTACAAAAGGTTTGTACTTATATTGTTTTCATCAACATGGTGTTTTTTGCTGCTCTTTATTAATTATTCAATATAGGCAGGTACTCTCTCCTCAAAGGTTCAGAGAAGCAAAGCCAGTCCTTGAAGCCTCCCTCATAAAACCCTTGTAAAGCTTCTTTATCAGGTTAGTGTCAGGGACTTGTTTACTTCCTTTTACATCATAAACTGTCCCCCAATTGAAACTAATATCCAAGTAACTCAGTGACATATTACATGTATATATATATATATATATATATATATATATATATATATTTTTTTTTTTACATTGTCACAAACGTGCGCATGGGAGGCAGCTAAAAGGCTTGAGTGATGGCAGTTCTGAGGCATGCCAGGAGCTGGTGGAGTGCACTGACTCTTTTTCTCTCTTTCCTGTAGACCATTCCCGGGAGATTCCATCTGGCTCTCTTGACGTCACTTCCGGGACCGAGCCAATGGAAGGAGACCTTACCGGCTCCGGCACCTCTGACGTTACGTCCGGGCTCGAACCAATGGCTAAAGAACATGGGCCTGATCCTTATGACCTCACTTCCTGTCTTCCCCTTTAAAAACCTGCCCCTTTTTCCTAATTCCTCAGTCTTGTTTTGGACTCAGTTGTATGCATATCAGTGCTGTTTATTTGATGAAAAAACGACTTTGCAGCCAGGATACCATATTATACGGGTGGCTGCCCCAAACCTTTATCTGAGTATGTCTTGTTTTTGTGACATTGGCGTAGCCGGCAGGATCGAAAAGTCCTGGAAGAGAAGGGGACAGGACCTGCAACACATCCAGGTGGGAGCGTACCGGTGCCAAGTTTCCAGGCAGGGAGGGTGTCCCGTGTTTCGGAGTGGCCCGGTACAGGCTCTGCTCCTGGCATGCTCCACTAGGCAACCTAGGCAGGCCAGGGAGTGTTCGGGAGGGGCTCACAGATTTGGGCTGCTTCGGAAGGGGGAGGCAAAGAGGGCTGTTTTTGCTCTCTTGGACGAAAGTGCCCGCCTCCCTGTGAAGCCAGACTGGCAGGTGAGTAACCTGAAAAACTGGAGGTTCGAACCAGAGCGGCCGACCACTCAACAAGCCTGGTCCCTATGGGCAAAGGTAGGGCAGTGGCTACGGCCACACGAACTCAAGCCCATCCAAGTAATAGAGCAGGTGGCTTGCTATCTGCTTCTGGGCACACTACCCCGGGGCTTCACCCAGCTGGTCTGGGGTAGACAATTCAAAAACATGGCAGAGCTCATAGAGCTCGTAGAAAAACAAAGGATGGCCTCCCAATCTGGGGCAGCTGAACCGTCCCTTGGCCGAACTCAACCGGAGTACGTCCCAAAACCTAGCCTCCCCTGTACAACCCAGAGCTTGTGCCGACGTCCCCGAGGCTGCGGGCGCGCAAAACGCTTGGGAATGAGGTGGAATGCAGGTGGAAGGGGAAGAGGGGTTGGTGTGCTCTGACAAACCCATTGACGGTCCCACACACAGGCGTGGTGATCATTAGCGGGTATGAAACTTCTGCTCTGTTCGATACCAGCAGCAACATTTCCATTGTTGTCTGCCGATTTGTGCTACCGCAACAGTGGTTGAAATTTAAGACCGGTATAACCTGTGTCCACGGAGAAATCCGCTGGTACAGGACCACCATTTGTGTCATCAGTTACGGAGGATCAGTTTAGAAATTAACCGTGGTGATCCTCCCTGATCCTCCACACCCGGTGATACTAGGGCGGGACTGGTCTAATATCAAAAGCGGTGAGTCACATACCACTCCTGGGGATAACTTGGGCTTAGTTATGGATGGGGACGAGCCATCTCAAGCTGCCTCCACGCCATGTAATCAGCCGGCAGAGAGAGGCAAAGCAGCCGCCCTGAGTGACGTGGCAACTCCTGGGCCGTCGCGTGCCGACACGTCATCCACCAGCGCCACGGTGGAGCGGGAGGAAACCATGCCCCTTGAGGTCGGTCCGGACCCTCTCTCCCTTTTATGGTTTCAATTTAGAGAGACACCGGCTTCCTTTAAAAGGGAGCAGTGGAGTGACGATTCCCTGAAATTTGCAAAAAATGCAGTGGTCCTAGTCAATGGCCAGCACACAAACCAGTCAATGCCACAGGGTCCTCACTTTGTGTTAGACAACGACCTTCTCTATTGCGCAGCAGTGCATGACAGGCAGGAGAGAAGGCTGCTGCTAATCCCGCGGACCTTCCAGCGGCAGGTCTGTGAGTTAGCACACGCCCACCTTCTAGGTGGCCACTTGGGCACCGAAAAAACCCTGGAGTGGATCAAGCTCCGTTTCTACTGGCCGGGAATCAATGAGGAGGTTCATCGCTTTTGCGCTTCCTGCCCAGAGTGTCAACTGTGACAAATTCCAAGAAAGGACTGTGCTCCTCTCATTCCTATTCCCCTGATTGACATACCCTTCCATCGAATTGGGGTCGATATAGTCGGACCTCTGGAGCCCTCAGCCCGAGGACACAAGTACATCCTAGTCCTTGTGGATTATGCTACAAAATACCCCGAAGCTGTTCCGTTGCACTCAGCCACTTCTAAAGCCATCGCACGGGAATTACTAAGGGTCTTTGCGCGCGTGGGTATCCCCAAGGAAGTCTTGACGGATCAGGGGATACCTTTCACCTCAGAGACATTCAAGGAGACTGCCAGATTACTGAAAATAAAGCATTTAAAGACCGCGGTGTATCATCCTTAAACCGACGGTTTAGTGGAGAGGTTCAATCAGACTCTCAAACAAATGCTGAGTAAGGTGGTCAGCGAGGATGGAAGGAACTGGGAACAGCTCCTCCCCCTCATCCTTTTTGCCTATTGGGAAGTCCCACAAGCCTCCACGGGCTTCTCCCCTTTTGAATTACTGTGTGGGCGACAACCCCGGGGCATATTAGATATTCTAATAGAAGGAAGGGAAGAAGAGGCTCTTCCCTCTACAAACATACTAGAGTATATCGCGCAATTACGCGATAGATTTGGAAAGATTCGGCCCTTCCTTAAAAGTCACATGGAAGAGGCCCAAGCAGCACAGGTCCGTTACTACAACCGCAGCACGTGTCTCCGGGAGTTCCGCCCGGAAGATTGCGTCATGGTCCTAATGCCTACCTCCCAGTCTAAGTTGCTTGCCCATTGGCAAGGCCCCTATGAAGTTAAGGAGAGGAAGGGACTCGTCGACTATTTGGTGAGTCAACCCAATCGTCGGCCGAAGGAGCGGGTTTATCATGTGAACCTGCTGAAACCGTGGAAGGACAGGGATTCCGATCCCTCCTCCGGCCAGCCCCGCTCACTCTTCGCTCACACACACAGCCTTAACTTCGGTGCGGACTTAAGTCCCAGACAACAGCAGGAGCTGGAAACAGTTATCCGGGCCGTTCGGGAGGTAGTCAGTGAGAACCCAGGAAGGACCTCTCTGGTTGAGCACAACATTGTGACAGAGCCCGGGGTTATTGTCCGAGAACGCCCGTATCGTCTTCCCGAGGCAAAAAGGGCTGAAGTGGAGCTTGAGATCAAGCGCATGCTGGAACTAGGTGTGATTGAGGAAAGTTATAGTCCCTGGTCCAGTCCCATTGTGCTGGTCGGTAAGCCTGACGGGAGTTGCAGGTTTTGCAATGACTTCCGTCGGCTTAATCAAGTCTCCCAATTTGATGCCTATCCAATGCCACGAGTGGACGACCTCCTCAAGAGGCTTGGAGAGGCTCGACATTTGACCACACTGGATATGACAAAAGGTTACTGGCAGGTTCCTTTAACGGACTCCGCAAAGGAAAAAAACGCGTTTAGTACCCCTAGCGGACACTGGCAGTATCGTGTCCTTCCATTTGGGTTACACGGGGCTCCAGCAACCTTCCGGCGTCTGGTGGACAAAGTGCTCCAGCCTCATAACTCATACAGTGCTGCCTACCTGGATGACGTGGTCATCTATTCCAGCACATGGAGGGAACACCTACAGCATGTCCGAGCGGTATTGCAGACACTTGGTGAGGCCGGGCTCTGGATTAATCCCAAGAAATGCTTCTTTGGATTGAGCGAGGCCAAATATTTAGGCTACCTGGTGGGTTGGGGTACCGTAAGGCCACAGTGCTCCAAAGTAGATGCCATTTTGAAATGGCCCCGTCCGCGAACCAAGCGGCAGGTCCAAGCCTTTCTCGGGTTAGCGGGGTACTACCGCCGGTTTGTACCCCGGTTCTCAGAGAGAGCGGCGCCCTTGACTGATCTAATAAAGAAGAGGGCCCGAACATTGTGGTATGGACTGAGAAGACAGGCACTGCATTTGGTGACTTAAAGCAGGCCCTTACGTCCGCACCTATTTTGATGGCACCTAACTTTTCTTTGCCTTTCATCCTCCAGACGGACGCTTCGGACACAGGCCTGGGGGCAGTGCTGAGCCAAAGTGTCGATGGTGTGGAACACCCCATCATGTTCCTGAGCCGGAAACTGTTGGACCGGGAGACCAGGTATGCAGTGGTGGAAAGGGAGGTTTTGGTGATTAAACGGGCGATTACTCAGCTTAGGTACTACCTGTTGGGCCGGGAATTCACCCTTGTCACAGACCATGCACCTCTACAGTGGATGGCCCTGCACAAGGAGTCGAATCCGCGGGTCACCCGGTGGTTTCTTAACCTACAGCCATATAAGTTTTCACTCGTTCATCGCCAAGGCGCTCTCCATGCCAATGCTGATGTTCTTTCTCGGGTTCACGACCTCTCAATTAGGGTCGCTCGACCCAACGGGTCTGGGCTAAGGGGGGGGGCCTTGTCACACATGTGCACATGGGAGGCAGCTAAAGGGCTTGAGTGATGGCAGTTCTGAGGCATGCCGGGAGCTGGCAGAGTGCACTGACTCTTTTTCTCTCTTTCCTGTAGACCATTCCCGGGAGATTCCATCTGGTTCTCTTGACGTCACTTCTGGGACCGAGCCAATGGAAGGAGACCTTACCGGCTCTGGCCCCTCTGACGTCACGTCCGGGCTCGAACCAATGGATAAAAGAACATGGGCCTGATCCTTATGACCTCACTTCCTGTCTTCCCCTTTAAAAACCTGCCCCTTTTTCCTAATTCCTCAGTCTTGTTTTGGACTCAGTTGCATGCACATCAGTGCTGTTTATTTGATGAAAAAACGACTTTGCAGCCAGGATACCATATTATATGGGTGGCTACCCCAAACCTTTATCTGAGTATGTCTCATTTTTGTGATATAATATATAGTGTATATATGGGTCAGCAATAACATCTGACTTCTGATTCTGAATTTTGATCTTGTTTCATCTACTTGTTGTTGGATTTATACATTTTTTGCAGTTAGCCCTGCACCACTTGATTCAGTCTCTACATTAATTTGGGGGTTTGGGAGCCACGGATTATGAATTTAATAGTTTTTGCATTTAAACTAAATTTAAGTGGTTGATCATTTTTTAGCGCCTTGCCTCTTAGCCATATTTACTTTCTGTGAGTGCTGCTGTTTTGTGATTACATCAACAGGATGCAGGTCTTGGTTGGCAAAGGTGTGGTCATAATGGTCACAAAGTTGGGCATCAATTAAATGAAGCAATTCTGTGGATAAAACCTTTCCTTCACAATTTTCTTATTATTTATTTATTGACTTCCTCATAATTAACTTCCTGTTCTGGTTTCTGACTCCTGAATTTTGTTTTCTCTTTTTTGGCTCTGACAAAAGATCTGTTTGACTCATAGTTTTGACCTCAGCTTTTTCTTTAAACTAACAAATATCTCCCAGTCCTTTTTATCATTCCTTGACATTTCTCACAAATCAATACACTTAAAACTTTTAAACAAGATCTTTGCAGTAAATTTGATAAAAACATGACATTTTATTCTCCAAAGCCGAATGCAAAATATAACATTATCCAGTAATAACGTGTACGAATATTTACTACAGTCTATTGCAGTTTATTCTATTTATAATAGAGGTATTGATTTTGATTGGGCAAGGTTTGCTAGTAACAAGCAAATTCCAGAAATGTGAAAGGGCTAGTAGTATCTGGCCAAATAGCATAAAAAATTCTTTTAAGTTTTTTGTTATGTATCCATTTTTTCTGCGTAATATTTTTTATGACTATGGCAGTGATATTATCTCTATGCCGTTTTGTGTGGTCTTGTGTCTCAGGTAGGAGGGGCACGGTGGTGCAGTGCTGCCTCGCAGTTAGGAGACCCAGGTTCGCTTCCTGGGTCCTCCCTGCGTGGAGTTTGCATGTTCTCCCCGTGTCTGCGTGGGTTTCCTCTGGGTGCTCCGGTTTCCTCCCACAGTCCAAAGACATACAGGTTAGGTGCATTGGCGTTTCTAAATTGTCCCTAGTGTGTGTGTGTGTGTGCCCTGTGGTGGGCTGGCGCCCTGACCTGGGTTTGTTTCCTGCCTTGCACCCTGTGTTGGCTGGGATGGGCTCCAGCAGACCCCCGTGACCCTGTAGTTAGGATATAACGGGTTGGATAGTGGATGGATGGATGGGTGTCTCAGGTACTGTCATTTTGTATTGGCTGTATACAAGGTGTGTCTATTAAATAATGAGACTGATTAAATAACTTATATGTATTACAAATTTAATGCTTGTCCCCTTCAATATACTCCCCGTTTGCACTAATACATTGCTGCAGTCCAGTTTTCCACTGGTCGAAGGCATGGAGCAAATCAATTTCTCTCAGCTGTTTTAACACATTGGCCATTTTCTTCTTTACAGTTATCAACTGACTCAAAACGTGTCCCTTTAAGCTCTGATTTAACTTTTGGTAAAAGTCACACGGTGCTAAATTGGGCGAATATGGAGGATGTTCAAGTGTAGTAACGTGCTTGTCAGTCAAAAACTGCTTTACAGAAAGTGTTGTGTGAGCAGGTGCATTGTCCTGGTGAAGAATGAAACCATTTTCCCCCAGTTGCGGCCATTTTTTTCTGACTTTTTCTCTCAGCTTTATCAAAACTTCCTTATAATAATGCTGGTTAACTGTTGTGCCTTCTGGAACCCATTCTTCCATAATTACACCCTTGATAACGAAAAACACAATGAGCATGGCTTTGAATTTTGACTTGCTTTGACGAGCTTTTTTCATTCTTGGTGATGACGGTGTTTTCCAGTGAATTGACTTTCTTTTGGTTTCAGGATCATACAGGAAGATCCAGGTTTCGTCACAAGTGTTTACTTTATGAAAAAGGTTTGAATCTGCGTCAAGTTGCTGCAGAATGTCAACACAACATTCCTTGCAACATTCTTTTTGCTTTTGTGTGAGAACACTTGGGACTATCTTTGCACAACTCACAATCTACTGAACGTCATAGAGTGTTGCTGCTTGTCATACAGGTTCAGACATGTTCAAGGTCACCATACATGCAGTTATAACCGGTTCTGACTGCTTTGTTTACTAGGTGGAATCACAGTCTCGTTATATAATAGACACACCTTTGTATATTCATAGTTGTGGATCATCCTATGACATGGAGATCACATCTTTACAGGATGTCAGTGTCCAGCAGTTTGCTTCTAAGTAGTATTGGAATTAATTAAAAGAAAGCATCATGTAAAGTGTGAGTTAAGGGTACATAAACCAAGTTTGTGCTATGTTTTACTCTAACACAATTTTGGTTATAACATTTGGTTCTGTTTGATACTTTTGTATTTAAGCCCTAACTTGTTTTCTGACTTTTAGTTTCCCTTTAACCATTTTCATCTCCAAGTTCTTTTTCTAGACTTCAGAATTTTCTATTGGCACCTTTAACATCCCAGGTATTCATAAATGATGGAAGACTAGATTATTTAATTTAATTTGAACAATTGCAACCCCAGTTGATTTGACAATATTTAAACATAAGTAAAACAACATGAAAACTTTCATATCCTAGGCTGAATTCACTACCTTTTTTAAGACAACAGAATATATTTCAGCAGTATTAATTTACAATTCAACGCAGTGTAGGAATAAGAGTGATTTAACTTGTCCACCCCAGGGATGGAAAAATAATGTAATGTGGGGTATATGATTACTCAGTAAATGAATTATCAGTTTTACCTTTGGCAATGCTGGTAATTAAATAAAACAATGAACAAGAGTTTACTGTAGGTTGAGTGAGGGGTCTTTGTTTTACTTTCCGCCCGGGGAAGCAGAAATGTAAAGTACAGGAATCAGACATTACTTTTTCAGGAAATAAAGTTTAATAATTACCAGAGGTGTTAGTAAAATGTAGTGTTAAGATAAAGCATACAGACTTGATATTTGTAACAAGTGGAAATTGTCTCTTATATACAAATTCTGTTGTCTCTGCACACACCATTAACTCATATCTGGTGGCACCTAAACAAAACCGGGCATGAGGGAAAGATCTGCATAGATTGGTTTGGGAACACAACGGGAAGCTGTTCTTCATTATTAGGAAGACACATTTGAGTAAATGAAGAGCTTTGACTCTTGCATCTCACTTTGTTGCTTATTTGTTTGGCTTTAAATGTTTTGATTTTTCCTACAAACACACAAGGTGGTTGTAATGGTTTTACTGGCCATGCCCCTAGCATTTCCCTGATAAGCAATCTGTTATGTGACAAAGGATTTATATATTATTTTGATGAACTTAGTAATTATGAACTCTGCTTTGTCTGCCAATTATTATTTTGTACAGCAACTATTCAGGTCCTTAACATTTCAGAGTCAATATTAACTAAAATGAACAGTGTAGCATAGGTGAAACTACACTTGTAATAAATGAACTCAATTGATTATCTCAATTGACGTACTAAATTCAAAATGGTCCTCAAACTATTTGGACTATGGCGTAAGTAATCCCCTTGACCAAGAGACTAAAAAATGTAATGTTTTATATTTTGTGGGTATGGTAAATCAAATGATAGATTTATGTGCAGCCTTATTTTCTGGTCAGATTTACACTTATGACTACAGTTATTTTGTGAACGAAAATTCTGATCTCTCATTGTGTGAGGCACTTACTGTATTAGATGGTGCTCTACATGAACAGTAAATGAATGTAGTAGTTTATGTGCCTATGTTCCCAAGACACCATAAATCAGCACACTGAGGAGGTTAGGCACATCTTGCTGCTTATGCTGCTGCTGTTGTGTGGGCCGGTGGCAATGAATTAAACAAGAAATTGCAAATGCACCCAGGAAACCACTTGCAGACTGTGCCTACCAATGGAGAACGAGCAGACTATCATCCTGTAATGCTGATTTAAAAGCAGCACATACCCCGATGCAAAATATATCTTAGATTGGTTAATCTTCAAAATAAATGCAGGCTCAGTGGATTCGGAAAATGTTTCCTTTCTTTGTTAAAGTAGTCCCATTTGCTTAATATGTCACTGCTTAGTTGGTACTGACTTTACTGTTGTTTTGTGTATTGTTTATATTTTCAGGATGTTTTATCTTATTCAAGACTTACCATTACTATACCTATCACTCTCAGCTTAATAATAGCTTCAGGGAAAATGAGCCATAAAGGAATGTTGGGATTTAGAAAATGAAGGGCAACTTTTAATTTCCCTTCTAGAGAGAGCATTTCATGTCAAGCATGGAACTACCGTATTGGAAGTAAAGTGCTATTTTCTGAAGAGACCATAAGGAGTGAAAAAGAAAAGATTAAATGTAATAATTCATTACTCTGTGAAGCTGAATCATCTGGATGAACTATTATCTTTGACAAAGTAAGAATTCAAGATTGCTTTATGCTTGTCACGGCAATAATTTAGGCAAAGACTGAAGCAAAAGTGAACAGAAATGTTACCGGATAGATGACAGGTTTGGTCGTTACAGCTACAGAAATTATTTTCATACAGCTATGTAAATTAAAATATGGAAAATGCATATTTTACAAATATAGTATATAATTACAGGTGACTTTGGAATAAATAAGCATTCCACATACTTTATTATTAAAGGAAGAAAAATAAAAGCTGTCTTAAACTTGAAAGCAATCAGCTGCAGGAGTCTCAAAAGGATTTACACTATAAATTGACTTGCTATTATAACTGTGTTTACTCATAAGCACACAGGCACACAAAAAGCGGAGTTTTTCCCCGAGTCAACATGTCTGTAATAATTAAAACAACATCAATACCCTTTTTGTTTTGTACCTTTGCAGCCTTACTGCTGACACAATTTATAATTTGCAAGCTATTACCCAACAGAGTGAAGTTGTTGTCAGTCACTGTAACTGTTAGACAAGGACAAGAGAAAAATAAAAATCCCCAGGGCAGAGAAAGTAAATCTCTGGTGGGCCAAGTCCTGATGGTTTGTCTCCCCTACAGGCACTGAGTTCATGCATTATTGATAACTTTATTATTAACAGCATGTGGGTAAATCCTTGTTTGATCCAGGGCAAGAAAAATGTTTTTATATCACAATGTTATTTTTCAAAGCATTCTGACATTTTATTGTGTTAAAGTCACTTTTTGTTTTCTCTTGCCAAGTAATACACAGCAATGGCATGAGATAGGACTGCTCTCAGAGGGGACACATACCAAGGTCTGCTATAATGTTAGAAGTACAGTCTGGACCATAATTACAGCTGAAAGTCACATAAAATACATCAGGTTTTCATTTTGTTGTGTCTGTCTTTACACTGGATAGTAAATTTGGCAAAAATACAATATTAAGTACTAAAAATATATTTATATATAAAAAACTATTCATTATATTTGTACTGATAGTCCTGTAGGTCACTGTGCTTTATTCTGAGTTTAAATCATGATTGTGTGGTTAGCTTTTGTCCGAAAAGGTCAAATAATTAAAACTTAATTTATGGGCTGTGGGACTTGGGGAGAACTGTTTCAGTCACTCTCTTCTGTAAACATTTATCTTTTTTAAGACTCTGATGATTGCAGTTTTTAACATGCAAACTCTTCAAACCAAGCAAGAAAAAATGTGAGTCCTTAGTAAAACTTAAAAAACAAGCCCAATGTAAAAAATGCTGTATCTGTATTATGAAAAGGTTTCTACAGGTGGATCATAACCCAATTCTGTACAGTATGTAAGTCAAAACGTGCACTGAAAATACTCATTAATGGAAACACTGGCAAAAATGCATAGCACTTTTTATTAAAATGACAGTGAAGCAATATTACTATACTTTTAAATTACAAACTATAAACAAACAGTTATGTATAGTATGTTAAACGTATGCTTAAATATCCTGCAGTTTTTGATAATGATATGGTGCCTCATATAGTTGGAGAAGACATTATAATGGCTTGAAACGCCACCGATAACTGACAATTGATTCCTCAGCAGAGACATGCTGTTGCTGCTAAGCGATCGCTCAGAGTGTCACCTCCACCTCTCTACATCTATACTTCCTGAGTTGGCACAGTGAGAACCTGTAGGTAGGTTGCTGGGAATTACACACTGCAAGTTCTACCACTTATCTGAATGGCCACCTGCCAATCAAGCTGCTTACCTGTGTCACTGAACTTACTGTGTGGCTGCACATGCTAACGCTTATATTCAGTGGCACAGGCTTTTAGAAGGACAAAATGAATGAAAATAGTTATAAAATCCCTACTTTGCAGTATTATTCCTCACTGTTTGTGACAGCTCCTACATATTCATCCACGTCAAAACTAGCTAGCTTTGTTTGTAAGTAAAAGCAAAAGCTGCAAGTTGAAAATGGATTGAAATTCTGCTGAGATGTCTTGTGTGTTTATTGTTTTGTTTTGTTTTTTGAACAGTGGCTTTCTCTTTGCCTGTCTCCTGTAAAGTTGCAACTAGTGAAGTACCTGAGAAACAATTAATAAATGCACTATCAGAGCCACTGTAGCTTATTGCTCTCTCAGCGTTAACTCCGAACTCTTGGTGGACTTCCTCATGTCTACTTTGCCTGCTCTAGGTAAATTTAGGGCTGTGATTCTTTATATTTTTTAATGATTGATTTAACTGGAGTTGAAGGGATATCCATCCCATTGACTTGTGCCTTTCAATCTCCTTTTCACAGATTTACTTACAGTGTTCTTTTTGACTTGATTGTGTTCCTTAGGCACAATAGTGACTCTCCACAAGTTGGCCCTTCCAGATAAGGTGCATTTATACTACAGCCAACTGAAACCTCATGAAAGATGATCTCTATCAAATTAATTATGTGACTTCTAAAAATAATTAGCTGCCCCAGTGGTGATTTAGGTTTGTCATATTAAAGGGGGTGAACATTTATGGGATTGAGTCTTTGTGTTTTATATCTGTAACTAATTTAGACCATTTTGCAGAGATTTCTTTTCACTTTGGCATTAAATAGTCTTGCCGTGTTGATCAATGTCAAAAAAGTCAAATTATATCCACCATGATTCAATATTGTTTAGCAATAAAATTTAAAACTTCCAAGGGAGTGAATACTTTTCATTGGCACTGTACTTAGGTTTGTAACATATCATTTTTAGGATATCAGAGGGGAAAAAATACCATGAAAGACAGAATGGTGCTGCTGGTAAATAATAATGAAAATGGAAAATACCAGTATGAAAAGTTAAACACAACATATGATAAGTTAGGGTTGATATTCCATGATACATACCTGTCTGCCTACACTATGAAAACTAATGAATGAAGCCATTCAATCAGGCATTGATGAACTTGTATTTCTATAGTTCTTAAGATGAGCTACTTTCACCAAGTGACGACAGCAGTGTGCAGCTGCTTAAATCTTTTCATAAGCACTCAGCATACTCAATGCTCAAATATAACTAAAACAACTGTTTCTAAAAGTTTGCAAATAATAAACCCAACATTTGACAAATTACCACAGCATGACACATGGCAGCATCATTCTAAGTGGATTTTTCTCTGCATCAGGCCCCTAAAGATCTGTGAAGATAGAATGCAAAATGAATGCAGCAAAATACAGAAGATCTCTGGAGGAGGAATAAAAAGGCAGACTGCTAGTGTATTGGGACTTTGGACATTATCATTATTTCTGCGGAATCATGGATCAAACAAGGACATACCCAGCCAGATGATGTAAAAATGGTGCTCTGGAGTAAAACTGTAGAATTTCCTAATCAGTGTTTTGCCAGGAGCTCCTATTACCTACTATTTATGCCCCTAAAAACATGCAAGAATACATTCAGACAGATCTCAAGAATTGGTTTATTAGACCCTCAGGTTTGTTGACTTGGCTGAAAAACAAATGGCCATTTACTGCATATGGTGAGTGAAAGATGGAAAGCAAGTTTTGGGCTGCTTGAAAGACATTCTGAAAAACTTTTCAGTGACAAAGTAAATGTTTTCAGGATGTCAGTAGGTGGAAAAACATTTTATTGAATTCACATCAAGTGAATATAACTTTCTCAAAGGAAGCAGTGACAGCAGCATCTGGATCAGTTTCTGTTACTAGGGTAATGGTCTCCATTTTCAAAAATAGGAAACAGAGCAATATTTATCATTTTCTGAAGGACACAGCTTTTCAGCTTAACTAGAAGTTATATGCTAGGTTGCTGAAAAGGATGCACTCATCAAAAGATAAAATTTAGATTTATGAGGAGGAGTGTGTGGTAAAGTGTTTACCATTTTAATTAATCACCGTACTCACGGCTTAAGGAGGGGGCGTGGTAGTGAGGTTGGAGTGGTTCCCGGGCGCGATACGGGCGTGGACATTTCCGCACTGAAGTGCACAGGTGTGGAATCGCCTGTGTCCGTAATTGATGTCGAGAGCTGCTAATCGTCACACCTGTGCCACATCCCCATTATAAATAGGAGGAGCAGGGGTGCAGAGGAAAAAAAAAGAGAGAAGAAAAGAGATAACGAAGGTTAAGAATGAGACAAGAAGGCAGGAGGCGAAGGAGCCAGTGCAGGAGCGAGCGAGTGAGCGAGAGAGAGGAGGGTCACAGTAGTAATGGCAGACATCTGCGAAGAGAGCCCTGGCGGGATGTTTGGCTGGCACTTGGGGGCAGATGGATTGGGTCACTCCTGCTGAGTTTTTCAGAGTAGCAGGAGTGATCAGGATCAAGGACGGATCTCTGCGGGAGTAGTGGAGGCTTGGGAGGGAGAATCCCAACGTGAGTGCCCTGGTCGTTGAGGAACCCGAGTCTTGGTCTGGCGTGATGGCTGTATGTTGCCAGGGGACAGATGGCTACCAGACCAATTTTCAAGGCAGCTGCACCTGCTGAAAGCAGTGACTCATCTGCTGCCAGGCCCGAGAGGGATTAGCAGAGGAGACGTCAGAGGAAAACTGAAAGCACTGGGATTTTTTAAAAAGGGACTGCTTCCAGCCATTGTTTTTAACCTTGTTTTAATTGGATTTTTTAACCTCCACTTTTGTTGGCCCTGTTTTTATGGATTATTTATTTATTGACATTTTGCACTTTGTTTGGACACTATTTTGGCTTTGTTTTGACTGTTTTAAATAAAAGCACTTTTGCACTTTTACACCATCCCCTTGCTCAGTTTGATTTGTCCCTGTCAGACCAGCTCATATGGTTACATTACCGACAGTGTCTGGTTCAAGAGGCTCCCAAAAGAGAGGTGGGAGCATGGAGCCTGGACCCGCACCATCACAGAGTGCTAATTGAGTCCAGTTTGTTTATACTATAAAGTTAAAGATTTTTGGAATTTGTCAATGTGCAATTGGTTAGGTTGCATGCTGTTCAGTCTTGGCATTTGTGCATGTTCTTGGTGATTACACATATCCTTGAAGGTAAAGTTAAAGAGTAGTTTAGAACTGCGTTTTGATCATTTTATGGAAATGATAAGAAGGGCATCTGCCTTAACTTCAAGAGGTTAAAAACATCATTGCTTTTCATAAATGAAGATTGGAAGAATCACACAATTGCTTTCTATCAGTCAGTGGTGGTAAAGAAGAATCTAAGTACTCAGGCAAAGTCTTCCTCATTCATGGTTATTAGCTGCTGGTAGTGTCAGACGATTTTAGTGGTATGGTGAGAACATACACAGACTGAGAAAATCAAAGCTACCTTTTAGGGTTAGACTGGTCAACAAAGACTTTGTCATAGAACAACTTAGGGTTGTTTTAAAAGTACTTTTTCATGTTGAAATGTACTCACAATTTTAATATCACATATAGTTTTTCAGCTATGTCCTTTTTAGGTTGTATATTTTGAATATGAACCCTTATTAAGGTGTACAGTAATCCCTCCTCCATCGCGGGGGTTGCGTTCCAGAGCCACCCGCGAAGTAGGAAAATCCGCGAAGTAGAAACCATATGTTTATATGGTTATTTTTAGAATGTCATGCTTGGGTCACAGATTTGCGCAGAAACACAGGAGGTTGTAGAGAGACAGGAACGTTATTCAAACACTGCAAACAAACATTTGTCTCTTTTTCAAAAGTTTAAACTGTGCTCCATTACAAGACAGAGATGACAGTTCTGTCTCACAATTAAAAGAATGCAAACATATCTTCCTTTTCAAAGGAGTGCAAAGCAAGCAGTCAAAAAAAAAATCAATACGGCTTTTTGGCTTTTAAGTATGCGAAGCACCGCCGGTACAAAGCTGTTGAAGGCGGCAGCTCACACCCCCTCTGTCAGGAGCAGGAAGAGAAAGAGAGAGAGAGAGAGAGAGAGACAGATAAAAAAAATCAATACGTGCCCTTTGAGCTTTTAAGTATGCGAAGCTCCGTGCAGCCTGTCCTTCAGGAAGCAGCTGCACACAGCCCCCCTGCTCACACCCCCCTACGTCAGCGCAAGAGAGAGAGAGAGAGAGAGAGGAAGAGAGAAAGTAAGCTGGATAGCTTCTCAGCCATCTGCCAATGAAATCAACTGGGCAAACCAACTGAGGAAGCATGTACCAGAAATTAAAAGACCTATTGTCCGCAGAAACCCGCGAAGCAGCGAAAAATCCGCGATATATATTTAAATATGCTTACATATAAAATCCGCGATGGAGTGAAGCCGCGAAAGGCGAAGCGCGATATAGCGAGGGATCACTGTACTGTCTTTTCATTTACATACAGAATTAAAATGTATCTATTGTTGTTTGTGAACATTTTATAACATTCCATAAGGGCATAAAATAAGTCTGTGGTGCCAGTGGCGTAACTTGAGTTCGCGCCACACGGGGCGGGGCTTCAATTTGCTGCCCTCCAATGTATCTGAATATGTTAACCTATTTAAATAGAAAATTAAAATGACGTATAGAGAAAAATTAAGATAAATTTTGCATAGATTTATTCATATATAGAGAAACAGCAATATTTTTTTCACATATAATTATTTATAAGCATCAACTAGACAAGAATATAGTACTGATAAGCCAGGTTCTGATTATTAGTTTAATATAATTACGCTGCGAAAACCAGAACCGGTGTGGTGTACAAGTGATAGGTGGGGATGAGTCAACAACGCATTTGGATTGTTAACGAAACGAAATTATACATTGTGAATTAGTTGTTTATCTTCCTAGAAATTATTATCGGTGTAATGAATTTGTGAATTTCCCCTTGGGATTAATAAAGTATCTATCTATCTATCTATCTATCTATCTATCTATCTATCTATCTATCTATCTATCTATCTATCTATCTATCTAATGTTTCTGTTTATTTTTGTTATTGCCTCATAAATTTCAACTGCCATGTCTGATGCCGTCACAGAAATGATTTTTGAAGCATTTGTGGATGAAAATCAGAGAATTCATTCATGAGTGATATTTTTCCAAGACCCTGCTGCTTACACATGAAGTGTTCTGAGCATTTGGCCAATAATGCCGCCCCCAAAAATGTGCCGCCCAGGGCGGACCGCCCGCCCCTAGCTACGCCACTGTGTGGTGCCAGACTGTAACACTTTTGGACATATTGAGTCTGCTCCCTGTCTGAGGCACAGCTCCATGTCAGTTGGTCAAAGCCTAAACATCTTTGTGTTGTCATCTTTAAAAATTAATTTCTTAGATTCTTATTTGGACTTTTACCTGGAAGTCACAAAACGGTCAATGATGAGCATGGTGAACAATTTCATTAGGACATTTCTGAAATGGAAAGCAATACTAAGGCAAGTGGAGTCCCAGTATGCTGACTGACTACTGTTGGACCCTTAAGATGGATATTTCTAGGGCCAAGCCTAGCAGAAAATTGTATACTTCTGCCATTTATGTGAAATGCTGTCAACATGTATGTATGGTGATAATATACAGAATTTTAATTTTGTGTCAGTTAAAATCCATGTGTGACACAGAAAGTCTGATTAGATATTTGAATTCAGCAAGAACAATACTTGTAAGATTCACCTTTGTTTATTCATGTTACAAAACAAAAAAAAAATGTACTTTTTGTTTCCCATTGTTATCAGAAGCCATTTAAGGTAGCTTTGATATCTGTGTTTCCCAAAGAGGGTATCCTGGTAATGTCTCACTAGGAGGAGGCAAACTAAAGAGACTGCTGCACAAATTGTATCCTTTATATTTTTATAAGAAGTCTTAACAAGCCTACACTCAGTGAAGAGTGCTATACAAAAGTAAATTGAACTGAATTACTGTATGTGGCTTGTAACTACAATAAAAGGAGTGAAAATAAGAATGAGGTTATGCATTTTTCAAATTTTTAACTACATACATTTTTAATAGGTAATTACTTTTGTTGAAAACTAAACACTGAATTGGCTTAGTGTCTTTCTTGAAAGTTCTAAGGCCCCCTTAAACAAAGTTTTCCTATATTGGAAATTTACAAAGGGTTCATTTGCTGATGTCCAAATAGCACTCAATTTCTTCGACTGAAAGATCCATACACTTGATACATTTTAAGTGTTAAGGGATGTCAATGTCGGCAAGAAAGATATCATAAGGTTAAATTAAGTGGGACTCCTATTACTGGGACACAGCTGTGCTCCTTTTATAGTCCGCTATCTTAGGCTCAGTGCTGGTAATGAGCTTTGCTCAAGTGTGAAGCATCGAGCCTGAGTGCAACCAATATGTGAACACTAGCAATAAATTCTGACAGTATGACAAGAGCCTTGTGGTAATAAAGGTTATGACATTAGAAAAGAGACTAACACCTGATACCTTCAACTGCTAATACATTCCAAAATCACACCTTGATAAAACTATATTCATCCTGAGAAGAGCGCATTCATTGTTGAGTGATTTTGAGCAATATTGCTACCAAATGTGGCTCATAAAAATAATGCACGTTATTTTGGGTTACACTCAATCATACTATTTTTAGATATTAGTACAAAATTAAAATTTTTGATTGTAAGTGAAATTACATGTTTAATTAAGCATACTTGGTTACAGTAGTGCTGTTTTTTTAACATGTATAACATTTTATTTCTTATGAGAGTAAGAGGTACAAAAGTGAATAAGGACAAGGTAGGTCAGGCACGTTTACCCCACAGACAATAGAAAACAATCTTTTTTTATTTCTACAAAATGTTTTGCGGCATTTGATTTTTTTTAAAGATATAGAACTGCTTGTACATATCTACAAATTACCTCTTGTATCACTTTGGTCCTCGTCCCCCCATGTAATCTAATTATTAACTGAGCTGAAATTACACTTAAATAGATAACTTAGCAGTAGATGTTTGCCTGATTTGTAATGAAGTGTGAATGTTTCAAATGCCAGCACGGTCTCATTACATAGTGCATATGTGGGTGGTATGCTATTTACTACGTTTATTTATAATGAAGGGTTGAATGAAACATATAGCGTTGCCTTTCAAACAATTATGTGTTCATTTTCCAATTTACTAGAAAGTATTTCAATTTGCATAACTTTTTCTCTGTAATAGTTTTCCTTTAAATATACTGGCAGGATAGAGAGAAAAACACATCACAGCAGCAGGAATGTGGCTGCTAAGGAAATATGTAATTTTCAGTCAAACTTTATATATAAAGGATTTGGTTGGCTGTAGCCACTGGCAATCCAATAAAAGAATATGAAATTGCAATCAGCTGGATCTCCTTCTCATTGTGTGAAGAAACCCAATTTGAATTTTAATGAATTTGGCTTAAGAGGAAGGCCTACTTAATGGTACTAACAAACACTTGGAAAAAGCACAGATTGAAAAAGGTAATTTTTACATGGTTGTTAAAAAAGAGTAATATGTTCACACAAGAGCAGCACAATTGCACAGAGTTTAAGACTGCTGCCTCACAGTTTCAAGTCTCCAGATTTAGCTCCTAGTCTATTAGAGTCTGTGTGGTGTTTTAAATCACTTTTATTTTCTTGTTTTTCATATTTCTGCTCACTCACTACTTCTACAGAAGGGGAGGAGGACATTTGATTATAGACAGACTAAAGTGAATAGGTAGTGTCTGATTATAAGTGGACACATACATAGTAGAACAGTGTAGGGACCAATACTTTTCTGAGGTTGTTTTTGGGATGCAACCATCATTTATATGTCTTAAATGGTAATTCACACCTTCTGCCCAACTTTACACTCTGGGCTGACTTTACGTTTGCGGCCCACAAACCACTTGGTAGAATTTCCTGCTGTCAACAGGTTGTCTCTTCCTAGGCTCCAATTATTTTTCTCCAATTATTTTTTATTATATAAAAGTACTTTGTTAGCCTTGGAACATATGAAATGACAGATGGAAATTCTAAAAGAGTAGTTTTAAACCCATATAACCATTCAAACAGAGCCATCTAAATTACAGAATTATATAAAATGATCTGTAAAAATCCAGCCGATGGAAAACTGAGTTTCAATATAAATCAAAAGTCTATTGTACATTTGAAATAGTTTACTGGAGTCTAATTTACTCATTTTGCCTGCCCATGACTTTTGGGATGGTAACCTCAAGAAAAATTACTTTGAGCTCTGACCTTCGTGCGAAAGAATCTCCAATAATGAGAAATGAACTGAGGACCTTGATCTGAAACAGTGGTCCCAGGAAATCCATGCAAATGAAAATTTTCTTGAATTAAATTTTAAGTCAGTTCTTAAAATGCAAGTTGTGTTTTCAGAGGAATTAAAGGAGTACTTTTTGAAAGTCTATCAACCACCAAAAGAACAAGAGGACAGGAGGTCAGTTACAAAGACCATTGAAATGTCATCCCAAGGTCTACTTGGAAAGAGAAAAGTTCCAGCAATCCCATGAGGTATCTTGAAATAAGTTACAAGTTTCACATACTTGAACAAACTCTGTGAATAGTTTATGTATACTTTCCCAACATAAATTTCATTTAATAAAATCTGTATATTCTAGTATGAGCAATCGTACATCCCAATGGCAATACCCTCCCTCTGACTTAATGTAGTATGAACCAACAAACCATAGGAATGCTGTCTGGAATAACCTAAGAATTAAAAGCTGGAGTTACAATAGCTATAGTATTTTCTGTCAATTATTGTGGTTTCCATAAATTTCTTAGGTAGTAAAATGTGTTCAGGGTCCTGTGAGTTTTATCCTGGATCAGATTGACAGGATAGAGCATCTGCCTTGAGATTTTTGTCTCCAGCCCTATAAGAAATTAGAAAAATGTAGTGACTGTAAATCAAACATCTACCTAGCTTGTGTAGAATTTAGTCACTAAGATGATTTTAAATGCCTTAAATTTTATAATCACTGTAGAGTGACACCACTCTTTTAGGGCTAGTTTAATGGCTAGAAGTCCACAGTGCTCAAAATCATAAACTTGTTCAGCTAATGTTAGCTTTTTGGAAAAAAAGTATGCAGATTTCCATTACCCAAACATTGTTGAAATAAAATTTAACCCACAACCAAAGGAGATACGTCGACCTACACTTCAAACAGAATGAATATCTGGATGGCAAAAGATAGGAGGTGAAGCGAATAATTTCTAAAGATAATCAAACGACATTTTAATGTCAAGTGACTATACAAATTTTTATAAACATGAAAAATTCAGATTATTTTATTTTAGAATTTGGAACTAGGTAAGGAAAGGCAGTACAAAAAGAGAGACCCCTTTCCAGGTAGGTTGAGTGTGCAGTGGGTGTCAAAAAAAAGGGGTAAATACAATACAATGCACAGAACAAAACAAAACACAAGTAATCCTCAATACAATATAATAGTAAAATAAAAATATTACAAGTACAGAGCAGAATTTAACAGTAGATGATATTACATAATATGATTTGGATTTGTTTAGATTCCTGGAGACCTCAGCCATCAGCTGCCTCCCCCTATTGGCCATTCCACAGATGAGACAGCACTGGGCCAGCCAATCCGATGAAAGGACCCCTCTACCAGATGATTCCTGCAATCCTCCATCAGAGATGAATTTACCTTAGGTAGGCAACAGAACTTGGCAGGTGGGCAGTGGCACCACTTTTGAGCCCCTGAAATGAAGGGATTGTGCTAAAAAATGCTTTAGTTGCCTCACATTTTTATGCAATCGTTTTGTTCACCCCACTGAATTAAAACTGAAAGTCTGCACTTCAACTGCATCTGAGTTGTTTCATTTAAAATTCATTGTGGTAATGTACAGAACCAAAATTAGAAAAAAGTTGTCTCTGTCCAAATATTTATGGACCTAACTGTATGAAAGCAAAGATATATGTGGATGTACAGTTTGTATGAACACATTTTATGTATTTTGTCTTTGTTTTTTAATTGAAATAGTTTGCATAGGGTTATACGTTTCAAGAATAAAATGAATTGAACAGAATGAAAACAAGCACTGTGCCAGCCAAAGTACTATTTTAGATAGTGATTTAGAATTTGCATCTGTAGTCTTCCAAGAGAATGAAACAGAAAAGATTCTTTTTGAACTTTGCTGACTTCCATTATAATCAAGAAAAAAAAACATAGCACCATGGTGGTCTAACAGCATGTCATGTTTTTCCCAAAAGAGACAGAGTTCAGTGAGTTCTTGCCTTGTAGATCTTTAAGACGTGATAAAGTGAAACAGGATTCTCCAGTCTTAGTCCTGGGAGGCTGAAAGTTGCATGCAGGCTTTGATTAGAAAGCCATGTTTTTCTGCTGATAGAACCCAGCATTAGATTAGAAGTATATTTCAGGTCTATGTGGCCTCATCTCAAATGACCAATAGCACAGATTTTACTTCTCTGTGAAATGCAGAAAGGACAACCAAAGAACAACCTGTGTGCAAGAACAGTCAGTCTTTACACTTTTGTCTTTTGCTGAATTTTAGTTTGCTCTTCTTTTTCATAGCCATTTGGGAAATTGCTATTGAATATACAGTGGCAAGAATATAGTATGTATATGAACCTTTGGAAATAACCATATTTAGGTATAAATGTGTCTTATAATATGGTCTGATCTTCATTTAAGCTACAGTAATGAATGAACGCAGTCTGGTTTAAGTAATAAGATACAAATTATTGTATTGTTCATGTACATATTTATTGCATCATTCAAATGTACAAAGTGTGGGTTGGAAAAAGTATGTGAACCCCTAGACTGAAGATTTTATCCAAAGCTAACTGGGGTCAGGAGTTAACAAACCTGGAGTCAAATCAATGAAATGAGAGATACTCTGACCCATAAAAAATATTCAAACATTTTTAGTTTGCTACTCATTGAAGCATCTGCTGATGTAAAGCATGCCTTGCCAAAAAGAGATTTCAGAAGGTCTATGGTCAAAAATCATTGACTTGCATAAAGATGAAAAGGATTACCAAGTAAATTCAAAAAGTTTACATATTCATTAGTTCACAGTAAATGGAGATGATTTGTACTGTGACTATTCTCAACGGAAGTGGGCGGTCAGCAAAGATGACTCAAATGGCACACTGCAGAATGCTCAGTGAGGTAAAAGAACCTTAGAGTAACAGCTCAAAAGCTTGAAGGATTTATTGGAACAGGTTAACAGCTTTGTTCATGAGTCTACCATATGCAAAACATTGAACAGGCATGGTGTTCAAGGCAGGACACCAAAGAGGAAGCCGCTGCTCTCCAAAAAACATCATTCCATGACTGAAGTTCGCCAAAGACCACCATGCACTCCACAATGCAATTGAGAAAATGCTTAGTAGACCAATAAAACTAAGGTCGAATTGTTCATGAAGAATTAGCAGTGGTAAATATGAAATAAAAGGGCACAGCATATCAACAAAACATTCCAATAATGAAGTACAGTGTAGGAAGTATTATGATTTAGGGCTGCTTTCCTGCCTTGGGGCCTGAACCATTTGCCATCCTCTAGGGGCAAATGAATTCCCAACTTTATCAAGGTATGACACGGGATAATGTCAGGGTAGTCATCCACTAGCTGAAGCTCAGTAGGAATTTGGTGATGAAGTCAGACAATAACCCTAAAAGGTGAACTAAATCCACTACACAATGGCTTCAAAGAAGAAAAGCTGTGTTTTGGAGTGGCCCAGTCAGAGGCCAGACCTTAACCCAATGGAAATGCTGTGAAATGACGTCAGGAGAGCCATTAACACCAGACATCCTTAAAAATATGACTGAGCTGAAACAGTTCTGTAAGAAAAAATGGTCCAAAATTCCTCCTGATTTGCAGCTACTGTAAGCGCTTATTTCATGTTCTTGCAACCAAAGGAGGGTTGTCCAGTTATTAAATCTAAACGTTCAGTTACTTTTTCACAGCGCAGTGTGAACGTTTGATTGGTATTTTCAATAAAGACATAAAAGCTTACAATTGTTTGTATGCAATTATTGTAAGCATGTTGTGTTTGGATATACTTGTGACTTAGATGAAGATCAGATAATGTTGTATGACCAGTTGATGCAGAAAACCAGGCAATTCCAAAGGGATCACATACTTTTAATTGTCACTGTAAACTGAAAGGTAGACAACAGCAGCAAGGTTAATTTGATGCCATATGCACCCATGTGAATGGGGTCTGTTGGTCAGGTTTCTGAATCTTCTTAATCCAATACAAGATATCAGGGAGGTGGAGCCCATCTTAGAAACATCAGGAACAAAGAAGGAACCTAACATGGGTGACAAGCCAAACTGTCTCCCAGGTACTGTAAGACAACAGCCAGGTTTCTCCATGAAGTACCTGTTTGAATATAATGTTAACAAATAAATAAATGTTGAGAACTAATCTGCTCAGAACTTCTAAACACTTTTATCTCAGAAACATAAAATGTACATAGTGGTAGGAATGTCTGGCACTGGAGAATGATGGAAGGAACAAGACATTTAATTAAAGAACATATTCATAAAGAAGAAAAACTGACTAATAATAATAATAATATTTTATTTATATAGCACCTTTCCCTTGCTCAAGTAGCCAAAAAAAACGAAATCTTAAATAAAACTGGCAGCCACTTTGGCACTCAAAGACTGGGATCGGTGCTCCTAGAGCTAAAGGTTTCTGTCCACAATAGGAATTTAGAAAATGAATTGATGGATTATAGTCTTCATATATAAATATGATACAGTGTGTCCAAGTTTTATTTTTAATAATAAGGAGATATTGTATCATTAAATATTTTTATTACTAATAATTCCCTGTCCATTTCGAAAATGCTATGTTTCGCAGATAATGCAAGTTACTAGTCAGGATTTAGACATATGCAAAGCAGACCATATGTGAAAAAGATTTAACTTCATTAAAATGTCATAATATTCATCCCATACTCACTTCCAATATATACTGAAAAAGCTATAAAAATATAAAATTATCTGAACAAATAAGGAAAGAAAGTAGCTGCACTGAGGCACTAACCAAATGAGAGTGATGTTGTTTACATAAATAACTTTAAATTGCACCAAGAATTCTAAACATATGGAGCTAGTTGCCAAACACTGGTGACAAAACTACCCTGGAGAGATTTTAAGTCTAAACTTAATTGTAGAAAAATTAAGAGTTGGCAAGCTATCCTGTATTGAATGGTTTGTACTCATGAAAACATTTTCTCATGCCAGAAACACCACATCATAGGCCTTGGGGTACTGCCGTGGCTGCATATTTTTTACCTACCTGTTTCTTGATTTGAATAATTTTTTGCTCACAAAGGACCATGTTATTCTATTAGATTGCTTGATCTTGCACCTGTGATTTTAGATGCATAATTTTTTTTGTAAACGAAAGCTTGAGAATTTGTATTTACATTTCACATAATGTTTTTAGCTTTGTTCCTCTTAATGTGCCTGTTTTAATTCTGTTGTAGACAATGCAAAATGGATTTGGAAAATTGGGAATACATGGAGCCATATTAATCATTTTGAGAGTTGGATCACACCTCAAAAAGGCATTGGAGAAAAACTGAACGAACAATAGGCCATTGATGTGGTTTATAACAAGAACAGATAAGGAACAACTAAGTAAAAAGAAAACAGATCATGGAATTGAATACCGAAAAATATAAAAAATGCTGAATATATGGTAAAAGCTTCCTTCCATTATCTAAAGTAAGCTAATATGTTCATAACTAACTTAAAATAGTTCCAGAAAAGTGCATTCATATATTTATTTTCTGAGCCTGATGTATACAGTGCAGTGCCACTGTGCCAAAGTCTAACCTGATGGCAAATAATGCAATGGAGAAACCAACCCAGGACAGAAGTGTACTGTGGAGCACACTTATGGGCACAACCACACTCACTTGCATCATACCAGTTCAGTGTTCATCAATCTGAAAAATAATGCATTTGAAAACCTTTTTTGTAGTCAGATGTACCATACAACACATTAAAGATTATTTTAGTAAAAGACAATTAAAGCAGGGTGCGTTCTGTTCACAACAAACAAATACTCTAGAGAGACAAATTTATAAACATAACAAAAAAGGGTTAGAGGACTCCAAATCTATAATAATAAAAGGCAAAGCCCTCACTGACTGACTGACTGACTCACTGACTCACTCATCACTAATTCTCCAACTTCCCGTGTAGGTAGAAGGCTGAAATTTGGCAGGCTCATTCCTTACAGCTTACTTACAAAAGTTAGGCAGGTTTCATTTCAAAATTCAAAGCGTAATGGTCATAACTGGAACATATTTTTTGTCCATATACTGTAATGGAGGAGGCGGAGTCACGTATCGCGTCATCACGCCTCCTACGTAATCACGTGAACTAAAAACAAGGAAGACATTTACAGCACGAGTCACACGCGGGAACGAAGGTAAATGACGTTAATTTTTGACTGTCTTTTAATACTGTGTAAGCATACATATTAACACATGTGCAATTAAACGTGTGCATTTACGCGGTGATTTCTCAGGCTTAAAAGCTCGCCTTTTACTAAAAAGGTAAATGCAAAACTATTTTCAATCAGTTTATTGAAATGCTCCCGTTAAGGATTGCAATAACATATTCGCGAGATAAAAGAACGAAGTAGGGGGAAATGGAGGAACAGCCGCAAACAGCGAAGAGCAAAAAATTAATTAAACAATTGAGAACGGAGCGAGTTAAGCATACAAGCATGTTCATAAGGGAAACAAAGCACGGTGTAAAACGTAAGTTTCAATTAAGTTTATACAAACGCTCCCGCTGCGGATTGCAATAACATATTCGCGAGATAAAAGTTTAATGAGAAGACACGACGTATAAACGAACCACACACCGTGGCGCAACGTATGGGGCAACAGTTTCAACCATTCTATGATCTGCTTCTCGCAACTGAAAGACGGCACATGGCGGATGTTAGCCGACTTGCTGACCGCAACGTTAGGGGCTTCAACTATGGCGCTGACGCCACATCTCAGTGCCAACACTTTGCAGACTGTACTTAAAAGACACGCCCTCCTCACTGGACACTTAAAAACACCAATCAAACTAACGATGACATCAAGTATTACCCAATCAAAAGTAGGAAAGGAGGCATCTTCATAAAATGCGTGTGGGATGATTTGCATGAGACGCTGCTTTAAAAAAAAAATGATAAAAAAAATACGGGATAAATCCCGTCCAGTATTGATTCAAAACAGGACGCGCAATTTCATTCTCAAACGCAGCACGATTCCGTATTTTAAAGGACGGGTGGCAACCCTACAGTGCCAGGTAACCACCCATACAATGAGATTGTGATTCAGACTAGGAATGCAATGAATGTAATTACCCCGATCTACATACAAGGCGAAAGTCTTGCAACATTCAAAGATGATGGTTTGGGATAAGTACACCATACAACATAAAAGAGCTTATGAAGCCTTGAACCGAAAAAAGCAAGATCTCAGAGATCGTAAAAAAAAAAATAGGAGGTAATGTCGTTTTACTCGCTGTAGATTTTAGTCAAACATTACCAGTTATTCCACGAGGGAGACCAGCAGATGAACTCAACGCGTGTTTAAAATCCATGCTTCTCCCACGCTCGGTTATATGTCGCGTGTTCTCGGGTAGGTGCACCAAAAAATGTATACATTTAAGCATGTAATGGGCAAACAAAAAATGAGGTATACCCGAAGGCACTGCAGTAGTACTTCATGTAACTTTACTTCTTAAATGTTAATGTTTTACTGTTTAATAATTTATACGCTTCTTATATGTTGTTCAAAATCTTTTATCAAAATACCACTGACAGCGCAATGCACGATAACATGGAGTGAATACACCATACGCATCCGCCCACGGCTGCCCTGCTGTGCGCAGATAGGAGTTGATTCTACAATAAAATAAAATAAAGATAAAAAGAGTAAAACAATCATCACCCATAAAGCGTGTGTGTGTGTATATATGTGTATATATATATGTTGATATGTGGATGTGTATATGTATATATATATATATATATATATATATATATGTAGATATGTATATATATGTGTATATGTATATGTATATATATGTTTATATGTGTGTGTGTGTATTTTATATATATAAAACACAGCAACACTCATAACAATGACAACACAATTACATTGACAATCATGTTACGTTATTTTTAAAATGTTTCCTTTACTTTTTCATAACCTCTTTAACACACTACTTCTCCACTGCGAAGCGCGGGTATTTTGCTAGTTGACAATAAACTAGGCCAGGAGAGGCTCACTTCAGACCAGGGGCCTCATGTATAGTACAAATGTGCATACACACAAAAAAATTCACTTCCATGCACTTCCGCTTCAAAAATCCTGGTCAGCGTGAAATGTAATGCACATGCTCACACCTGCTGCCACACCCCAACTCCTCCCAGAATTACATCCATTTGAATATGAAAATCAACAAAAAATAGCCCATTCCATCTAGCATTTCTGAAAAGACAATGACAAAAGCACGGGGAAAAAAGAATTTCAGCAAATGCGAAGTGGAGGCAAGGAAAAGCGTACTATTTGTTGGCTTAAGCCGTGATATAAACCACAAAAGGAAGTTGACACAGAGTGCGGAAACACTCAAAAGTTCAAGTTCAAAAAGTCACACAGTACCCGAAATAAAAAAGAAGTGGTCAGATATCAAAGTCGCCATGAAAAGGCAAGTCGTAGAGTGGCATACTGAAGCATATTAGGGTACAGAGAAAAGAAAAAAAAAATAAGGACATAGTGAAAAAAAAAAGTTCAAAATGTTCATTTTAATCTCAAAAGCTCCACTTTAATCTCGTAGTTTATTTTGTCATTAAAGTAGAACGTTGTAAATTTCATTTTAAAACTGATGTTTAATTTACTAGTTTCTCAAATCCCATTGTAAGTAGTTAAATGCTTTGTATTCTATGTGTTCTATGTGTGTGAATCACTATGTGTTTCTTAAATGCTTTCTCTTTCGTAGACAGGAGCACGCAGGCACTGATTGCCACACAGAATACATTACATTCATGATATTACAGCTCTCTCATCATTTTAGAATACTAAGATTGTGACCAATAGAGGGCACTGTCATTCCTCAAACCCAACACAATAGACACCAGGCACAAGTTAAAAGCACAGACAAGCTTGTTGATTTTTGTAAACTCTTCACAATGCTTTCCACCATCACAGCCACAAGTAACTAGGCACACAAATGATCCTCTCTGTCTCTTTTTCTCCTCAACTTCTCCCAGCAAGCTTTGCCCACCTTCCACCTGACTCTGGCTCGTCCCTGTGAGGTTGGTTCAGTCTCCTTATATATGGCTGGGTTAGGTGGAAACCTCATGCTATATGATTCCTCTATATTCACAGAACCACCTGGCGGCGCCCATGGTACCCAATGGGGTTGAGATTGGGGGCGGAGTGGTGGCTCTGAGGCTAAGGATCTGCGCTGGTATCCAGAAGGTTGCCGGTTCGAATCCCTGTCACTGCCAAAAGAGATCCTACTCTGCTGGGCCCTTGAGCAAGACCCTTAACCTGTAATTGCTCCAGGGGCGCTGTACAATGGCTGACCCTGCGCTCTGACCCCAAGGGGTATGCGAAAACTAACAAATTTCTAATACGAGAAATCGTATAAGACGAAATAAAGAACAAAAAAAAAAAAAAAAACTCCAAGTCCCATGGTGCCCTGTGGGAGTTCAGGGCACCACTGTAATCCAGGGGAGCTGACATCTAGCAGTTTGGGGGAGACAATGCCCTGAAGAAGCTGCTTTCCCCCATCCTTCCATGTCTTGGGCATCCTGGCCAGCTTGGACTGCCAGCCATCTCTTACAAGATGTATACTTGATATCATTTTCGTGATGAAATGCATTAAAGTATGTATTAAACAGGTGGGGGCATGGTGGCGCAGTGGTACTGATGAGCTGGCGCCCCATCCAGGGATTGTTCTTGCCTCCCCCATCCAGGGATTGTTCCTGCATCCCACAAGATGCTTGCTGGGACATGTGTAACCTTCGATGAAATAATTTATTGCAGCAGTATTGTCTCTGTTAAACATACCAACCCCCGATTCCTGTCCTTCCATTTTCTTTCTCTACATAACCAATCACCACACAATAAGCTGTATAATAAATGTCAAATCAGCTGTAAGCATATTCTTTAAAACTTTATAGGAACATTGAAAAATTTTCATAACACATGTTTAATTATTCCATTCATCTATCCATCAATGGTCATGCCAGTCCCAGCAAGCATACAAAGCAAGGCAGGAACAATCCCTGGACAGGGTGCCAGCTCATCACTACCGCTGTGCCACCATGCCCCCACATGTTTAATTATTAACAGTATACATGATTTAAATAGAGTTAACAATTTATCTGTGTAATATAATATATATACTTTAATGCATTTCATCTTAAAAATGATATCAAGTATACATCCTAATATTCTAACAGCTCACAGCTCCAAGAAGATAGCTCTTGGAAATCTAAATCGACTTAGAAGCCAGTCGTCATCATCTGTAAATATGCACTCTCTTCTATTGGATTGAATTGAATTGAATTCCTTTATTGTCATTTTATGGTATAATGGGATTCAATATGCAAATCCTTCATAAACTTATTTTCCTATAAAATGATAAAATAACAATAAAAATACAATGAAAAACAATGAAAAATATACAATATATAAGCATAAGTACAATATACATATACATATTGTGCAGATAATGCAAATGGGTCATAAAGTGGCTCAGATGTGCTATATTACAGTTGTAGGTCAAGTTTACAGTGAGGTAATTATAATTATAAGTACAAACAGTTCTACCAGGAGCCCTTGATGGATTGATTGAGTGCGTTTATAACTCTTAAGATGAAACTGTTTCTGAGCCTCAAGGTCCATGCAGGAAAGGTTCTGAAGTGTTTGCTGGATGGGAGAAGTTCAAATAGACTGTAGCATAGGTTAGTGGAATCCATGCAGATATTGGTGGCTTTCCTGAGTCAGTGTATGCTATAAATATCCTCCAGGGCTGGAAGAAGCATCCTGATAATCCTCTGTGCTCTCCTCGTAATCCGCCATAGTGCTTTCCAGTTTGCAAAACCAAGCAGAAACATGCGTGTGCAAGGGGGGCGAGCTGCCATGAGAATGTGCGTGGCTTTACACCAAGTGTAGTTTTTATACATTGTGATGTGAGTGTGGAAATGGGCGTACGCAACATTTTTGTGCATACGTACCATTTACTGTATACATTAAGCCCCAGCTTGGTACAGAAAAGTAAAAATCCACAACCAGAAAATATCAAAAGAAAACAATCCTTACAAATTCTCTGAACAGCAACTGACAATGATCCACTGGCTGGTTCTTCTTTTTTTTAATGGAGGTTGGCACACCAACTTAAGGTGCATTACCGCCACCAACTGGACTGGAGTGTGATGCAGTAAAGGAAATAAAAAACTACTATGACTAGAAATGTAATATATAATTTATTTTTCCAATTAAATGGTCTCTAATAACCCTATAGTTTTAAAATAACAGAATGTGGATCTATGAATAAATGTAAACTCATCTCCATTCCTTAATAATTGTTGCAATGTAAATTACCCATCCTCAGGAATTTAAAATACCAAAATTATTGTAATTTATATTCCACATACTCAAATAAAATATGCTGAACTGTCTGTAATTGATTACAAGATCTACATACTCCAGACTGATGCTCTCCTGTCTTGAAAAGTGTGTAATTTAATCTAGTGTACCTAATTCTGAGGCATGTTAACATGATTTCTTCCCTTTTCAATTTGCCCATTTTTCCCATAGATCCATCTCGCCTTGTATTCTATATATATATGTCTTCCCTTACTAACAGTGCCCCACATTTTTTGCAGCACGTCATCAATTTTCAGTCTCACCATACTCTTAATTTCTGATTTATTAAATGTCACCTGCAACTCAATCAAAGGATGTTTAGTGTTTTTTAGCCAAATCATTACCTATTTCATTTCCTTGGACCGCATTTTGTGCTGAAACCCATAAAAAAATAAAACACACAGCCATATTTTGCAACCTATACAATGCTTGAGACACTTCCAATAGTAAGTCTGGCCTTGATGAAGAATTAGATATATAGATCTTTATTGTCATTGTCACTTTTACAAAGGAACAACGAAATTGAAGGTGCAGTCGACTTAGTGTGAGGCATAAGAATTAAAAAGGCAAGAAGAGAGAAAATAATAACAAACCGAATAGTAATGAAAGTACTTTACAAATATACAAATTGCACTTGTTATATATAAAAATTGCACTGGTTAAATGTACAAATTGTACTGGTTGACTTAAGGTCTATATTTCACATTGGGAGAATGATATGGAGCAGTTTTATTCTGAGTTCAGGGCCATGATTGCTTTTAGATAAAAGCTGTTTTTAAGCCGGTTTGTCCTGGTTTTCATTGCTCTGTATCTCTTGCCTGATGGCAAAAGCTGGAAGAGGCAATGACCGGGATGTGATGAATCCTGTGAAATAGTCTATTGCTTTTTTGCAGCATTGGGAGGTGTAGATTTGTTCCAGAGTCGGGAGGGTACAACCAATTGTTCTCTCTGCTGACCTGATGGCCCTGTGGAGCACTTTCCTTTCTTACACAGTCCGTACGTGAGCACACTCTCGATGGAACAGTGATAAAAGGCAAGGAGCAGATTTTTGGGGAGATGGTTCTTTCTGAGGATTCTCAGAAAATACAGTCTCTGCTGCGCCTTCTTCAGCAGCTCCTTGGTGTTGGCGCTCCATGTCAGGTCATCCTGCAGCTCAATGCCCAGTAACCTAAACACCGGGATCCTTTCCACACAGGCCCCGCCAATGATGAGTGGCTGGATGCCAGTTTTGTTTTTTCTAAAGTCAATAACAAGCTCCTTCATTTTTGTGGTGTTGAGGAGTAGGTTATTGACTCTGCACCACTCTGACAGCCGCTCCACCTCATCCCTGTATGCCAGCTCACCCTCCTTGCCCGAGATGAGTCCGACCACCATCGTGTCATCTGCGAACTTTATGATCTGTTGCTATGGTGAGTGGGGACACAGTCATATGTGTAGAGGGTGTAGAAGAGCGTGCTGAGCACACATCCCTGCGGCGTCCTGGTGTTGAGGTTGAGAGCAGTGGATGTGTGGGGACCCAGCCTAACCCTCTGGGAGTGACCAGACAGTATCCAACTGCAGGTGAGTGATGGAAGTCCCAGATCTGCCATTTTGGACACCAGTCGTTGTGGGAGGATGGTGTTAAACGCCGAGCTGAAGTCCACAAAGAGCAGTCTGGCGTAACTCCCCTGCTGCTCCAAGTGGGTCAAGGCAGCATGAAGGGCTGTGGCCACAGCGTCCTCCGTGGATCTCTTTGCTTTGTAAGCAAATTGAAATGGGTCCTGGCAGGCAGGCGTTGATATGACTACACTTTTTCTCAAAGCACTTCATGATGACAGATGTGAGTGGCACTGGGCAGAAATCATTCAGACTGTTCGTGATGGATTTTTTCGGCAGCAGAACAATGACGGAGGACTTGAGGCAGGATGGGACAGTGGCCTGGGACAGGGACTGGTTAAAAATCCTAGTGAAGATTCTGGCCAGTTGAAACGCACAGTATTTCAGCACCCGTCCAGCCACACCGTCGGGTCCTGCAGACTTTCTCGGGTTCACCTTCCTCATCACCCACCTCACCTCTCATTCTTCCACCGTGTGTATGCTGCTGTTGTGAACAGGTGGCTGTGATGGAGCTGCTATTGGTGTCGCCTCAAAGTGGGCAAAGAAGATGTTCAGCTCCTCTGCCAGAGAAGCGTCTCCCTCTACAGCCGAGGAGTTGCTAGATTTCTAGCTGGTGATGTGCTGGACACCCTGCCACACCTGCCTGGTGTTGTTGCTCCTCAGATGGTTCTCTATCCTCCTTCTATACACTGCCTTGGCCTCTCGGATGCCTTTCTTCAGGTTCGCTCTGGCTACACTGTAAAGAGCCCCATCCACAGACCTGAAAGCAGTATTCCTGGCTTTCAGCAGACTCTCGTCATCCCCCTCCCTCGTCATCCAGGGCTTTCTGTTGGGATAAATCCTTATGCGTCTGTCCCTGGTGATGTTGTCCGTGCAGAACCTGATGTAATCCAGGACTGCCGTAGTGTGGTTCTCCAAGTCTTGGTGATCAAAAACCTCCCAGTCGCTTCTCTGGAAGCAGTCCTGCAACTGTTGGAGGCCTCCTCAGGCCATATGGTAACAGTCCTGGTCATAGTGGGAGCTTGTTTCCTGAGAGGGGTATATGCAGGGATCAGAAGCAGGGACCTGTGATCAGACTGGCCAAGGTGTGCTAGGGGTTTATCCCTATAGGCCTGTCTGATGTTTGTGTACAGCTTGTCCAGTGTTTTTACTACCCTGGTTGCACACTTTATGTGTTGATGGAATTTGGGGAGAACTGCTTTCAGATCTGCATGATTAAAGTCCCCAGAAATTATGTGAACAGCCGCAGGATACTTGCTCTGTTTACTGCTGATGGTGTCATGCAAAAGCCCCAGAGCCAAGCTAGCATTAGCATCTGGTGCTATATACACAGCATTTAGCAGTATGGTGTTGAATTCACAGGGGAGGTATATGGGTCTGCATTTAATTGTCATAAACTCCACGTCTGGAGAGCAGTGTCTGGTGACTATGGTGGAATTTGTGCACCAGCTATTGTTCACATAAATGCACAGCCCCCCTCCTCTTTTCTTAACGGAGTTCTCTGTCCTGTCTTGCCGGTGTGCTGTGTAGCCTGCTATCTCGATAGCCATGTCCGGTATGAGTGGATTCAGCCACGTCTCCGTGATCAGCAGGATGCAGCAGTCCCTGAAGATCTTTTCTGTTGCAATCTGCAGCTTCCGCTCGTCCAGTTTGTTCACAAGAGACCTCACATTTGAGGAGAAAATGCTTGGAAGCGGTGGTTTACGTGGCTGCTTCCTTGTCCTCACTAGCATGCCGCCTCAGCACCCCCTCTTTTGTTTACGTTCTTTGCGCCGCCACTGGCTCCTCGAAGCTGGGATTGTAATCCACGGAGAGCCTGGTGTCCATGCGATGTCATCCGGAATGTTATGGACGCGGAGAAACTCAGATGTCAAGCAACTCTCGTACCGTAAGCCGATAGATAAAATATCCTGCCAGCTATAGGTGTATTTAATGGCAACTGTCTATCTATCTATCAATCAAACTATCTGTAAAAATCCTTAATATTCCATAATAGCTTTGAGTAATATATGTGTTTACTAACATATTTTCATACACACCTTGACTATTTGATATTAATAAATCATATACACTAAAGTCTAATAATGTCAATGAATAAAGCCATGGTAGGGTTACCAGGAGCACCACTGTTGGACATTAACTCCATGATTTCCCATCTTGTCTTGTACTGTAGAGTTAGGTGGGGATCTAATAGCACCACGTGCTGACCCATAAGCTATACATCAAATACTGATTTATTTGATCCTTTATAAATAGATAATAAAGCCATTCTAGGTGCACTCCAACACTGGCTGGTTCTCTCATTCTGGCCTGCAGATAAAGGCAGAGGGAAGAGCCAGCAGTAGTGATGTCACAGTGGCCCAGCCTCATGGGGCTACTCCCACAAAGTATTGCACATGGAACAGTCTCTTAATTAAAGACACTGTATATAAACATAAGCATAACAAAAAATACATTAAAATATGAAAAAATAATGCAAAAATGATGATAAAACATAAAATAAACAAGGATAGAGATTCATACATAACAAGGAGTAGTATGAATACTTATTCATAAGCTAAAAAAATAAAATTTCACCATGTTATAAAAAAAATATCTTACAAAAGTACTGCATTATTTTCCAGTTATGATTGCATTATTTTGTGATACTAATATTTCATAAAAGTATTGCATTATTTTGCAGACGCATATGTCTGAGCTTTAGTGACAGGCAGAGAAATTCAGCATGCATGTATTGTAGTGTGCAATGAAGCAAAGAGAAGCTAACGGATGTTATACATATCCTTTGACTGTTAATCAACTTAATTAATACAGATGTTGTAACATAGGTTAAAAATGTTGTTGTACACTTCCCAATACATCATTAAAATGTAAAATAATGGGAAAAAATAAAACTTTACATTATATATATAAAATATAACCCAACTGCATGAATACTAATATATGTTTCATATCTTGTGTTAGATGTCAAATGTATATTTTTGAATAACCAAAAACAAAGTTCCACTCAGTAGTTCCAGTCATGCTTGTTGCATGAATGGAATCACAAATGGTGGCTCAACTCAGCCATTCAGAAGACACAAAACAAACCCACCCATTGGAGGATTACATATCTCATCCTTCCAGACTGGAAGAACCTGAAAAGATGGCATGGTCTGGTCAGGCTGGCTTAACATTTCTCCGATCAGAACCTCACCTGAAAAAGTGAAATGAAGGAGACAAGTAAGAAAAGCTAAACAAATTTTTATATCTAATTAGTATGGCTGAAACAAAATAATTTCTATATCTAATTAGTACGGCTGAAACAAGGTATTATGGAAGAAGTTATCCAAAATAAACAGAATACAGTTAAGAACCTCTACCTGAAAACATACCTGCACTAGTCACCCACGTATATCCCTTTTGGATTCCTGTAAGCTACTGAAGCTGAGACTTGAGGATAATATCCATCTCCATTAAAATCTTTTTGTTATGGCTTTTTGCTGCAGTCAGCATTTGGTTCTTTCTGATCACCTTTAGGAACACAGTCTGCAGTTTTTACACTTGATTCCTGGGAAGCAGATGGTGGCAAAACTAGTTTGCCCTGAAAGATTAATGTTAAGTCTTTCAGTTTTTAAGACACCTCAGCATTTCATCATTTGCATGCTTGGGAGGTTCTCTTCAAATTCCACAGGGATTTTCAGCAAGCATTCTTTTGTTTTATTATTTGGCTTCATATGCCTTAAAGTTCTACATAGGAATTTGTGAAAAAATGACTACATTTACAGGAAAACAATTACATGCAGAAGTACTGTATAAGTTAAAAAACACACCATGTTTTAAAATAAAAAATAAAATCAGATGCTAGCTTATGATGCTATCAGATTGTTCAAAATTGTAAAATTGTAATTTTTCAATGTAAAGTTGCTTTGGGTATCTACAAAGTAATACTTGGATAAATATTTTATTTACCCAAGATGCTAATATAAGTGAGGTATATTGTGTATATGTTTTTTTTTATTTGCCTTGCAGAGAACAAACATCTTTACCAATTTGTGGTGATTCTTCCAGAACAGTAGCAGTCTTTGGAAATGGATGGACATTTATTTTATTATATAAGAAAAGTAGCTGTAAAAAATTAGGAAACTACTATCATGTACAGTACATTATTTATTTCAGGGTTTGATTTAGAATCTAAAGTTCCTGAATCCTTCTAATACAAAATACAACTAATACACATATAGTGTAATATGAAATCCAATTACTGTATTTTTCGCTCCATAAAACGCACTTTTTTTTCCCCAAAAGAAGGGTGGAAATGTCTGTGCGTCTTATGGAGCGAATATTTCGTCACAGACCATGATGTGTATTACAATGACAAAAGTCGACATCCAGGGGTAGAGTGCGCAATCAGCTGTTAATGGCGACAAAACTCACCGTTACGTTACAGGCATTCCCTCTCTGCTTGGAGGAATGTTAGACTCATTGACTCGGCATCTAATCCTTGCATGTGTGTGAGTTATGAAATGTAAACAAATGTAAACAAAGGCAAGATGGCATTGACATCTCACGAGGGAGCAAAGCGAGTGCAGAAAACAAAATACTTAGCAGACGATATTTTGCGCATTATCGCTAAGTCGGATTTTTCAGAATCTGATTTTGTTGAGAGTGATCAGGAGATTGAGCAAGAGAGTGAGGAACTGGCATCAGCTGATCAGACACCAGCCGATGCCGCCCCAGCTGAGCGCATTCACGCAGCCAATGCACCTACGGCAAGGTTCGTGTGGGAGGAATACCCAGACATTGATCCGTGGGAGCCAAACTGGCTACCGGTCTTCACAAGACAGCATGGCTTACTGTTGAACTTGACAGATTACCAGCCACTGGACTACTTCAGGTTGTTCTTTCCTTTCCTGCCTTTCAGCTGCTGTCAGACAAGATAAACAGGTATGCAGAGCAATTTTTTGAATCGCGGGCTGCACTTGCATCGCATTCTCGTTTTTCAAAGTGGAAACCCACAACAAAAGACGAGATGAACGGACTTTGTGGCATTACAAATATAGATGGGACTAGATTGGCGATATAACTTCAGGGACCAAATGTGCTTTGTCCCCTGGTGGCTTTGGACAGGTTATGCTGCGTGATCATAGGTACATGCTCCTGCAAAGTGATTGCGAGCAACTGATCTTCATAAATTCTGATACTAATGATAAGGAGTTCTTGGGGTTTCCAGAAGACTAGAAGAGTGCTTGAACCTTAAAGTCTCTCCTCATTTGTTAATGACAGTGATGATGGTTCTTAATACCGCTGTTGACTTTACATGGTTGAAATATTATTCTGCTATATTTTATTAAATATATTAGTACACCATTTGGTTCAGAATATTTTTTTTCTTGTTTTCCTCCTCTAAACCTAGGTGCGTCTAATGGTCAAGTGCGTCTTAAGGAGCGAAAAATATGGTAATTGACTTTAGCTTTTTGATGGATAAAAGATGTTTTAAAAAGTTTGCCTAAGCAGATGAAATCATAGCATTAAAACGTTTACAATTTATTGCAAATACTGCCAATATTATTGAGTTTAAGTTTTTAATTAATTCTGTAATGTATCCACATTTTTAAATATGCACTATCAACCAACTAGGGTGGCGCAATTGTAGCATTGCTGTCTCGCAGTAAAGAAACCAGGGTTTGCATCCTAGGTCCTCCCTTCATGGAGTTTGCATGTTCTTCCTGTGTCTGCTTGAGTGCTCCAGTTTCTTCTCACAGTCCAAGGACATGCTGGTTAGATGAATTGGTGATTCTAAACTGGCCCTAGTGTGTGCTTGGTGCTAGCCCTATGCTAGCTAGGGTAGGCTCCAGCAGACCCTTGCGACCCTGTTCAGGACAGGGCCAGTTAGAAAATGACTGACTTTGAGCCAACTATTATAACTGGTTGAATTCTATAGGGTAACTGAGGCCAAAAAGTGTTCATTTCCAAGCAATCAGACTGAACAAAAATAACTTATTGAACAGTAGTCAGAAACAATAAAATGAGAATGATCTTACATCAAAACCAAGGTCAGAAAACAAAATGAGAATCCAAACCAGAGGAGCACCCTAACTATTATTTTGTTTTTAACTGTGAATTGATACATCAGACCAACAGGACCAGCTTTAGGTTTTTTAGACAAAAAAGTGAAAATGTTGCACCCAAACCACAGAGCCTTGAAGGCAATTGTTATGCACGTAATTGTGTGGTAATCTACTTTGATGTTTCACACATGTTGTACATGAATGGCTTATTGAGATAGGGATGGAGGGTCCCCATTGGCAGACACTCTATCGATTAATCAAGCAGCGGAGTGGGCACATGCAGATGCTTGATCATTTCATAGTGGGGGGATGGGGGCCTCCTTTGTGACATTGGTGCACATGCCAGATTTAACTAAACCCTCCCCCCTCTGCTGCCCTAGGTGACTAGGGATATTTCTTAATATTTGGATATTTCTCTCACTGTTCAACTGTCAGTCCTAAGACCTGCACAATGACATCTGCTGCTGCGATCCTCAAAAAACCATAGCCAGCTGGTGTCACCATCACAAACAACATGGCTGCATTCATGGAAAACATCTACTTAAAGTGGTACCATGATGATGACACTAATTTACAAAACCATAACTATCAATTAATATTTTTCAAATACTTTACAAAAAGAAACATTTTGATTCAAACCGTCTTCTTAAGACTAGCAAATGAAGTATAGGAAATTCAATAATTTCTTCCAAAAAGTACAAATTGAATCGGAAGTTCTATAAAATATACCTTGGAGACTAGGCAAGGGTTTGGTAGCAGTTTGGTCAGGCCTTTAGGTCTACACTCATTTTCAAAATCAGAGATACAGAATATGATTTAATATTGAGTCACGCTGATGATTAATGCAGTCAAAGGAAGCTTGTCATTATTTGTCAGTGCCTTGACTTAAGTCCAACTTTACCTGCTTACTTAGTGATTATCCAATCTTCTTTTGTTTACTGGTGGTGTCTGATCCTTCTTGCAGTTTTCTAACTATACCTTTGGGTCTTCATTTTGTTCCCATTTTAATTAGTGGTTAACCACTATTACCTGTCTGAACCTTTTCATTCTACAAGCTGTTCCCTGTTAATGGCACACATTCCCCCAGAGGATTGAAAAGTGCAAACTGCGATTACTACACTGAACACTTATTTAGGTAAGTAGCAGAACTAACTTAACTTCTAGGGTTTAGCAGCAATTATTACTTACACTGAGACTAAAGCCTTTACTACTCAGCATTCTTGTTTGCTTGTTATAGAACTAAAATTGTTGTGCCCAATAAATTTAGTGATGAAATTTGAACTTTTACTATATTTTTTAATTACAAAATGAATGATATTATAATTTATATAGTACATCCCCCCAATACTGATCCTATTAAACCCTGGCATTCCATTTTAAGCAAATTAAATTCTTTCACCAGGATAGATTTCCCTGATGTATGTAGAATAATTTCTCAACTAAGACCCTCCACCTGCATCCTTGGCCCAATGCCAACAAGTTTTTTTAAAGAAGTATCTGGCATGCTAATTGATAGTATTCTTGACATAGTAAATTCATCATTAGATATGGAGGTCTTCCCAGACTGTTTTAAGACTGATGATGTTAAACCCCTGCTCAAGAAAAATAATCTCGACTCCTCTATTTTTGAAAATAGTAGACCTATTTCTAACCTGCCTTTCTTACATTAAATCCTAGAAAGTTATTATGCAGCTAAATGATCACTTGAATAAACATTCTCTTCTTTACAAGTTTCAGTCAGGTTTTAGAACAAATCACAGTACAGAAACTGCACTCGACTTGCAGGTTAATGCAGACAGATGTCATTTTTCTATTCTCATCCTCCTAGTGAGTGCCTCATTTAATGCCACTGATCATAATATTCTTATAAATCGCTTTAGTCAGTGAGTGGGCCTCTCTAGCAATGTCTTAAATTGGTTTGAGTCTTACATAACAGGTAGAAAATTCTTTGTTAGTTGTGGTAATTATACTTCAAAGACACATGACATTCTATATGGTGTTCCACAAGGTTCTATCCAGGGTCCACTGCTCTTTTTGATCTCCATGCTTCCATTACGTCAGATTATCTCAAGGCATAACATGAGCTACCACAGCTATGCTGATGGCACACAACTGCATTTATCAATAGCGCTTGATAACCCTGACTCTCTTGGCTCACTGACTTAATGTCTTACTTGTGTTTCTGAATAGATGAATAGTAATTTTCTCAAACTAAATAAGGAGAAAACAGAAATCTTAGTGATTGGCAAAAATTAGATATAATGAGGATATTAGAAATATACTTGATCCATTAGGCTTAAAAGTCAAGACAGATTTTAAATCACATATTAATCAGATTACTAGGACTGCATTTTTTCACTTAAGGAATATAGCTAAAGTTAGATTCCTTATAACTTTTCAAGATGATGAAAAATTAGTTCATGCTTTTGTTTTTTTGTCAACTAGATTACTGTAACACACTCCTCTTAGGACATTGATCAATTACAACTAGTACAGAATGCATCTGCCATAATCTTAACTAGGAAAGGATAATCTGAGCACATCTCTCCAGTTATGGCATCACTACACTGGTTACCTGTGCCATTTAGAATTGACTATCTTATATTTCAGAATGCCTTTCACCTTACACTCCAAATCGTAACCTCAGATCTCCAAATGAGTGTCTGCTTATAATTCCAAGAGCTAAACTTAAAAGAAGTGGTGAGGCAGCCTTCTGCTTTTATGCACCTAAAATTTGGAATAGCTTACCGATATAAATTCACCAGGCTAATACTGTGGAGCACTTTAAAAAAACTGCTAAAAACACATTACTTTAACATGGATTTGTCATAGCTTCATTTTAGTGTAACCCTGATATTCTGTATATGCATTTAATTATTTTTTTCCTGGCTCTGCAATCTGTACTAACCCCTACTTTCTCTGCTGTTCTTTTTTCGGTTTCCTGTGGTGGGGATCTGCACCACCACCACCTGATCAAAGCACCGTGCAGTCCCTACATTGGTCCACATGACCATCATCGTTTAATTCTTCCACATGAAACAGGTAAACCATGAGGGCTGATTGAGATTATTTATGTTAGGTAGAATGCCCAATGGGGTCTGGGTGGTCTCATGGCCTTGGAACCCCTGCAGATTTTGTTTTTTTTTTCTCCAGCCCTCTGGAGTTTTTTATTTGTTTGTTTTTCTGTCTTTCTGGCCATCGGACCTTACTTAATTCTTATTACTTAGTATTGCCTGATCTTATCTTTATAATTTTGTTTTTTCTTTCTTTATCTTGTAAAGCACTTTGAGCTACATCATTTGTATAAAAATGTGCTATACAAATAAATGTTGTTGTTGTGATAGTTTACTGTTTTGTGTTCAGCAGTTTTTGAACTTCTGTCTTCATCTCTTCTTACAGTAAAAGCAAATGTTGCTTACATTATTTACTGAATAGAAATGTGTGCGATGAATATCTTTTTTGTCTCTTGCAAATTTTGATGTATCTAAGAAGAAAGCGCTAGCCTTGTGCCAAAAGCTCAATTTTTGATGAAGTAAGAGGGGTGCATTAGATTATTGTTCATTGTTTGTAAGCTTGACAAGCTGATTGTAATTGGATTGAGCAGCTTTATTATCTTTTTCCATCTGTTAGATAATGTGAGAGATAAATGAACCTGTAGTAATTTTGGGAACAGCTTTAAGAAATGTCAATTCACTTTAACAATTACTAAAAAGAATGGGTCACTATACAAAATGTACAACTAAACTGTCTTTCCTGATATGAATATCAACTATTTAAAAACAAGTACTATATTGGGTTACACAAAATTTGCAAGATTTGAGGGGTCCCAGGAGATTTGGGACTTCCTGATTAACCCCATGGAACCCCTGAGAACCTGAAAATCAGTAATTTGGGTCAGTGCCTGAAAACACAATTTGAAAAACATGTTATGGTGTTATAAATCACTGAGTTTGTGGGAAAATATTATAGTAGAATGAAGAAATCACTGGCTGGATGGGCTAGATGCTCGAGTGGCAGTGGCCCACTAGCAAATAAAAGGTAGCACATTCTTTAAATCAGAAGAGTTTGAGAAAGAGTGCATTGATTTTCATAGGGAACAAATAAATTGGAGCCCCTGAGGCATTAGTGCTCGCCTACGTGGGACATCATTTCAGCGGTGTGATGGCGATTGCTGATTTTGTGATACAGACAGGGCTCGGGCTAGAAGCAGCGCGAGGCTAGCTGTGTCTCATTTCAAGGTCATATTTTTTTGTTTTATAGGCAGTTACCTGATATCTACAATACAGTATATGTACAAGCCCATGGGGTAATTCAACATAAGTATTTAATCTGAAGTAAAGAATTCCTACTGGGGCACAATGCTTCAAAATAAACCTGTAGACTGTATGTCAGTTTTGTGTGCATTTAGACAGCACAAAAATTGACCCCCAAGGCTGTGCAAAAGCAGTCATTCAATTTGCTCCCAGAATTAACAACTCCAGACAGCATCATCCTAGTCTGCAAGGTTTATTAGGTCAGTGCTCATTGTGTTATAATTTTACGTGTCATTTAGAAGATATGTTTAATTGCATATTAAGCAGGACAGCTTTTTAAAAATGCTCTTTTATAAAGCTTCACTGCAGATTTTTTATAACATTTGAGGGAAAGGTGGTCAGTCTCAGAACATGTATTTCTGTTTGCAGAGCAACATAAATTAATTTGCTTGGGGCTTGAATTTTACACGTGAAAGTTTTACTCAAACTGAGACAGTACTTTTGAAATGGAGAGGTGGCAACCGTATAGAAAAGCAATTAAATAAAAACGTGTCCTGCACTGCCATACAACAAAATCCAGTCAGTGAGATGTGACCATAAATCTGCCCACCCGCACTTTCTGCTGCATGTATTCTAAACTGAACATTGACATCTGTCAACACAGATAGCAGCATGGCATTGAGTTCAGTATACTGGAGCTGGAGAATAGTGAAGAACCTGACAGGGCAGCAAATGTAGCAAAACAAGTGAAAAACAAAAGCGGTTTGTATGACAGAAAAAAATAAGGACAAAGAAGAGGATTAAAAGAACAATATGAATACAGCTTTGACAGTGTAAATATATTGCAATAGAAACGTGTTAAGGGAGAGTACAACTTTGCATGCTGACTAGTTTATTTTTGAGTTGTCTACTGAAGTAGAGGCAACTGTAATATCACCCTTCCGTCTTGTAATAAAAAAACTGAGAGACTACTGAAGCTCCGCTGTAGGTACAAAGAGGTAAAAACGGCAACCAGGCTACTGACAGGTAACTAGATTTAGCTACTTTGATAAGAATGGATGGCTCGGTGCAATTAATTGCTCTTGTGATCGTCTTCATATTGGGTTTACCAGGACCTCTGATAAACTTTAAAACTTTACAAAGAGGTGTTTCGACAGAATATCTCATGAGAGGTGAATTTCTCGCTAGAATAAAATGGCTAGGCAACCTGTAACATTAACAGCAGCTTTGTAATGAAATGGGAGTAAAAATGCCAGTGTCACCAAAGAATTGAGAGTCAAGAAATGAGAAAAAAGTTTGTTTGTTTTTAATGAAGAAGGGTTTATAATGTTCATTTGGATAACTAAACCTAATACAGAAAAAGCAACTCTGTTTTTCAATGGTGACACTGAATAAAAAAGTTTCAGGTGAAAAGTACTGGCTGCACATGGATGATGAGATGATACAGAGAAATCTTATATTACCAAGCATAAAAATAAGGAAATTAAGAGGTAGAAAAGCTTGAGTGAAAGCAGTTATTGGCAAAAGATAAATAAATTTAACTTACTTTCTCTAAGAATAAGCTTCATCTTCTGAAACATTTCCTAAGTATGTCTACTTTGCTATTCATTAAGTCCAATTGTTGACTCTATTTTTAAAAAGAAAATGAAATCTTTTATGTGCCCTGCCCGGGGAAAATCATTTCACTAAAATATAATGTGATCCAAAAACAAGAAACTACAGTAAGTATTTAATCAGCAGCACAGTTTTAAATCCCAGCCTGCTGTTTGACTTTTGAGTTTAAAGTTCAGCACAGGAGTATGTCGCTGAGACTGTACTGCTCAGGCACTCTCATTAATTTGTGGTCTTTTCTGCTTCTTTCACAGGTGGAGTCCCTCATTGCTCTGGTGGACTGCATAACAGCTGGAAGTTTTTTCAGTTTGTGACATCGTACTGCTCACCAGCTGGCAAGCCAGACACACTAGTGTACTTGTTCCAGGGTCATCCTCACTCAGTGCTGTCAGTCTCCCTGTTAGTTTACTTTTATTAATTAGTAACTTATTTGCATCAGATGCAAGGTTGGAAAAAAATCAGCCTGCATACCATCTTTAATAAATGTCAGTTAATGACAATTCAAAATATTAGAGAAATATAACAAATGTCTATCCTTTATATCCTTTACTGAATATATCTGATGAATGATTATTGGCTGAGATTACCCCCTTTTCCCTCAAAGTGGCTAAAGTGTATTAAAAAGATTAGTTTTAGACCTGAATGTTCTTAACTGGACTTGTATTGTAGAACGATGATTCAATCCAGCCTAAAACAATAGGTTCTCAAGACCTCTATTATAGCTAGCTAAGTAGTCAGGCAGACAATAATGTGACTAGTTTGTCAATTTGCAGATTTAGAATTAGCAATTAATTAGCACTAATTAGCACTTCAGCTTCTGGTCATTTTCTGTTTGCATGTTCTCTCCATGTCTGCATGGGTTTCTCTCCGCGCACTGCCACATCCCTAAATATGTGCATGTTTGGTTAACTGCTGATTCTAAATGGGTCATGCATGTGTATGTGAGAGTAGGCCCTGTGAAAGACTCACATCCATTCCAAGACTGGTTAATACATTTTGCCAGATTCTGGTGGGGTAGGCTCTGGCCCCTTGCAATCCTAAATTGAATTAAGCAGGCTTGAAAATGTACAGTATGTTTTATATAGGTCAGAGATCATAGGGCACACACCTGCACAGTCACAAAACCCAGGGAAGCACGTGCAGTTATGTGGCCGGGATCAGATAGAGTAATAATAATAATTCTTTACATTTATAATAGCGCTTTTCTCACTTCTCAAAATGCTTTACATAGTGAGAGAGGAGACGCTTCAACCACCACTAATGTGCAACTCCCTTCTGGATGATATGACAGCAGCCATTTTGTGCCAGTATACCCCCCCACACATTAGCTGTTAGGTGGTGAAGAGGTGAGAGATAGTTAGCCAATCAGAAGCAGGGAATGATTAGGGAGCCAGAATGACTAGGCCATGGTGAATAATTCAGCCAGGACATCAGGAGTGATGGCCAAGGGCTCAAGACATAATTTTCTCAGAAACCTGTGCATACTGAAATTATGTGCTTTCTCCATTACCAGCTGGTTTTAGCTTAATATATGTAACCATACATTACTGCTATTATTAGCTTTAAGAAAATGATTAGAAATATAAATACATATACAGTAAATGCTACGGATTAAGCCACTCCATTGTGTTCCAACTTCAGGTATTATTTCATGAGAGCAATAGGACAGATGACTGTCCGAAATCTGGCCGCTCTGCAGTGACCACGCCAGAACAGGACAGACACATCAGGCTCCATTCTCCTGGGCTTATAGCAGGGAAAGCTCACACCTCCTAGGCATTTTAGTCTACAGCAGGACAATGCCAGTCCAAATACTCGGCATCACAACTGTCCAGAGGAATGCTAGTATGCAGGTGTTACTTTGGGGGCCACATGATCTTCTAAACTATAAATGAAGAATGGAAAAAAATGTCACTAGTTCTGCCAAATCTCTATTTCTATTGCAATATATCAATAACAGGGTCTGAATTTGGTCAAAACATTGTAAGTCCATGGCTCCATCCTGCATTGTGTCAATACTACACTCATGATTGTGTAATGGTGTGAGAAATGGTGTCTTGGCATGAATTGCCTCTTTATTCCAAATACGAATCACAAGAATGGTACAATTAAAATAAGTATTGTGCATGTAAATCCTTTTAATACCATGACCTGCCTTACTTTTAAATGGATACTTCCAACAAAATAATGCACATAATATCACAAACCAAGCATCATTTCAAGATGCTTCCACAGTTATGACAGCATATTCACTATGTTCCTGTACAGTCCTTGAATCTAAATCCGATTAAGGACTTTTGGGATGAGATGGAATGGAGCATTTGTGTGACCCATTAAAAGTGAAGAAACTTCACAATGCTGTCAACTCATCATGGACCAAAATCCCTATGGTCTGTTTCTAGCATGTTACTGAAATGATGTATGAAATAATTCTGTTTGTTCTGGGGGCCTACCTGGTACTAGATAGACCTACCCGTCACATCATAAAGTAGTCACTGAGTACTGTATATATGTATTTTTCTAAATTTGAATTTAATCATAACTAAATTATATATTTTACTATCTCTAGCTTTCTGAGACTATTAGTAGGAAATGCTTTCTCTCTATTATATTAAAAAAGTTTTTCCGTCATGTCCGTGTTATTCAGCCTTGAACACTCCCCTCCACACCGCTCACCTAATCATTACTCATACTGCGCACATCCTCTCTCTATACCACCATGTGACACTCTCAGTGCTAACTCGTCCTTCAATGCAGTCATTTATGATGCCAAGGAAGAAAAGCAAATTATCTATTCAAGAATATCAAATTTTAGATCGCAATGGAAAAAGAGCATCACGAGCTGATAAACAACATTAAAAAAAAGAAAATGAATAAAAAAGACCTGCATATAATAAAAATAAAGAACAAAGAGAATTGTCCAATAAACGAAATAGAGAACAATATGCAAACAGAAATGCAAAAAAGCAATGTTTACAGAATGTAAGAGGATAAAATATTTCATAATATTGTTTTTGCAAAGGTGTTAATGTAATTTAATTTGTTATTTACTTTTTATTACATTTTACTTTTTTACTTCTACTTTTACTTTTTAATTTTTACTACATTTTATTATTCATTGGTATTTAAAATAGACAGTTGTAGTGAAATACTAAAGTAACTGATTTTCTGTCTATAATAACTAAGGACCAAACTGTCTTCCTTCCATGCCCTGCATACCCTTTTATATGCCATCTTTTTAAATACAATTGTTTTCTCCAACAGAGGAGTATCCCGACCCAGGGTTGGTGAGCAAAGCAAGCAGGGGGCAGAGCTCCCCAATATATAAATATTACATTTATATCAATGTAGTTGGTACCCTATTGGTGGAATGATTACTGTAGCTACCAAAAGCTCAAGGGGCATGAGGATGACTCCTGGCTGAGTTTGCACATTCTCCCTATATATGTTTTCTCAATGGCTTCCTTAAGCCGACATCACATTACGGAACTGTTAGTCGTTGGGTATGTCAGACATGCCGAATACTGATCCTGTCGCTGGGTCATGTCAATTTACATGAATGAAAATCACTGGGCATGTCAAATTAAGAATCACACACCAACCTCCCTGCACAGTCGTGCTCACCCTATTTTTGTGACCGGCAATAGTGTGCTGTACATCAGACAGATTAGTGTCTCCTCTGCTTGTGAGGTCTAGAACAGCCATGTTCCTTATTCCTTGTCACTGCATTCTGTACTTCTGGAAGAGCATTCATTGGTTGTCAGCTGTCATACACAAAGAACCCGTATGTTTTAGTGAATTACAGGAAATAAAAATTGTGATTAGTTGTTAGGATTCTGTAAATAACGTTATGTGTTTGCTTTATAATTTTTTATTATAACAGTAATTTTACTATTATTTGGTTATGTCATTTAATTGCCATCTTGTAGGATCATTTTTTTCATTGGCACTACTATTTTCTGTATTTGTTTTTATTTGTATTTTGCATGTCTGGTCCCTATGATGCTAAATGTTTCCTAGTCATGTGATGGACAACACAGGACCGCAGAAATCATGGTGGTCATAATATAAAAAAATGCATTAACAACATCTAAACTTTTTTCAAATAAGGAAGGAAAGACTTCACCAAATTAAAAAAAAATGAATTCAGATTTCAGTTTCGAAATCATTCTGGTTTTGATTATGAATTTAATTTTTATTTTTAAATTTTGGTTCTTGATCAAGAAGCTATGCACAAATTTCTGCTTCATCTGACACTCCTTTGGTTCACCCTTAAAAAAACAAAAAACAATGTTCTCAGTCACTCACCTTTATAATTGCCCAAGAGGACTTTTATGAAAGTTCCTGCCAGTCACAACATTAATAACCCAAGAGTGTACTTGAAAGAAATCTGTGCTATGGAAAGAAAAATAATACTTCAAAAATAAACCCAACCCTTAAACTCCTTAACCTAGAATTATTTTGTATTTTTCTACCAATACACTTACAAAAACAAAAGCAAAAAATTATAAATATATATTTGCATTGATGCTTTAATTACTGCTTTGCTTTAATTCCGGCAATGAATTTTGACTTGTTAAAGAAGGCAAAATAAAAACAGATTAAGTCATTTTTTATAGAGAGCCTTATCATACTCAAGACTAATGCACAGCTTATAAAGAGTTAGTTTACAATGCTTAATAACTTAGAGAAGCCATAGTGACAAAACTCTCCAAATTGGTGATGATTGTGACATCACCAGCTGTCAATTTTCATTATGAATTTTATGTTTTTGGATAAAGCTTTCCTTATGTTACAAATTGCAGAACTAGACCCTACCATCTGTAATATGGCAGCAAAAAACATCTTGGATTGATTATCTTATACATCAGCTTTATAAATCTGACAAGACATCTCACTGTGAGAATTTCTTCCTTCTCAATAGCTTGGCATTTAGGAGCAGAGAATCAAAAGCAGCTTTGCAGTTTATCACTATCACAAATAAAACTTTTGTTGATATCAAAAATGGGTATGGGGCTGGTGCAGGCATTTTACCTTTATTAACTATAGAATGAAAGTGAACAAAATTTAAAGAAGTTAGAGTATGCCTCAAGAAACTACCATTTATTCAAGCAATTTTTTCTTCAGTTATTATTGTAATCATTTCACGTACTCTTTTTCATTGTGCCTGCCATTCTAAGCATTGCAATAAAAAACAGGAACTGATACAATACTATAAATGTTATTTCAGCATTCGGATGGCTACCATATGTAGGCTATCCATGACTCTGCCATTGAAATTTTGCACTTTATATGCTAAGAATCTCTCGAAACCTCCAGAAACATAATAGCAGGGAGAGCTTTTTTCTCTTTTTCCAGCACTACAACTTGCATGATTTCTGTGGAAAATATGAATGATAGTGATCCCCAGGGCACTATCCCAAAGTCTACTTTTCTCATTCTCTTTATAAATGACCCTGTCATCCACTTGCAACTTGTTACAGATGAGTCCAATTTGCTCCAGATTATTCCAGTTAAAAAAGCCTTTTTTACGTGGCTGACCTGTTGAGCTATAATAACCTCTCAAAGATTATTGAGTAAACTGATTCATTGTGGAACTGGTTTAGTTAAAAATGGCCCAAGATACATACCTTTAGCTGCTATGTCTCTTTGTCTCATCCTTCTATACCCCACATTAGTAGCCCTTGACTGTACTTATTGTTCCATCTCACATTTGTTGTTATCAGTCAACATTAGTGAGTCTTGTATCATGTCAGATTTGTCATTTAAGAAGTCAGTTACCTTCAAACTTTTACATATGATGAAATTTCCACATTCTTATCAACGTCCTTCTTCAAATGTTTTGGGTGTCTTGCTCTGATTCTTATTTTTTCCATCATGACATTTTTTGTTAGATTCTCACTTTAACCTATTTTGTACTACAGCCTTAGTCACATTTTGTTATTGCTCTTACCTTTTGAGTTTCCTGGAATTCAGCCCATCTAAACATGCCATGGCATTCTTCTGTAAATTAATTCTGAGATACTGAAGCTACTTTTTAGCAATGTCCCTGGCAGATTCAAACTTGGTGGAATTAATTATGGCATAACATGACAAAGGAATTAAGTTGAACTATTGCTAATCGTTGGAATTAACAATTGATTTTTCTGCAGTGCTACATTTCTGTTGTATTTTCAACCTACGATAAGCAGGTTTTTCCACCAATAAGCAGTCCTGGCCTATTTAGACAAGGAATGTTCTTGCAGTCTTTCTGCTGCTGTAATCTCCCAGCAAAAATGATGCCTTAGGTTACATCTTCGAACTGTCATTATTTTTCCTTACTTTCTGCTGGGTTCTAGCTTAATAGGTAGCAGAGTCGGAAGCTATCTGGACACCTGTATCATAAACAAAGCGTCTGCCGTACTTTAAAGTTTGGACCATCTAAAACCAACTGCCAACTAGAAACCTCAGCGGTCAGCTCAACTTTAGACCTCCAAATCAAATTCGTAGTAGTTATAACTTGTAGAATAATTAAAAAATTAAATTGTACAAGTGAAGAATGTTTATATTTGGATATTACATTTTACTTTCCTTATTGTAAGATTTATGGACTTCTGTATTTAGGATTATTTAGCTTATTTAAAAAAATCTTGTCATGTACATTACTTACCCCATTAGTACATCTATTGTTATACATCTAAGACCCATTTTAGATTTTTTTTTCTTTAGTCTGTACACAAGCATTTTTTGCAGTGAACAGACAAGAAATACAATACTTTATTAACAATAAACAATTTCTAAAATGAATTTGTAAGAATTCAATAAGGAAAACAAGACTTAATGTCATGATATAAATACTTTCACTTGCTTGAATTTCTTTTTTTGCAGTGTAGGCACCCCCCCCCCCCCCCCCCCTCCCAACCCACTTTAAAGTACAGACTCCCATCCACTAAATCATTGCAAAATAATGAACTCACGTTAAGCCAACCCCATGAAAGACTCAGCATACAAGGCAGGAGCCTTCTTAAATGGAATTGAATTGAATTAAAGTGAATTGTTGTAATGGGTAGAGACCAGTTTGGCATGACCCCACCGACTACTGACCATTAAACATAGACAAAAACCTAGTGGGGGAGCTATAGGTGGAGCTGAGCTTTTACAAACTTGGAGCTCTTTTAAGGTTCTGCTTAATACAGCCCTCTAAATGGTTCATTCTTGAAGTTGTTTAAGACTCAATTTGTTTATTATTCTTCAACATTCTGATCACTACTGGTAAAATTTTACTTGACTCCTCTGAAGGCTCTTCATGCTCCATATTTTTCTGTGTCATTATCTGGATAATAAAGTTACCTTTTTTGTGTGTTGAACCCTTCATCTTCCAAGCTATGTTTCCAACTTCCTATGCAGCATGTGAGGTTTTACAGATCCATAACATTATTCTTTCTCTGGGGTTCCGAGTTAAAATTTCTCTGTGTTTTCCTTCTAGTTCATGTACATTATATTACATGGAAGATGTAAACTGTCCCAGTTCAGGCAAACTGTGTGAAACAGCCCTGCAAAAATTTGATGCCATATCTAGGGTTGGTTCAGGTAGGGGTTGACTTCAGCTCCCATGACTCTGAACCACATTAATTTGTTTTGGTGACAGGCAGGTAGATAGATGTGTGAATCTTGCCCCCCTGCTGCATTGGTATTGTTTATTCACCATGTCATACAGAAGTCCACATGGCCATCAGTAATAGTGGTATCTGATGGCTGACTTTGGGAAGAAGACAAGTTTGATATGCTGGCCTTACACAAAGGGACAGCATATTGTATTTATGCTCTCATGGGTGCTGCTGGAAATGTGTGGTTGCTTTACCATGATATTTATGGAGTTGGCAATTCTTAAGATATTTTGTGACTTGTTGAGATAATGAACAGTACCTGGGTGAATGTAGTCTTGCAATTATAAATAGAATGAACATGTTTATGATAATGAGTTGTTATTTCTCATTTCTGTGTAAACTGTTGAAGATTTTGACATTGCACATATGTTTGTTATGCTGTGCAAAGTTCTGAAGATCAAATTAACATCTGTGATAAGAAAAAAAATATTTTTGCAAGACACTGAATATGCCTATATATACAGTATGCCCCAGTAACCCAGCCACAGGGGATGCACAAACTAATGTGTTTCTCCATGCCGGTCACAAGCCCAGATAAATGAGAAGGGTTACTTTAGGAAGGGCATCTGGTGTAAAATTTTTCCAAATCAATATGCGGACAACAATACAAATTTCCATACTGGATCGGTCGAGCCCCGGGTTAACAACAACCACCACCAGTACTGTTAGCCAACAGGGTGCTGGCGGAAATTGGGCTATTGTTGGCTGAAAAAGAAGGGGGAGACATGTCTGGAGGCAGGAGGAGAGGAGGAAAGTAAAGAGAGTGGAACTGAGGGTAGGAACTTTGAATGTTGGCAGAATGACTGGGAAGGGGAGAGAGTTAGCAGATATGATGGAGAGAAGGAAGGTTGATATATTGTGCATACAAGAGACTAAATGGAAGGGGAGTAAGGCCAGGTGGATCGGAGGTGGATTCAAATTGTTCTATCATGGTGTGGATGGGAGGAGAAATGGGGTAGGAGTTATTCTGAAGGAACAGTATGTCAAGAGTGTTTTGAAGGTGAAAAGGGTGTCAGGCAGAGTAATGATTGTGAAGCTGGAAATTGGAGGTGTGATGATGAATGTTGTTAGTGCATATGCACCGCAAGTTGGGTGTGCAATGGATGAGAAAGAAGATTTTTGGAGTGAGTTGGATGAAGTGATGAACGGTGTACCAAAGGGAAAAAAAGTGGTTATTGGAGCAGATTTCAATGGGCATGTTGGTGAAGGGAACAGAGGAGGCGAGGAGGTGATGGGTAGGTATGGTGTCAAGGAGAGGAATGAAGAAGGTCAGAGTATAGTGGATTTTGCCAAAAGGATGGACATGGTTCTTGTGAATACATATTTTAAGAAGAGGGAGGAACATAGGGTTACGTACAAGAGTGGAGGAAGATGCACCCAAGTAGATTACATCCTATGCAGAAGAGTTGATCTGAAGGAGATTGAAGACTGCAAAGTGGTGGCAGGGGAAAGTGTAGTTAAACAGCATAGCAGTGGTCTGTAGGATGACGTTGGAGATCAAGAAGAGGAAGAGAGTGAGGGCAAAGCCAAGGATCAAATGGTGGAAGTTGTAAAAGGAAGACTGCAAGGTTGAGTTTAGGGAGGAGGTGAGTTACCAGACAACTGGGAAACTACAGCAGATGTAGTAAGGGTGACAGCAAGAATGGTGCTTGGCGTGACATCTGGAAAGAGGAAGGAGGAAAAGGAAACCTGGTGGTGAAATGAGGAAATACAGGAGAGTATACAGAAGAAGAGGATGGCAAAGAAGAAGTGGGATAGTCAGAGAGATGCAGAAAGTAGACAAGAGCACAAAGGAGATAAGGCATAAGGTGAAGAGAGAGGTGGCGAAGGCTAAAGAAAAGGCGTATGATGAGTTAGGTTGGACACTAAGGAGGGAGAAAAGGACCTGTACTGATTGGCTAGACAGAGGGACCAAGCTGGGAAAAATGTGCAGCAGGTTAGGATAATAAAGGATAAAGATGGAAACATACTCACAAGCGAGGAGAGTGTGTTGAGCAGATGGAAAGAGTACTTTGAGAGGCTGATGAATGAAGAGATGCATTCAAGTTGGAAGTGGGATTACATCAGGGATCAGCTCTGAGCCCTTTCTTATTTACAATGGTGATGGACAGGTTGACAGACAAGATTAGACAGGAGTTCCCGTGGACTATGATGTTTGCTGGATGACATTGTGATCTGTAGCGATAGTAGGGAGCAGGTTGAGGAGACCCTGGAGAGGTGGAGATATGTTCTAGAGAGGAGAGGAATGAAGGTCAGTAGGAACAAGACAGAATACATGTGTGTAAATGAGAGGGAGGTCAGTGGAATGGTGAGGATGCAGGGAGTAGAGTTGGCGAAGGTGGATGAGTTTAAATACTTGGGATCAACAGTACAGAGTAATGGGGATTGTGGAAGAGAGGTGAAAAAGAGAGTGCAGGCAGGGTGGAACAGATGGAGAAGAGTGTCAGGTGTAATTTGTGACAGACAGTTATCAGCAAGAGTGAAAGGAAAGGTCTACACGACGGTAGTGAGACCAGCTCTGTTATATGGGTTGGAGATGGTGGCACTGACCAGAAAGCAGGAGACAGAGCTGGAGGTAGCAGAGTTAAAGATGCTAAGATTTGCACTGGGTGTGACGAGGATGGATAGGATTAGAAATGAGTACATTAGAGGGTCAGTTCAAGTTGGACGGTTGGGAGACAAAGTCAGAGAGGTGAGACTGCGTTGGTTTGGACATGTGCAGAGGAGAGATGCTGAGTATATTGGGAGAAGGATACTAAGGATAGAGCTACCAGGGAAGAGGAAAAGAGGAAGGCCTAAGCGAAGGTTTATGGATGTGGTGACAGAGGACATGCAGGTGATGGGTGTAACAGAGCAAGATGCAGAGGACAGAAAGATATGGAAGAAGATGATCCGCTGTGGCAACCCCTGACGGGAGCAGCCAAAAGAAGAGGAAGAAGATACAGTATGCCCCAGTATTAAGTGGGCCTCTTGTATGACCGGATATGGCAAAATCTTGAGAAATGAGACAAAAAATGCAAAATTATACATACTGTGCCTAACAGCATGGGGCAGGGTGTTCTGTGGGCAGTAGAATCTGAAAGGCATTATGTCCCAGGAGGACAACTCAACAGTTATGCCAGTATGGTCAATGATCCAGCTAGTGCATTGGGTGTGTGGTATCTTATGTAAACTTAGAGAGAGGCTAAGTAGGGTTCGGCAGTAAGAAGAATCACTTCATAGTCACTCCAGGAAAGTGTAATATGGAAGAAACAAGTCCATATAGCAATTTAAGGCATGTTCAAGAGGACTGGATGGACAGAAACTACTGAAGCTTATTATTTGGTAGATCAAATTCTGATTCCTAGACATGGATATGGAGGCAGACCAACAGACATCATACTTGTAAGGTACTGGAATGCCCAGAGCTTCAGGAACACATGGAACTGTAAACGGATGTCCCTAAAGCTCAAAAATGACTGTCCCTGATCTGAGAATTGATTCTAGGACCTGACTGGAAGTATCCCCAGCAGTGTATTTAAAGCCTACCAGAGCTAAATGAGTATGGAGTCAAAAGAAAACTTTGAGATACAGATAAAGACCCAGTAGTGGCAAGAAGGGAGGCCATGAGAAAGAGAAATATGGAAAGTGAGAAAGGAGAGTGTTTTGGTGGAACTGCAGAGGTGGACAAGTCAGCAAATGGCATGACAGATAGGTGCACCTTCCTTTACCTCCTGCAGAAATGAAACAGTAAGGCTTTGTTTTGTCCATAGCTGTCTTCTGTACTTTGTGTTACATTACCTTGTGTGTTTAATGAAACAAGTGGGTCATTTGTGATAGAGTTAGACTTATGGGAATTTCTTTTGGTATGGAGAGAAGGTGCAATGGGGCCCCTCCTATTACTATGTTGCCAAAGGTTCTATTTATATAGAAGTGTTTCAAATCAATGAGCAACTCTAAATTGGCCCAGTGTATATATGACTGTGTCTTGTAACGGACTACCACTTTATGCAGGTTTGGTTTCTGCCTGTGTGCTCTATGCTGCTGTGACAGTCACCAGCTCCTATGATCCTAATCACGATGAGCAGGTTAGAAAATGAGTGGAGGGATTGATGTGAGCAAAAGACATCTTGAGGGTGAAAAGAGATACAGCCCTTGCATGACTGACTGTGGAGGTTTGTGTTTCTGCTTTGTGACAGGTAGGCTGCAGCCCCCCCCCCCCCCCGACCCCCCCCCCCCCCCCCCCCCCCACCCAATCTCATAATGGAGAAAGAAGATTCAAATACATTTTGTATCTTGACTTCTGAAATGTTTCTTGTGTCAAATCCATGTGCATAATGTAGAGGCAATGTAATTACTTTAGTCACAGTTGAGTCTGTGCCAGAGTATAATGTACTTTAAAATAATTACAAGCCAACATCTGTTTTTAAGCAATTACATTGTGGCCATTACATTATGTTGTAGTGTTTGACTTTCTGTTATTTATAAAGTACCAGATTTTCATTTCCCACCTCAGTACAACTCTTTATCACCCACCTGTTAATCTTACTAGTACACTTAGTTATATATGTTTCTTTTCAATTCATCCCTTCATACTTATTTTATTAGCCTTAATCCAGACATGTGGCTTTTTCTTTTTGATTTTATCTCATTCACAGATTAGGCTGAAACAAAAAAAATTCTCTCTTTAGTTTTTCACTGCATTTTTTACAGGGTCACACTGGCACAGAAAGGGGTTTTTATGGTGTGTATCTATAAAGCAAGCACCGTATCTAAAAAGTAATTAATTTGTAAGTATTCTGTAATTAAAGTTAAATTGAGGAGGCTAAAATCTGAAAAGCATCCATCCATCCAATATTAACAGTTACTGCTTACTTTGTAGAATTGTGGTCAACTGGAACATCAAAAAAATCCAGAGAATTGAATTTTATTGTCTCTAATAAACCTGCATATAAAGCCATTGTGCACTGCAGGGAATCCAACAGTCCATTTGAAGGGGAGTGTTAAAAACATATCTGAGATAAAGCTTTAACCTATACGCAAAATGAATTTTGTAGGACAGTAAGGAAAGAATGTTATCCTAGAATCCATCTGTAACTGGTATTGGTAATTCCAGAGGTGTCAAAATCAGTTCTCGACTCTTGGAGTCCACTAAATCAGGGGCTGTTAAGGTTTTTTTTATGAAAGGGCCCAAATAAGAAAACCAATGCCATACTGGGATCCAAGAAGATAATTTTTAATATTATAACAGTGAAGCCATGCATAGACTTTCGTTATATAATACAAGAAGAGTAAAGGTGTTGTTTCCATCCAACCATATTTCTCTAATGAATATTACTAAAAGAGAAGTTAAAAGCAAATTTATATACTATATAATAAAACACTAAAGTCTGTGTGTCCAGTACCACTGAGCAATCTGATTGGTCAATTTGGCTTTAGTGTGATTGGTCAGTTTGGCTTTGGTGACACGATGAAAGAGGAAGTGTGAGTGTGAGAAACAAGAAGAGGAACAATGGCATTGAAGGCATTCATGGCTAGTTGTTAATAAAGCAATAATCTTTATTCAAAACAGAAAATAGATTTCTGAGGTATATTACTGCCAGTATGAATGCTTAGTGTAATTTTAGTAAAGCTGAGAGAATTAAATTCTTCATAATGGGTGCAGTGTGAGAATATAATGATTTTTGAAAGGTTAGTATGAATGGTCATTTGATTTATGGTGCTAGAAAGTGGAGACATGATGCCTGTTTCTCTTTGCAGGCATCTTGGTTGTATTGAGTAAGATAATAAATAAAGTAAAAATATTATTTACCTTATTATTAACTTTTCAAATGAGCTCCACCATTAGCAATACATTCTTGTAAGTGAGTTTCCAAATTGTACATGTTACAATGTTCATTTCACTCATTAATTGAACTGAGTGAAAAAGTTGAGTCATGTGGCTAAATTATTCCCTAAAATTGTATGCACTATTTTTATTTTATACAGGTGATAGAATACATTCCCTGCTATTTTCATTTTGAGAAACTAGCACCATGGTGTCTGTGTCATTCCCTCTTCTCTTCCGCTTTCTTCTACATGTCTTTGGTGTCAGTCATCAATCAAACTGTTTCACAGGTTATATTAGGGTTGGTGGTGTAATGGAGAATACTTAAGCATTTTCGGACCATAGAAACAAAAGCACCCTGTGATGTGCCAACATAACCACAATAAATAGTAAGCTAAATAGAAGGCGATACATCACTCATCACAGAACTGAACATTTGGACAAACTCGGCTAATTTTACATCATTAAATTGTCCATGCCTCAGTTTGGGTGGCAACCCATAATTCAAGAAACACTGCACTAGATTAAAATAGGTAAAAAGTCAATAAGACACCAAAATATTACAAATGTATTTAATTTAATGCAATCAAAAATCTAAACTCAAAAGACAGACTTTTTAAAATTTCTGTCTGGCCCAGTAAATCAAATGGGAAAGGACAACGTAATGGATTAAGGACTTGCTATCCAGGACTGGACTCACTGAATTGAGGATTCAATATTCATTAAATAAATCCATAAAAAATTAAAATACATTTTTGCTCTTGACTGCATATTTTTTAAATTTAAAAGAACATTTCTGTAATGTTGCAGTATACCCATCTATCTATTTCTTGAACCTGCTTAAGCCATTACAGAGCCGCAGACAGCAGAACCTATAAGTGGATGATGGACGATTAGTATACATTTTGTTTGCTGCAAAAAATATTTCATTCATTTTGTGAACTATCCCATTGCAATAAAGAATTAATCCTAGATAAGAAGCCAATCCACCTTCACTAAAACTGGGCCAACCAATCTAAGGTGCACGGTTAGGAAACTGAAGAATTTAGGGAAAACCTTCAAGACATGCAGAAACTGTGCAAACACCAAGTGACAGTGATCAGGCTAACCTGGGAATTTAATATCATTAAACCTCTTATAAACAAAATACATTCTTTACTGAAATGCCCAAGCAAGGGTTAAAATTATGTGGCACACATCTCTCATATACTAAAGGAGAATCATGTAAAATTAGCCAACTGTATAAAACATTAACTCAGTATATATTCAAACTATAATAATAAACTTTTCCAGGAATATAATTTAAAAAATCGTAAATGAACCTACCTCTCATAAATTACCTAATGTAACATTTCAGGCTTGTGTAGTCCCCTGAGCTATATAACATGCTTAATGCTTTATAAATTAATACATTTGCTGTAGACTTATTTTTGAATTAACAGATGAATTACCACCCCAATATAACACAGGGCAGTAGAAGTGTGATTGCAATTAGATGTGTAAGTATGATTAGAATTCAGATCAAGGCAGGTCAGCAAAGCGTTGCTTAATTTCTGCTTGTCAAGTCAAACAATTTTGAGTAAAGCATAAGCTATGTAATATACAAACAAAAAATACAAGGACGAGAATTTCGATTAAAGGTAAAGTAGATGACCTGTAATCATTTTACAGGTTTTACGAGTTTGAGATATTAATTGCTTTTTAATGATGTTTACTCCAACTTCTTTTACTGTCCATTATAAACGTGTATTTAACTATGGTTCTGGAGTTAAATAATTATATCATGCCAACAAACTAATTCAATAGATTTTTGTGTTCATAAATAGCAATGACTCAATATCTGATTCAGCAGAAGAAAGATAAACTGTCTTCGGGAATCTAATTAATTATCTTTGACAGTTGTTAGCAGAAAAGACTGCAAATGATATTTATTCAAGTAAATTTTGACAATACAGTATCATGAATATTTCAAAACTGCTCCTATTATCTATTTGTCTAATCTGGAGAAATTGATATATTATCCACCCATTTTATCCATTTCAGTAGTTTCTGTGCCAGTTCTTAGTTTTTGTGTGGCATCCATGGCTGTGTCTGTACAGCGGACTTCTTGATCATCACTCGTTAACTCCTCTAGCAAACACGTCAGATGAGGACTGCAGCAATTTCCTACCCTACATTTGTTTCTCTAGTGATGATACTACTGATATGTTATACTCAAGTTGACATACAAGGTGTCTCTGTCATCTCTGCTACTTCACTCTCAGAGTGGAAAAAACAGTAGTGCAGAATGAATTATAACTTGAATATTCCCAATAAATTGCAAAGTGAGAATGACTGTGTCCACAATGAATGGTAGCCACAAATATCTCTTATATATGTCTTGATATGTTGGATGCTAGCTTCCGTCCATATTCCTGGCCATGTATTAATCATAGTAGTTTTGACTTGCACCCAAATATATGCATAGTCATTAGTATGGCACTGGGAATGTTCTCCTCCTCAGCTTGAGCAAGGAGCTCTTCCAAACTAAAGTTAATTAGCATTGTCTCCGCAAACTTTAAGAATTATTCATACTACGATATGGTGTCTATTTTAGGACACTGTCATTTTTACTTCTCCAATCATCAAACAGCAGCATTATACAGTATCATGTATCAAGTAATCATTTAAAACCTTGTCATTGTTCACTTCTTCAGTCATCAAGCATCAATATTACTCCATATCATGTTTGTTATCAGTTTTAGTGTAGCAAGTAAATTTGCAATGTTAAGATTAAAATTAAGAAATTTGAAATGATCTTCAGAGCTAAAATCCTTTCCAATCCATAAGATAGATAGATAGATAGATAGATAGATAGATAGATAGATAGATAGATAGATAGATAGATAGATAGATAGATAGATAGATAGATAGATAGATAGATAGATATAACAGCAATGTTTGAGTAACACCTAATGAAATAATATCACTGAAGGGATCATCTATTGTGGTATTCTTTACTATATAGCTCCCATGAAGAGTCATCTTGGTTAATTATATGAAGCCTAATCTAACTCTCATAAGGCAGTGGTCTAGATTGTTTTTTTCAGGGAATGTGTGTATTTTACTGACTGTATTACTGTTTGTATTTGCTCTCTTAAATGAAATAAGATACATTAATGTTTGTAAACCAATAAGTTTGAAGTTCACAATCTAGATGGTACACTCTAGAGACCACTACTTTATTCATTTTTATTAATCATACTATATGTCAACATACCCATGTCTCATTGCCATACAAGAACAACAAAACAAAACTTACAACACTACATAATCTTGACTCTCCCAATAAAAATAAATTATTCATGTACGTCTTCCTTATGAGCCAAATTATACCCCCAGCCCTAATGATGTGCAATGAATGAACAAACTAATTCTGTTGTACTTGTTCTGGTCTCTGAACAAACATACTGGTTCAATGACATTAAAGAATTAATCTTTTCGAGACATTCAGAATGCATGCTATGTTTTTTATAGCATTCCACAACAGTCTGGAGCTACTGTATCATCTTAACTTCGCTTAAATTGCTGCTGTCTTCAGGAAATAGCCTATCAGTAAACTGTTTCAGCAAAACGGTCATGATGACAACTAGCCAGTGACTGACTTGGTAGATTACACCAAGCACCGTTCTTTGATCGGTTCACTTTGACTGAGTGACTATGACCATCTCAGGACACTGACTGATTGAATGAACCAGTATGCCTCCTACTGATCTTGAGAAGTTTGTTCATGAACTGCAGACAAGAGCCTTGCAGTACAGTACACTAGTTCACTGAACGGAACAGGTCATGTATTGATCAGCAGACAAGAGACTCACAGTACGTTGAATCAAAGTTCAGTTCCCTGATGATACATGTATGGTAGATTGCATCAGAAAGGACGGGATATAAAAGAAGGAAGATTGTGGGAGATACTGTATATCCAAAATTGAAAATAATTTTGTTTAGTCATATTTCAATGTTCTGAGTTTTATCATGATGTGTGCACTATTCTAAAGTTCTATTTGTACAATTTTTTTATTATTTATTGTTGAAATTTTATTTATTGTCAAAATCAAATAGAGCATTATTATTATTATTATTATTATTATTATTATCCATCCATCCATCCATTTTCCAACCCGCTGAATCCGAACACAGGGTCACGGGGGTCTGCTGGAGCCAATCCCAGCCAACACAGGGCACAAGGCAGGAAACAATCCTGGGCAGGGTGCCAACCCACCCGCATATTATTATTATTATTATTATTATTATTATTATTATTATTATTATGTGTGAATTTCTTATTTTTTTCCTTGATTTTTATATTGTTTGTATTGTTTGGTGGTTAACGCTGTTAGACTGTTATGATAGTATTCTAGATTTTAAACTAGAATAGAGATTGTTGTTTTTGAAATGAATGAATCAGTGATTAAGAGATTCAAATCATTTTGGTAAATTGAATGAAATGAATCAAGTCACTACAAAGAATCTTTTTCCACATCTCTACCCAGCCCTCTAAAAGTGGAGTATCTAATTCACCTTGTAAAATGCCTGAAATGTTGAAACCATAATAATAATAATAATTCTTTGCATTTATACAGCGCTTTTCTCACTACTCAAAGCGCTCAGCAATTGTAGGTTAAGGGCCTTGCTCAAGGGCCCAACAGAGCAGAGTCCCTTTTGGCATCTTACGGGATTCAAACCGGCAACCTTCTGATTACCAGTGCAGATCCCTAGCCTCAGAGCCACCACTCCGCCCTGAAACCATCTGTTCAATTCCAGTGGAACTGGAGACCTGGCAGCATTGGTGTCGTCATCTGAACGGAGTGATCATACTGGAGTAAAAGTGAATTAGAAAGAGAGAGCGTGGTGGGAAGTCAAAGGGATTTCCAAGAGGGATTTCAAATGGTGCAAATCAGTACATCCTAAATCACAAATGAACCAAAACCAAATGGCAAGTAGCCATTGTAGTCTTAAACAGGTATAAGATTGAAAACCAGAAACAAAACTTAAAGAATTGAAACAAACTGCTTCAAAATCTAGTCTTCTGCCAAAGAGTCTTTCCTCTTGTTAAGTGTTAAAATTAACATATTTCGGTATTTTATAAAGAGCTTAATCAAGATTTGTTCTCCAGAACCAACCATATACAGTGCACAAGCAAATGTTCTCAAGCAATGTTCCGCATTGCAAAACATAATATGGTGCAGGTGATGACATAACAGAAAAAATGCTACATGAAAATGATAAATCACTTAAATTCTGAGAACTGGGCCCAAGGTACACAGCTGTACACTGTCATGCTGGACCAATTTGGAGAGTAGAGAGTTCCCTGAATAAAAGTCACACACCGATATGAGAGAAACATGCTAATTCCATACAGACACTGGCCAAGTTAGGACTGTGAGGCAGTAGTAGTAACCATTACACATCAAAGCCTTTCTTAGAATGTTTGTTTTACTTTAACTTAAATTACATTGCAGCAGATTCTATCTATTTTATTCATTTTTTTTCTGTCCTGTTTCTATTTCTATTTCCAGATGTTTTCTTGTGTGCTATGTGATGGTGTATTCTATAAATGATGTATACTTACACAATCATTTGACTCATTGATTTACAGTGATGGGCATCCATTTAACTGAATTCTAATATCTCAGAATAAGTTGCTATCATTAATGGATGCTATTATATGTTTTCAGATTACTCTTCTCAAGTAGACAGCAGGTGTTTTATTTATTTCGGCAGTACACCTTAAGGAATTTTCTGTTGTGTTAAAGTTAATTACTCAAGAGAAGGGCACAGTCCTACACAGAACTTCAGTCCACCTCAGGGCTCACACGAGCCAATATGGAATCACCAATTAAACAGACCTGCATGTCTTTAGGGATGTGAAAGGAAAATTCACGCAAATGCATTGAGAATGTGCAAACCTCCCATGGACATCTAAGCAAAGAATTCAAACCCATGACATTGGATGCATGACATAGCAGCCTTACCCACTACAAAATAAATTGAATAGCAGGAATCTAAGAATTAATAGAAAGTCTTTGATAACTGCAAAAAATATAGTAAACAACAAATTTTAACACTCCCTTTTCCAGCATACTACATTTGGCATGCAGTCATTTTTCTTTAAAAAGTTTGGTATTTTTTATGTGTGCCAATTTACAATCAGTTCAACTAACCATTCAACTGGAACTTTTTTCTAGGAGACACAAAGTTGACTTTTGCCCTTTCTGTTTCACAGAGCATGCACACCACAATCCTCCAACAAGTCACACGACAGCCTTGATATGTGGAAGAGAAAAATGCTTTTAAACTTTCACTTCTGATAACAGCATAGCAGTTCTGGCCTTTGAGTGAAAATCAGCAAACTTTCAAACACAAAGACAACATGCCAGCACTACAAAGCGCAGACCTCACACTGCTAGAGGTACTGTAAAGCAAATCATATTCTGGGAAAAATCTCAAAGTTTTCAGGCTGGCAGGCTCTGTTTTAGCTCAAGACTGGAATGGCTTAGTAAATCAATTAGGTCAAATTTAAGAACTAAAAAGCAAGACATTTTGAAAGCAAATCATTTAAAGAAGGACTTCACAAACGTTGGACACAATGGTTGAAAGTGCTGCTTAAGAGCTTCTACTGACATCTGCTATCATCAGCTTAGTCTTGTCTTTTATGGGGTTGATGCATTTTCCTCATTTGCATGACATTTTTAATTATGTACTCCAATTTACTCACACATCCCAAACACGTGTATATATATATACTAATAAATCAGCCCAGTATAAATAAAGGGGCCATGGTTGCTTATTGCCTTGTACCCAATGCTGACAGCTACCACATCTTAGTGCACGACCTTAAGGAATAAAGTGTGCTTCTGGCTGAGCCTTCGGTTCCAAGAATATCCTTAAATCTATTTTGATATGGAGAGTAAATTGTATTGAATAACAACTGGAACAAGAAAGTAAGAATGTGACTTTACATGCGACAACGAGCCTATAAACCTATGAATCTACTTGGTTTAGTTCCTACCACATCTAGAATATGTGAGACCAAATTCAGAGACTCTTCAGATGACAACATAATCATGTCAAAGTAGACCTGGTCATAACACTGATCCATAGATACTGATTAATCAAGTATCTATCTATCTATCTATCTATCTATCTATCTATCTATCTATCTATCTATCTATCTATCTATCTATCTATCTATCTATCTATCTATCTATCTATCTATCTATCTATCTATCTAATAAGCTAGAATTGAAGTAAACAGTGTAGAGTTATAGGTATGGTCATGGGTAACATTTAAGGGGTAGTTTGCAGTGTGCCTGCCAGCCCCAACAGATACACTTTTTTACTAAACCAAATCTGCAATGAACGGTACTTTTTGCTCAAAAGTTATTTTCTGGCCACCATTATTGTAATGTAAATATGTTAATAATCAATAAATACAATAACTAAATATAACCTCCCTTAAGCAACTCCCTCTTTGACATTGCCCACCCTTAAAACAGAGGAACATTCTGGATGACGTCAATTACAGGTTAGAATACTGTTTCAAATATAGCTTGAGGGAGGTCACGTCAACTTGTATACTTTCCATATAGTATTTCCTTCCTTTACATGTCAGATAGCCAATTCTGTTGGCAAACAGATCCCCAGTAGTCAGCCTGAGCAAATGAAATGGCAGCAGAATTGTGCATCTGTGTCTGCCTGCACTTGGCATAAGCCTGAATAGACTATCTGTACAAAGAGCTGTACAGCGGACTGAGCAAACCTCAATCTCACATCTCACACACACACACACACACATACACTATTATGGCAAAGAATGTAATAAACAAAAATGTCTCTTTAATGACGTAAATAAAAAATTTAAAATACTCTAAGTTTAAAATACAGTTCACCCTATCACAGTGTCTACCTGAATGTTACACCATGCACATAATTTCCAACTTATTTAAAAAATAAGAAAGTACTGTACTTATTTTGCCACAATCACATTAAGAAGAAAAACACATTTAAACAAAAAAACAATGTTTTCTGTCATTAAAATGCTGTTAATGGTGCTTGTGTACTTATTTGTAATTTCGAAGTGTTAAACGTGTTAATGTGAGATTAAGTTTATACAGTATTGTATCTTTATATTATGAAAAATTTATATTTGATTTGGGATATGATATAAATATATAGCAGAATTGCAATTATTTTTTATGGTTCATCTGCACTCCCTAAATCTGCCCAGCAGTCCATGGGTTAGGTAAACAAAAGCCCAAAGGTGTAATTTGTTAACTTCAAGAATAAGAAGCCCAAAAGACTTAAATTCTAACAAAACAGCAACCCTTATAACTTAACAACATAACCTTATCAAACCCACTTAATCCAGTTCAGGGGTATCCTGGGAACAGATTCTACCTCGACAGCAACCCCGAAAGAGGACAATGTGCCACTTCATCACAGGGCCCATTTATACAAATACCCACAGGACCAATTCTGAGTTGCCAATGAACGTAACTGCAAGGTTTCTGAAATGGTGGAGCACCCCCCACACAGTCACAAGCAGAAGAATTAAACTAATGGATTCTTTTTATTACCGGAGACAATCAGACCCCAGAACCACATTAAAATGTATGTTGTGAAACAACAGTGTCTGCTGGACAACCAGAAATAATGCCCCAATATACAACATGGATATTATTGCATATTTAAACATCTGAACTGTATAATCTATAAAAACAACCCAAAAGTGAAGTTTTCTGGTGACAATACAAATGTCATGGAGGAGGCACTTGTAAGTCCAGACACTGCCTTAGAAGAATCTCATTCCACCATCAAATGTTGGAAAAGTTTTTGGCTGATCTGCTTGCTGTGTTGAGTACAAGTAAACCATTACTTCTTCTCTGTCAAAGTATTTGAGAGTGAAATGTGAGTGCATCTTCTAAGAAGCTGAACTAAAACTAACAATAGGAACATGATTCACAACACAAGAAAACACTTCAATGTGACTGAAATGAAATACAGTATAAAGAATTAGAGTGGCAATGGGAAGCAGTAATGAACACTGCTGCCTCTCAGTTCCAGGAAATTGGGTTTGAATCCTGCCTGAGTCATAGTCAGTGTGGAGCTGAATCTTCTCTGCCTGTCTGCTTGGATTTTTACCCTGAATTCCAGCTTCCCTCCCACATGCCAAACGTGTTACTTGTTGACTCTAAATTGCTGCTAAATGAGTGACTGTTAGTGTGTAAGTCAGACAGATTAGCACCCCCAACTATGCGGGGTTAGGCTCTGGATCTCAAGATCCTGAACTAGACAGAGCAGATCTGTAAAGAGCATTGGGTATTAGTTTAGCTGTTCTCGGATGTGATTGTGAGGACTTGAAGAGAGTTGTGAGGATTTTCATTTTTCAAGCATTACAGGAAATGTGAGAGGCTAACTCCTACACTAAAAAAGATATTGCTAATAGAAAAAAACAAAAACACTGTGTTAGAAATTTTACCAATGCCAGGAGGCCATACAGTTCATAAGTCACACACAAGGATATCAAATGCAAGCAAATTTTTTGCAAAATAAAGTAGAGGTTGTCCAGTATATGCTAATTGTATCTGCTTTTAGGATGTAGTGCAAATCAAATACACCTAAATATTTATTCTGAATGATTTTATTCATTACTTACTCTAAATTATGCTAAATGAATAAATATCATGTGGATGCCCATACTTACATGCTCCCCAAGTCTACACCAGCGTCTCCTCACAGACGTGTCACTTTCACTGGCAGCTAACAGGCACTTAGTGGTTGCAGTGTGGCCTCAATGGATAGTTCTGGACTTAGACCACAGGCTTTGGTGCCCGTGCAACACTGAATTAGAAAAACAGGCAAAGGAAACATGAATAGATGATTGATTTTAGCCTTTGGTTTGATTTTTTAGAATTCTCAGTTTGTCTTAATAGCTTTCTTCAAAACGGCATCTCAGAAAACTTCATTCAGCTGTGTTGTCAATAACAATTCACTAGGAAAAAAATCCAGTGAAGGAAAAAAAACAGGCTCATTTTGCCCATATGGAAAAAATAGAAATTGGACAGAAAATGTCAAGATTCAAGATGAAAAAGCAAAACAAGATGACACAACAGCACAATAACCCTTGAAAACAGCAGTAGTTCAAATGTCAGATAAACTCGTTTTTATATTTAATGGCAAACAGTTGTTATCAATAAAGCGAGAAATGTGCCTGTCTGTTGTAAGCAGAGTTTGGACGCTTCATCAAGCTGTCAGTGGCCGACGCTTAAGTATAGTGTGGGCTTCTTCTAGTCACAGCGAACAAACCCTGCATTGAAAAAATTGAAGCGATCTGTCGACAGAGAATTGATTGTGGATCTTTCGTGTAGGATGTTCTGATAAATCCATTTGACTTCAAGCTCAGGGGGTTTTGTGCCATTCCATTCCTCCCTGGAGTAGTAAATTCTTGTGTCTCACAGCATCATGTCTGTTACTGCATTTTCAGCCAAAGGCTTGTCAGGGTTGCTGATAATCACCTTACATTTAAAATGTGATGGACTTGAAGCTGATTTTTGAAGATCCTGATGAGTAAATCAGTCTGAACTTTTATTAGGTGCAGTTATGGGCCTAGCATTGCAAATTGGGTCAAGGCAGTTGACAACTTTCAGAACAGATGTTCATTTTTAAATTGTGCCTCATTTCCAAACAGGCATGGAGACAAGAGCACTGAAGAGACTCTTCTGTATCAAAATCATCAGCAAAACAAATTAAGTGGGCACACCACACACCTTCAAATGCTCTAACCAATTTTATTGTTCAGTGACTGTTCATCAACTCAAAACCCAATAGTAGTTTTATCTACTTTATAAATATTCTTCATTAAAAATTTGATCTTTCTTCCCTTCACTACTAGTCCACTAGCTGGTGTGATATTCTCAACCAAAAAAATCCCGGGGACTTAAACAGAGTTAATATAAGAAAAAGGGAAGCACAATGATGGATATATAATGGATGGATATAAAGTTTCTATGACCAAAGCAATGCTAAAGCTGATGAAATGGTTTTCATGAGCTACCATATCCGAGGTGATCAACTTGGTATGGTAAAGGAGTAAAGAGTTACACTTAACTAGGATGTTGTGAGTCAGTCCATAAACTTCTCAAATACACTTTCTAAGCGTGTATATGATATATGCGTCTAGTATGTGTGCCCACTATTCCCATTTTAAGTTTTACAATTAACACCTTCCATGGTTTGAAGTGCAGAAACAGTGAAGTCAGCTTGTCACACACGTGCGGCTGGAGGTAAGTGAAAGATTGCGAGACAAAGAGGGGTAGTATCGGGTATTAACGCCTCTCTCGTTTTTTCACCAGAATTAACAAAGAAAAAAATAAGCAAACTCACTCACCAACAGTCCTGGATTCCCAAAATGGCTTTTCTTCCATTTCATCATTTCCGTCTTCCGCTTCCGGGTGCATCTTGATGACATCACTTCCGGCCCTATCAGATGTTGTCACTTCCGCCTGCATCACTTCTGGCAATGTCACTTCTGGTCGCCCCCTGACAACATCACTTCTGGTTGCCTCATGATGACATCACTTCCCGTCACATAGTCATGACGTCATTTCCACCACTACTTTCTTCCGGTCACCATTTTCTATAAATACACACCTTCAACTGTCATGTATCATCAACTGTTATGGTTTTGATCACTATTTGCTACATTTTTTTTCTGAAGTATGCTAGACATTATACAGGGAATATCCCCCAACTCTTATTTTTTGTCTCATGTGAGATTACTTTCCTACAAGCACTAGGTGCAATATACAGTATATATACAGTATATACACATGAGTACTAGTATTCATTAAAGATAACATTATTTGAAGTGACAACAGACAATAATTTCAGCACTAATGGAGAAATCATACAAAAGCAAAAAATATAGGTCCCTTGGTTCTGCTCCAAATCCAGCACTTCTTACATTGTAAAACTTAGTGACACTCTTACATGTCTACCATCTTAAAGAGCATATGAACCTGAATTTATATTTGGTGTTGGCTGTGGAACAGTAGATCAGCTCTTTTCCCTGGTGCAGTTACTTAAGGTTGCATGGGAATAAGATAACCCAGTCTGCATGTTTTTTATAGATTAAGGAAAAACCGTTTGACCGTGTCTCTAGGCATGTGGTGTGGGAGGTGCTGCAGGAATATGGGACAACAGGCCCACTCTTGCACGCTATTTGTTCCCTATATGAATGAAATGAGAGCTATGTTTGAATACTTGGCATTTAGTCGAATTCACTTACTGTGTGTGCCGGGCTCCATCATGACTGTGTCCTGTCACCATCCTGTCTGTGGTCTTCATGTACAGGATATCAAGATGCAGCTGAGGATGTCCAATTGGAGACTCCAAGCATTGTTGCTTAATGTAGATGATGTTGTCCTTTTTGCCTCATCTGATTGTGACCTTCAGCATGCATTCGAGTGTAAAGCTCCTGGGATGAGGATCAGTACCTTTCTAGCCTGAGGACTTGGAAAACAGTGGATTTCTGTCTCCAGGTGAGGATGTGGGGGCAACTACCCTTAGTGAAGTAGTTCAAGTATCTCTGGATTCTGTTCACAATTGATAGAAAAAGGGAATGTGAGCTGATTGGAGTAGTAGATTGGTGAAGAGGTAGCTGTGTCTAAAGATAAAACTCTTGGTGTACGAGTCGATCTACATCCTTGTTCTCACCTATGGTGATGAGCTGTGAGTAATGACAGAAAGAATCATGATAATTAGGTTTCTTTGCAGGTGGCTGGGCTGACATTCCGTGATAGGGTGAGAAGTTAGAGATTAGAGAGAGCCTCAGATTAGAGTTGCCATGCCTCCAGGTTAAGAGGAACCAACAAATGAGGTCATCTGGGTATGTCGTAAGGATGAGATGCTCTGGGCACGTCTCACTGGGCAGAATCTTTGTGGCAGAAATAGGACACACTGGAGGAATTTTATCTTTTGTCTGGCATAGGAATGCCTGGGAACTCTCCAGGAAGAGCTGGAATCTGTAGCTAGAGACAGGGAAAACTGAGATGACCTGCTTGTCTTGCTGCCACCACAACCCTCACCAGGAAAACCAGTTTTAGAAAATGAGATGAGGTGCCTGAAAAAGTGGTGGCTACTCTGCTGCTCCAGTAAAAATTCCTGGTGGAGTCACTCTGTGTGCACTATACATCTTTTATCTGTGTACACTGGTTTCTTCCCACATCTTAAAGAGTAGAAGTGTGGCTAATTCACTCCAATATTGCATAACAGAACCCTAAGAAGTACTGTCAGCCTGTTAAGGGTTAGTATATACTCAGCTTCCTGTGACCTTGTAATACAAAAGGAATTGATGGGCAAGAAAGTATTAAGTATTTACTGAAACTTCAGAGATGCCAGACATGAGATATTACATTAACAAATGCATATAATTAATTCAGAGAACGGTAGAAGTGCCATTAATTAAATGAAATACAGTATGTGCAACACATATTTGCACACAGTGAATGTAATGGGCATTCTTTCAAAACTGACATTCAGACACATTTTTTAGGACAATAGGAATAGAAAATGTTTTTTTTTTTCTTTTTATTGAGAATACATGAGTGTCTAAACAATCCCTGACTAAATCAATACAGCACCAGCAAGTGAATTGCAGCAATTGCCATCTTCTAATTTTAAAGCCACTTGAACTACAATATAGCTTGCCTGTAATGATCATTTCTGGATGTGATACACCTAGACAATCACAGTCTTCAGTTTCATATACATCCCACAATTTTCTGAATGTGATGCAGAGAAGAAATGCACCAGTTTTCCGACCATCCCGCCTGTTGTCAGGAACACTGTGGTTATAGGCCGTCAAAAAGGGACTGGTGGGAGCAGTGATACTGATTTCTTTTTAGATTTAGTTACACTGTGCTATTCACCTTGACTAACAAGTGCAAAACAAATGACAGATGAGCTGATTTTATCTTTTAAATTTCTAATGGTGCTCTTCTGTTAAAAGAATGCACCCTAATGTTTTTTTCTCCGACACTGAACAGGAAGGTATCATTTACTGTAAAAGTAAGAGGTATATGTTGAAGTTATCAAATAACCAGCAATGGAAGTTCTGAAGCATTCAATTAGTAAAAAGCGTGCTTGATTTGTTTAATTTTAATGGGCATCTGTACATGCTGTGTGAAGCTGTTAAGTTATAGCACCATGAAAAATAATACTTTAATAGGCTACAATGGAAAAGGTTTGTGATAGAAGAAGTCCCTGTGGCAGTGCTTTACACGAAGAATAATAACATGGAGGGATCATTTTATACAAAATAACCCACAAAATGGATGGACACAAGGAGAAAACAAAACAAAAAGGAAAAAACAAATGGAAAAAACCCTGCTGTCCTTCCTAAAGATTACACACCTATCAGGTGGGATGGCTCCACACTTGTGCACCTATCCAGTCCTCAGAACCACTCCTCCTGCTCTGAGGTGTTGCACCTGGTCTCTCTTCATCCTTCCATTTAAGCATTTGCCCCACCATCTACCCATCTCCACACTCAGTTCTGGCCAAGCAGTGGCATTAAACTCCATTCCAGTACTTACGTCTGGTCATTTGTTCCTACACTTGTTCCAGGAGATACCAGTTTCTAACACTGTTTAGTGATTTGGTGCTTCTGCACCCATGAGGCACTACTTTCCCTGTCTGCTCTTTTATAGGAACAGCACAGTTTTATACAGGTACATTTTCCTCTGGGACTGTATGCCTTTTAGCAGCTGAAATGTGTTTATCTATTAGGGGATTTCAAAATCTCTTTCAACAGCAGGGTTACCTACCACACAGCACCTTGGGGGAAAACTGCATTAATTCCACTCAGTTCAATGCCCAATATTCCTTGTGCTGGTGCCCCTGTGCCATGCCCTCTAGCACAGATGTAAGTTGTATGGCACCAGCAGTCTGTGTGCTCCAATGCTGACAAACACAAGACCACTCCTGTAGCCTCTGTGACTATCTCTATCGCTCTACAGTATATTTCTGTCTTCTTTGAAGGCTTTTATTTGTCTTAGCATTGTCTTGTGCAGTTTTAGTGGTGTCTCTGGCACCCTCTTATCAACTGGGCATCCCATCACAGGCTAAAATCCCTTAGCGTCTAACTCATACTGTATGTTTGGAACTAAAACCTCTGAAAACTGTGACCTTCAGCCATCTCTTCTATTAAGCAAGTAGTGCTGTCAATAGCTAAGGTATTTGAATTTTAAGTACTACGTGATAGTTTAATTCGCAGCACTGACTGACTGTGTGGCCATGACTGAAAAACTGCCTGTACTGTATAAAAGACAGGTAAATGATTGTATTACAGCTCTTTATTTGTATACTGCCTTTTGATGGCTTTCATTACAATGTATTATATAAAATTAAATCTGTGAGTCTCCTCAACAGCATTTAATAATACAACTAACATTATTGTATGTCTTGCATTTCAAAAGAAGGTGATTCAAATTATAAACTCCAAACATTTCCACCTGGGTAACACTTTGCCTTGTCTCTAGAATATAGATGACTGCTTTCTAATCTTAAATCTCCAGAACTGCAGTGCACAACTTAAGTTATCTTTATTTCATATGAGATCATGCAGCATAATTTGACTTTGCCGAGTGCTCTGGACTTGTGGATGCACATATTAACAGAAAGGTTAAATAACAACACAAGCACACTCTATCCAACTCACCCAGCATGACACTAAAATGAATTAAAGTTTGCTGCCTTCTCTCCAAAGGAAAACATTCAGTAATATTTAGACTTATTCCCACAAAACCCTATCTTAATGGAGTAAGCTACCCAGTGATACTGCAGTGACAATTTAAAGCTGTTCATCACTTACGTCACTTTTGAATTAGATTTTGCACCTGAGTGCTACATTTTAAACACTTCAGTGCTTTTGATTCCTTCTTTGGAGGAAAAGAGTCACTCTGAGACTGATTAACAGAATTTTGAGTTTCTCACCGAGGTACTGAGGTGTATCTCCACTGGTTCTTCAAACATCTGTGTGGAAGGAAGAATTAAATAAATAAGTGCAGCTAAATCTCAATGGAATATCAATGCTCTGGACAGTCATTTTATTTCTATTTTGAATTGCTTCTTCAATGTCTGGGAAAGTGAAATTTAAAAACTTGCAATGGTTCTTACGTCCATTAACCTTTCCTCTTTAGAGTTTAAGCTCTCCAGACATCTTTTTTATGTTAAATAATAAAATGCTTTATTGTCTTATTGGGAAAAGGATGAGTACCTAAAATGCACTACACTCAGTAGACACCGAACATTAAAGTGGAGTCGGTTCTACATAAGCAGAAATATGTGCATCAAAAGACTGAAAAACTGGTCTGTAGTACTACTATCATGAAAGGCTTTATCTTATATTGTACCAAACATATCTCTCTATTATAAAAGGAAATCCTGAGACGAGACTTTATCGGAGATAATTTCAACTTGCGCAAGAGATAATTTCATGTCCCTTGAGACGAGACTTTTTGCCAAGAGATTTTGACAAGTCCCGCCCCCCTCCTTCCAAATATTTACAGCCACGCCCACAGTCCACTCACTTCTCATTCACGTGAATGCTATTGTCAGACACAGTTCCTGTGCTCTCAGCTCCAGGCGGGGTCGGAAATAAAAGACAAAAAGTTGAAGACAAAATAGAACGTTGTAAAGAGGTTCAAAAACATTGGTGCGATACACATGCAGAGCAGGTTAGAGATTATGAAAGTACTAAAATTCAAAAGTCTCAAAAAAACTGATAGTAAAGATCGCATTAGCGCTAACAAACAGAAATTATTACTCTGTGAAATAACAGAACAGCGAAAAGAGATTGAATATATGGACATAGGTGATGTAGTTGCTGAAATATAAGGTGTTATCAGGCACAGGTAAGACGCGTGTCAAAAGAATTATCAAAGTCCAAGAATTCATTTTAAAGGTATTTAGTGAAAGTTAAAAGCAAATAATCCAAACAAGAATAAAAGAAAAAATAGTTACACACGTAGAATTAAGGGCAAAAAGTAGAGGGTAAAATGTATCTTCTATAAATTTAGCTTTTCTTGAAAGAACTTTAGTTATTTCACCACTTAAAGATTCTTAATTTCTTCAGGCATACAGTACGGTACTTAAGCAAACAAGTTTTCTTTACTTGTTATTTCTCACATTCAAATAGCCCGTAGGCCATTGAGCACTGTTACGTGCGGTCACGGTTAAAAACCGTATGCCTCTACACCTTATACAAGGCAAGACTGTCACTAACTAACTGAAGAATAATGTTTACTCCAAGCTGTTAGAAATGGCAAGAACATACCAATACGATTCTATTTATGGGGGTTATAGGAACCTCCCATAGTTTATGCATTGTCATCTAATAAATATTCATGAATTTTATAGAACAAGGAAAATGGCTCTTACAGGTGATATGACAGAAGTATGTAGTTATTGTTCGCCTTTAAACATTAAGTCGGAGACTTGTAGATCTTTTAATTCGTGCTGCCATCAGGGAAAGTAAAGTTTCTTCCAAATGAAGAGGCCTATCTGCAAGAATTAAAAGTTTGTTGTTTAGTGAAAGTGAAATCCACATACGCGAGCTGCAGAGACATGAAGTGGCTGGCGCATAGCACCCGCATGGGGGCTGGAGAGTGAAGCGAGCAGGGGGCAGAACCCCCTAGTCTTTCACATTTTACACAAAACAGCAAATCTTTTGCACCACACCTCCTGGGGTCTTAACTCTATGCTGGGCTGCTGGGCTATTAATGAGAGGTTCATTTGTGTCTTGTTAGGGCCAGACAATGGAATGGTCAAAAATTAATTTTATTGCTAAATCTTTCAATCCAACATTTGGTATAAACGCTACATTAAAATGTCATTTATGTAACTGATTTTTGCGAAATTTTACATTGTTCATCATTTTAGTCTTTTCTGGGGTTTAATGCAATTTACGATAGACATTTTGCAGTTCCTCTGTTTCTTGGTACATGTCGTGATTTTTTCTTCCATATACTTTACCAATAGGTGACATTGTCCTTATTGTTTTGGCCATACTTTGTTTATGAATTATGGTGCTATGCAAAATTACAAGAAACCATGAGCAATAATGACACAGTGATGCACATTGAGCCCACTCTCTTCTCCTGACATTTTTCCTTTCATTATTTATTCTTCCTCTACTCTTACTACTCTCTCTGTCTTCACCAAACTGGTTTCTAACAGCAGGCAAACCTGGAATGACTTCTGGAACTCTAGATGGTAGGAAATTAGACAGCATAACACAGCTAGTGATGCTGGGATATGTTCTGGCCTTGGGATGGCACAGATTCCAATAAAATCACAAAGCTGAATGAGGTCAGGCCCGGTCTTAGGTATTATGGGGCCCTAGGCGAAAGGGGGGTCCAGGGGCCCCCTGAGGGGGGCAGAGCCTCCCTGGAAGCTCTGTGAAATGCGTGAAAATTAGACCCGGGGCCCTAGGCAGTCGCCTACTTCGCCTATGCCTAAGGCCGGGCCTGATGAGGTGTGTCTGTGTATGTTGCTTTTGAGCAAACTGATAGATATTATAGAGTTATCCAAAAGGACCTGGGTGTATTTATTTTTTTGGAAAGCGTAACAACAAAGCAAATGACTGCTGGTTGTTGGTGTCTAAAATATAGTTTTCCTTTAAAATGCTGAATTATCAAATTAAGTAACAAACACAAAACGTCTTTCTAGACAGATTTATCTCTTTGGTATAAAGTTCTTTATGTTACCTGATGCTATTTGTGAACACACTTATGTAACAGCAACTGGTATGTCAAACCAAGAAAAAAAGAAGCCCAATGTAGTAGGGCTCTGCATCTCCTGAATCTAACAAGGCTGTGCCAAACTCCAACTCCCATGCAGCCCTTTGGGATTTTGAGGCCCTGCTGTAACTCCTCGGGGCTGCCATCTAGCACTCCGGCCAGGAAGGGGTCCCAGCCGACTCTATCTATCTATCTATCTATCTATCTATCTATCTATCTATCTATCTATCTATCTATCTATCTATCTATCTATCTATCTATCTATCTATCTATCTATCTATCTATCTATCTATTTACTTACCCTATGTTGTTTGTAGTAAGGCCCAAGAAAAAATTTTAATCCCATGGTTTCCTGGAGAATAGAGATAACAAGGTTTCTGATACAATGGGCTTCAGCAGGGGGCCAATGGCAACGAATGCTGAACAACAGCAAATAATAATAAGACATCCATGAAAAACATCTCATGTTACTGGTGTTCTCCATGAAAACCTGATAATAAAAATGTTGTTAGCCATTACTGCAAGCCAATTGAGAAAGCTAATAGATAACAGATAGGCTATAAAAAAAGTATTATTGAGTGGAGTATTTCTTTTATATAAATACTGCTAATCAAGGCACAATCAAAAAAACCTGAGAAATAACATTTCATTTAGAATTGGGGAGAAAAATAAAATGTGGAAATAATACACATAAGAAGAAAGTCATTATTTACTGCAAGTCAGTAAAAAATGAATGGGATCTGATTTGTGCCAAGATTAGATTAGTGATGACAAAGCACAGAATGGTTTTAAAACGGCTGCTATTATATGGAGATGGAATATTATTTGCACTTGCATTGAAAACACCATATGTGGCAGCTACAGAATACATTCATGTATGTTTGCAGAAATGAAATGAAATCCTGCTCATACTTAATCTGATCCATTTGGGACATTTTTTCATTCAGACAGAATACTGTCTGTGGTGAAATAGCTATTGAAATACCTCAGTGTTACAGTACTATTCATTTGCATCAGATTTAACAGTTCATCATGCCACCTGCTAATTTGTATATTAAAAAACAAATATGAATAAATTCCCTGCAAGATACATTTTGTTTGTTAAACATGGTAAAGTCAATGCTAAAGTCACATTCCTGCAGCTGGAACCACACATGAGAAGAAAAATGAATTAAGAATGCCATTGTTGAACTAGATACTTAGTTGTGTTATGATAAGATACTGGTTTGATACTTATCCATTTAAATGTATAGACACTATTTCCCTGCAACCATGATTTAAACTAAGTGACCATTTAATTCAGGACTGGATCATTCCATGGATCATATGCTGCCAGGGTAAGTTCCACCATCCCAATAACCCTGAAGTGCATTAATCAACTCTGTCAATGTTATATTATCGGTTTTGGACTGACACCCAGTCCAGGTCTGGTCTCAGCTTCCAGTGTTGCCAAGTTAGGTTTGTGGCCAGCCATGCCATTGACTTGGATTAAGCACGTCTGACAATATTACTTTATATTGTGCTTTCTACAATAGGCACACACTAATTAAGCAAAAAGAATTTTAAAAATGCAGTGTAAAAGCAAATGGCCATTGAGTAAGAATAGAAACTACAGAAGAGCTACCCAGAAAGAATAAAGTGAAACATGTCTCTAACTGGCTATCTCTCTTACCACTTCACCACCTAACAGCTAAGGTGTGGTGAGCATACTGACGTCAAAATGGCTGCAGTCCAATCATCCAGGTGGATACTGCCCATTGGTGGTGGTTGAAGTGCCTTCCCACTCACTATGTGAAGCACTTTGAGTAGTGAGAAAAAATCACTGCATAAATGTATATGTACAGTATTATTATTGTCATATATTGTATACATATATATTATTGTATATATATTGTCACAGGAAGCTGGGGTCCTTACCCACCCGGGACACCTGGAAGGATTGGGAGGTGACTTTTATGTCCTCCGGGCCACGAGAGGGCAACCGCCCTGGATCACGAGAGGACCACGGGAGAGGAGCAAGGAGGTTCCAACCCATTGGGACCCGTGGCCACCACCAGGGAGCACCTCAAGCCTCATGGAACCCGGGAAACATTTACATCCGCCATACCCGGGAAGATGGAGGAAGATCCTACCAGGGACGCTCGGAGTGCAAAGGGTAGCACTTCCGCCACACCAGGAAGTGCTGCCGGAAGAATGTCACAAGGCACCTGGAGCACATCCGGGTAGAAATAAAAGCGGCTGCCTCCCTACAATCAGGGAACTGGAGTCAGGAGTGGGAGCAGGACAAAGCTCCCATGAGGAGAGGAAATGCGGCCACGGACATTGAGTTAGAAGCCCGGAATAGGGGTTATTGGTGCTGGGAGCACTGTGTGCTGTGTGGGACTTGATTTGTGCTTACATAAACGTGTGCTTTTTATATAAAGATGTGGTCTCCGTCTGGTGGTGTCTGGGCAAGTCTCACAATATATATATATACCCGAACACAGACTGGCACAATGACACTAGTCCAAGCACACGCTTTTATCTCTTTTCATTTTATCACACAAATCTGCTCATATCGCTCAGTCTCTTCTAGCTCTTTCTTCTTCTCTCTTGCCTCCTCTCCTCTCTGCAAGATTTGTCCTCCTCCTGCTCCTCCCGACTTCAGCTCCTTGAATTGAGTGAGGCGGCCTCTTTTATATTGTACTCGGAAGTGTTCCAGGTGCTCTTCGGTCATCCAGCAGCACTTTCGAGTGTGGCGGAAGTGCTGCAGTCCAGGGCTCCGCAACTCTCCAGGCACCCCCTGGCAGTGGCCATTGGCCACATCAGGGTTGAGCTTCCAAGCTCCAAGCCCGTGACTCTGATGCAATCCATAAGGGGGTTGCCCTCTCATGTTCCAGTGGAGGTATTGCCCTGAATATGTCCTCTCCCCTAGCCCTTCCATCAAAGGGGCGCCCCAGCCGGGCAAGGGTCCCAGCCGTCCACCACAATATATATATATATATATGTATTGTATATGTATCTTCTTCTTCTTTCGGCTGCTCCCATTAGGGTTTGCCACAGCGGATCATCATCTTCCTATGCCAAAAATTGTTGTCCGCATGTGGATTTGGCAAAATTTTACACTGGATGCCCTTCCTGACGTAACCCTTCCCATTTATTCGGGCTTGGGACTGGCACGAAGAAACACACTGGTTTGTGCATCCCCTAAATTATTATTATTATTTAAAATGCTTTCATTATGCACATTAAATGTCTGTCTGGTGTTGCATAACCCTGGTCCTGGAAAACCTTTTCTATAAAGCCTTTATTTAATATGAGGTAGCAGTGATGCGGATCTTATTAAAAAATTCCACATGAGGGTAATATTTTTCAGGAAATCCAAAACCTGCCAAAATGCATTTTCTTTTTTAGTAGAAGTATGGATGTGAGAACGATGCTAGCATTTGGAGATGACATTCAGAAGACTGGACATAATTATAAAAGAAATCTATTTAAATAAAGTCTTAACACAAGCACACCTCAAGGGCTCTATAAAATCCTCTCCAAAACCTCAAAATTAATATTGGGGAGCAAAGGGTAAGGTGGACTTGCAGTACAATGACAACACTGTTGGGACAATTGTCCAAGGTCACAGCTCTGTCGACTGCTTACAACAGAAGATTAGTACACCAAGGTGGATTTGGACTTCTAGTTTTTTCTTCGCCCACCATGCGCTATATTTTGATGTAGTAACATCATACCAAGACCTTCTACTAGAATGGCAGGATTCTGACTTGTTGGTGAATGGCACTTGAACCATTCTCTTACTTCCATCCATCCAGTTTCCAACCCGCCGAATCCGAACACAGGGTCAAGGGGGTCTGCTGGAGCCAATCCTAGCCAACACAGTGCACAAGGCAGGAACCAATCCCGGGCAGGGTGCCAACCCACCACAGCCATTCTCTTACTTTTTTTTCTGTATTCTATTTAATGCTTTGTATAATCTATATTTATCTGTTTTGTGTTCTATGCAGAAAATATTTGTATTGAATGTTACATATTCCCTGCTGTTTAAATAAGTGCCTTGAGCATGGAAAAGGAGATATATAAATAAAATGTATTACTATTATTAAAATCCAGACACTCTAGACCAGACCCCCACCAAACTCCCTAAACAGACAATAATCCCCTAGGATGAGCCTTGATGTCAGCTTGTCTATGTTCTGATGTCATCCTCCTTTATACAACATCACAAAAGCAGTCTGTGCTTTTTATTTTCTAAGGTAAAGAGAGCACCCACAAAAGTGGAACCTCAATGAAAATATTCTACGATCATTTTGGTGTAAAAATTGTGACTTATCTTATAAATTGTGAATTATCTTTTAATTCAGTTCTCTGCAGTGGTGTAACTCGAATTTGATGGGTTCTACTGAACAAAAAAAATAATTAGGACCCCCTGTTCTGAAAATTAGACTAAATCTAATTTAAAATGACCACCATCAATGAGCTATCTCAAGTATGTAAACTACACAAAAGGCCAGTAATCATAATTAAATTTTAAAGGGTTGTGTGAATAACCTTTTCGTTCTAATGTTAAAAAAGCAAGCATATGAATAATAAAGACTTGCAAAACAACAACCTGACAGTCACCATGCCTCCCACCCCAGCTAAATAGGCCCTGATTCACTTGTTATGCCTTTGGTCCTCTGTATCTGTCGAATGCCATGTTGAATCTATTAAATTCTTCCTATGCCACAGCATCATGGATTAAGAACTCTGGACAGATGTAAAAATATGCTATACATGGATGACAGTGGTATATCAAAATGAATTAAACAGCTAAAGCATCTTCACACTAATCACATTTCTAATAATAAAGCTATGAGTGTCTTCTACAACACCTTACTGTAGCTGTACATCAGCTGAGAATATCCAGCTTGTTCAGGTGAGCTGCAAGTTATGTTGTCTTCAGTTGGGACGGCATTAACATCTTTCCCTTGGTGGTGATGCATGCCACACTTTGTAGTAAACTGTCAGCCCCTCATCCTGGGTTCGCTTCCCGGGTCCTCCCTTCGTGGAGTGTGCATGTTCTCCCTGTGTCTGCGTGAGTTTCCTCCTGGTGCTCCGGTTTCCTCCCACAGTCCAAAGACATGCAGGTTAGGTGCATTGCCGATCCTAAATTGTCCCTAGTGTGTGCTTGGTGTGTGGGTGTGTGTATGTGTGTGTGTGTGCACGCCCTGCAGTGGGCTGACGCCCTGCCCGGGGTTTGTTTCCTGCCTTGCGCCCTGTGTTTGCTGGGATTGACTCCCATCATGACCCTGTAGTTAGGATATAGAGGGTTGGATAATGGATGGATGGATTTACACAAAAGTAAGGCACTTTATATTAATAATACGTAAAATACAAAAACACAAATATCAATTAATTAAACAAATGATTAAAAACAGAGAAACAGCTAAGAGCAATTTACCTGTAATAAAACAGATTAGGAATATAAAGAGTATAAAAGCAACCATAACCATAATAAACATATAGACAAATCTAAAATAAAAAGAAAGATCACTTAAGTGTTTGTTCAAATTAGTAGGTCTTTACTCTAGATTTAAACAAATCAAATAATTAAATTTGTCTAATTGTGAGTGTCAATGAATTTGAACATTTTGGAACAAAATAATTCAAGGAATACGAATACTCCATCCAAAATTTATCACTTCTGTATCTGGAACCCAGCTTGTGTTGTTTGTCTAAGGAAAACATTTTGGGCCAAGAGTTCTGCTTATTCACTGCCTGGCCTGACCCTTCATGCTCTTGACTTCAGTACCTCCGGGTTTTTCATCTGCAGTTTCTGAAACTGTACTACTTGAATTGAGCTTTTGTTTCATGTAGTATCTCGATTGTGTAAAACTGTGAAGCATACTTCCCTCTTGGTAATATTTTTCCTTTGCTTTTCTTCACCTTTTAATCTCTAATTGTACACTGCACTCAGACTGTACAGCTATCACTGGAGAGGATTCCTTATCAATGAATGATGAGGCAGGTCTACATTTCAAAAGCTCAATCTCATTTGTGCACATTTCATTGTGGTACATGATAGGATTTTCCGGAAACGGTTTATTCGTCAATATTTAGCAAAAATACATGTGGTTGTGAGCATATGACTGGATATCTGACATTTGGATTATGCAACATGAGTAGTCTGGGATTTTTGTGGATGTTCTAGTATAGTTTGTTGTTGTTCAAACTGACTCCATTTAACCCCATTGTATAAGGAATTGGCCGTCACTACAAACAGCATGGGATTAGTAACAGACAAAAAGAGTATCTTCCTTTGGTAGAGTATTATTTTGAAGGCATAGCTTTACAAGTTTTGGACTTGTAAGATGGAATGGAGTAGTACATCTGAAATCACACTCAGATGCAGCTAAACAGCAACATAATTTTCACTCCCCATTTCCTGGTTGCACTTCATTATCCTGGCCATGATAATGGAAGAGGGATAAAATGGTTACTCGCTGAAGCTCTGACTTATCACCAAGAACACTAACACAATCGTTCTACAACAAATTCAGGGATTTAATGGTACCAACATCAGTCCTGGACACCATGTTTGTTATGAACTAGGAGTTCCAAAGCATGAAAGTCCCATAACGTTGCAATATCACTTTCAATAATCCCACTACAAGGGATTATACTGACAAACCTGGCTAGCTAAATGGGCAAACTCAGGAACTCCATAAAAATAAAAAAGGTTTTATTCTTCATAAAAAAACTCAGTCACACAGATAAGCTCTGTAGAGCACCATAACAAAATGGAGTTGCCTAAAAATACAAGGCAATAAAAGACAAACACAGTCCCAATACAGTAATCCCAAGCCGAAGTCAAAGAACAGAGTACATATGTCAAACAACCAGAGATACCAAAAAAGCACAGGAAAAACATAAGAACTCACCAAAAACTCCCTAGCACATTCAAAACGAACCACCAGGAACTATGGGAGACCCTCCAATTTATAGAGTGAAGGCCAGTTCCTGGTGGGGACTGGCATGTGGCCACACTCCCTGGGGGAACCACCAACAAAACACATGGAACATTGCTGAGGCATTGAAATTTAAACACAAGCAATGACAAATAAACATAATACATACAAAAGAACCACAAATGAACAAAGATGACATAAAACATGAATTTGAAAGGCAGCCAAGGGAGGAACTCTGGCTGAGTCATGACTAGTATTGTTGCAGAATTTCCTAGTAGAAATCCCACAAGCCTTCTCTGGTTCCACAAAACAAAAGTGGCAAACAGTCATAGTTTGTCCAATATCCATTTAAAAAACAGTTGGCTCTCTACTTTACATCCAAGAAGGAATGGGAACATCACCTTCTCTACCCAGTTCTTGACTATATTATAGAATGTTCTTTCTGCTTCCTTAGGATGAGTTATCTTGATGATGTTGAAAACTGTGGTCCTATAGCAATAAGAATATATTATCCTAATCACAGTTAGAAAATGATGATGAATTATCCACAAACTCTGTCTGTCATTCAGGTATCATCAACAACCAACAATGAAGAGATTCCACTTATATCTAGCATTTTCAAAGTTGTAGATGGATGTATACTGCCTCCATAAATTTGCCATTCAATGGCTTCTTAAACACTGCAATTATTTTACCTGGAGAAGCAAAACCAATGGATTCCTCCAGGTGACCCCTCCATTTTCTCAAAATGTCCCCCATTGGAATCACTATTTTCTCAACTTCAGCTGAGAACAGTCTGGGTAATGCAGAACTAAAGCTTCATGAGATGTTACATGTTTAAGCAGAACTTCTTCAAGGCTGCGCAAAAGTCATACTTTAATGCCATAGCAAACTCCCCCCCATACATTGACCTATGTGTCCTACCCTACATGTCTGACAAGCTCAGATCTCTGCATTTTAACACTGCTTGGAGGGTCTTGTTGAATAGCTTGTTTGTTTCCCTAGGGTTAGAAAAACCAAGCAACATTCAGTCGCAGTTCTTTACAGCTGCCTCTGCTGCTAATATCTTCAACAAGGGCCATTAAGACTACTTTTTCCTGAATTCCCAGATATGTGAGAGCAAACCAAAGTGAAACTGGAAGTCAAGCCTCTGAGAGAGATTCCCAGGACATACAGCCAAACCATCCATCCTTCAACATGGCCATCTAAGCTAACTCATCATCAAGTGGTGACTGCCTCACATCTTGTGATTTACTAGGCATTACCATGTGAGTGATGATGTCCCCCAGTAGAATAACAAAGTTAGTAGGTAATATCTGCTCAAGCACTGCAGAAAGCTGTCTAATTAGGCCAAATACATTAACAGATTGTTGTATGGTCATAAACAAACATTAGCCAAATGTTTATGATTAAAGAGATCCCCTCATCCACAAAATTCACTTGTAAGACAAGCTGACAGGCACTTCTGTGTATTCCCAGTCTCACAGGGGTTCTCATCCAGCCAACTCCAGAATAAGAGAGAATAACAAGATTTTTTCTAGAATGCACAGAGGTGAATCCAACAAGCTATTCAAGCTCCCTCCCAGTCAAGTGACATTATTAGCCACTTTCAGATGTTAAGATCTAGTCCAATTGGATCTCTCTCCTCTTTACTGAGAGGAGAGTACCTGAATTTTCTTTACATAACTCTTCAGCACTTTAAGGTTACAGTCAGCGCAATACTGTGCTCAGACTGGCATGACAGGTTTCAGATGCAGAGCTCTAAACTACAGGTTTTGTGTTTATGGAAATATAAAATAGTCCATTTTAATCTGAAAAGAAGGTCAGAATGTGCTTATTTATTTAACTGATTCTTATATGATGACATAAGTGGACTTCATGACTTTCAAGAAATCAGTGCTAAAAAGAATTTCATGTACTACCTAAATGGGCATTTCTGATAGCTTGCTGTTCAAACTTAAGCAGGTTTCACAGACTTCTTGTAAATGAACTCGATTCTCATTTTATTCCACCTCAACAGCCGTTATCCTGCACACTTCACAACAGAGCCGTTGAGTGCTGTCGATGTTTGTAATGTGCCCTGATTGCACATGAAACACAATGCGGAGAGAGAGAACACTTGTGTAATATACCATCTTGAAATTTGCAGGGCCATGAATAAAACATAATTCCTTCTTTTTGATTGAGGATCAGCCGGCCGTTCCACAGTTTGTTTGCAGGGGTTGGGGCAAAACAGTATTGCAAGGATGTTCATTTAGATTACCTGAGGTCAAAAGTCAAAATATCATTAAAGAAAATGTTGGCAATAAATAAAAACTAGAGCAAGGTGATGGCTTTCTCTCTGTTCTGCCCTGTAATAATTGATAGGGAGTGAACCCTGCATTTTCACATGTTAAACTGAATTATAATTGTCTTGTATTTTTCTGTCTCAGTTCATCTTTATAAACAAGAACATCTCCAGGTACCTTTTGACAGCTTATAAGTGATACACTCTCTGAGGATATCAGCAGTCCTCCAAATCATGGCACAATATGAAAAAGCTATGTCAACCAACTGTTAGAACTACTGTACAGATTGACAGTGCCATACATCATTTCATGACATCTAAATGTTGTTTGAATTAGGGGCTTGTACACATTGCAGGGAAAAGTATAAGATGGAAATCATCTGAAAAAAGGCAAGAAGATGAGTTTTAAGCAGTTTTTAAAACACACAGAAGATTGGGGACAACTCTCTGATTTTAAGGCTCTCAAACGGATAATGGCCTTTCTTGAAGCCGGCATTTTGTGTGCAATCCAGGACTGAAAACACCTACAGTATTATATGCTGAAGTGATCCATCATTGGGAACAATACCCTACCTGATAATTCTTTAGGATGGGGATTCTGGTCAGAGAAATTGGGACAAGACCAGGCCATTCAGCCCACTAACTGCATTCATCCTATTCACATAGATTGTCCATAATAAATCAAGGTGAGATGTAAAGTCCTACTCTCTACTACAGTACTTTATTCCATGTGTCTATGGTTCTTTGAGTCAAGAAAAAACTTTCTAACATTTGTGTGAAATCTGCCTTTTAAAATATTTCCAAGATGTCTCCATGTTCTTGTAGCAGAATTTATTTTAAAATAAAAAAAATGGGATCCACTGTACTAATCACTTTCAGCATTTGTAATGCTTCAGTCATGTGCCCTCTTAATCTCCATTTGCTTAAACTAGAAATTCCTTCAGTCTCTCTTTGTAGCTCATACCTCTTAGTCCATCTTAGTCTGGTTGTTATCATCTGAGCTTTCTCTATCTTTTTTGTAATATGAAGACTAAGACTGAACACAGTACTCCAGTTAAGGCCTCGCTAGTGTGTTAAATAACTTAAGCATAATATCCCTTGACTTGTACTGTATACATAGTTTTATATAATCCAACATCCTGTCAACATTCTTGATTGCTTCTGTACACTGTTATGATGCTGACAACTCTCAGGTCCTTCGTACAAGGTGTACCTCGTGTCTTGTGAGTTCAAATCAAACATTTTACTTCTTATGTGTAATAGTTTACATTTACTGACATTACATTTCATCTGCCTTAAATCAGCCCAAGCTTGTATGCTATCTAATCTATATTGCTCAAAACCCCAACAGTTATTCAAGACATTAGGTGCTTCTGTTATGGTATGTGTTGTTTAGAGTTTCCTCTGTATGTGTTTATGAAGTGGGACAAACATTTTCTGTTTTATCAGTCCTTTTTTGTCTTTTTTTTTTGTTTATTTTGAACCTACTGTATATAATAACATAAGGCGGTGTTCCGGTAGAAGAGTTAGCATTGCAGCCTTATACATTAGCTCTAGAGGACCACTTAATTTGTTCTGTGCTTTTCGCTTTCCTTCAACATTCTCAAAGACATGTTATTTTTGGTTTATTTGCACACTAAAATCGAACTTTTGTGACTTTTCCTTGCATGAACTGGCAACCCATTTAGGTCTTTTACCTGCTGCCATTTTTTGTTGTTACCTGTACTTTGCTTATCATACAGATTCTGAAAATAAATGCTCTGCGTAAGGTTGCCTTCTCTCTAATAACATGAATTACAAAGGGGGATGTAAGAGCCATTTTCATAGTTATATAGGATTCATAAATATTTTACTAGATGACAATGCATAATCTATGGGAGGTTCCTATAACCCCTATAAGTTGAATTGAATTGGTATATTCTTGCCATTTCTAACAGCTTTGAGTAAACATTATTCTTCAGTTAGTGACCAGCCTTGCCATGTGTAAGGTGTAGAAGGCATAAGGTTTTAAACCGTGCCTGGGCCACGTGCTCGTGCCAATGGGTCTATGGGCCGTTTGAGTGTGTAAAGTAACTCGTGCTTATTTAAGCGCGAAGCTGTACGTTTAAAGCATAGAGAAGAAGAAGCTATAAATCCTTAAGTAAAGAAGAAGTAAAGTTTCTCAAGAAAAGCTAAGTTTAGAGAAGATACATTTTTTCTTTTTTTTGCCTTTTATTCTACGTGTGTAACTATTTTTCCTTTATTCTTAGGTGGATTATTTGCTTTTAACTTTCACTAAATATTTTAAAACAAACTTTTGGACTGAGAAATTTCTTTTGACACGTGTTTTACCTGTGCTTGATCTCACCTTATACTTCGGCGGCTACAGGGGATACCATTCAGTCAGTTGTGCTGATTTGCTTAGTGACAAGTTGTCCCAATATCTTATATTTCAATTAGGAAAGGTCCCCACTACCCTGTGTATGAAAAAGTGTTTCCATCTTAAATCTCCATAAAAGTAAAAGAACGTCACTAACAGAAAAAACATGCTGTATTTTGATTTAATTGGAAACTCTGAAGGCCTGGATTCTGTCCTTCTTAATTTAAAAATAAGGGTTGGCTCTTCTAATTTGACAGAGTAGGACAAGCCTACTTCCTCACATAGCTTGTAATGTTGCTGTATATTTTTAATAAAATGCTGACTACAACTGTATGGAACTGGTGCATATTAAATTGTAAGTATAAAACTTTTTATTGAACACTAGGAAACAATTGGACCTTTGATCCTCAAAGAAACGTGGTGAATGCACTTCCCATGAAACCCAGCACCTCAGGTCACTCTGCCAAGGAGGACACTACATTTTTCATGCCCTAATGGTTTGTATGGCTGTCTTTTAGACTTGGGATGTATGATTGTGCTTATGATGAAAACAATCAGTCAGCATGTGCAATACTTTTCACTGTGTGGCCATGCCGTTGTTCTTTCCTTGTCGACCATGTCAAGTGCCAGTGCCACTGTTAAATGTGAGAAGTACCTGAAGCCTAATTATGGAACCAATTGGTCATGTAACTATGCTTCGGGTAATTCTCATGGCAAGTGGTGGAATGGCTATGAGATATGGCTGACTTGAAAAGAACAGTGGCGTGGGCACGAGGCATCACTGACAAAAAAAGAGCTATGGGGACATCTACTGACAGTAAAACACATTGTACTGTATCACACATGTGCGAGTAGAAGAAAGCTGAGTGGACCAAGTCAAGGTAGTTACCCGCCAGGCCTGGGGGTGTCAGGGTGCACTAATTCCACTTCTGTTATCTATGCAGGCCAAATACAGGAAAACCTAAAAGACACACCACCAATGACATCACTTCCGCTTTCAGCCTTTAAAGCTGCCATCATTTATTCAGCACATCAGTTCAATTCAGGACTCATGAGTGCGCTAAAAAAACCCATTTGTAGCCAGGGAGAATAAATGGGTGGCTTCCCCAAAACGTTTTGTGTGTGTCGGGGCTCTTCTATTCACAACTGGCTGATTGATCGTTTTCATCGCAAACGCAAGTCATACACTCCAAGCTCAAAAGAAAGTAATAGATGACCAAAGAAGTGAAGGTGGTGGCTACTTTCAGTTCTTGGGTCGCGTTACCCAAATCATGTCATGAACACTTGATTAAAACCAACATTGCGGTTCAAGACCAAGTGGCCTATGAGTTTTGGCACGATATACAGGCAAAACGTAGCATTGTATTTATAGTAATTTTAAATGTATACAATACCATTTTAAATTCTTATGCAAATTGCTGAGTAGAATGAATGAAAACTGCTAAATCCTTTCAGAGTTTGCTTTTTCTCTGTGAACATTGCCCTTCTTTGGATTATAGTCAATGTTCCTAATGTATCATGTTCTGTTTGTCTGCATATTGCCACATTTTCTAAGTGTGAATTGTTCAAACCTTTCTGCATTCATTTTTGCCATCACCTCAGTATTTACAATTCAACTAATCTTGGCCTCATATTTAGAATTTATGACTTTTTTATGCTCTTATTATAAACAAGAAAAAAAACAGAGATCCTACCATCTATCCCTTAGGGACTGCACCAGAGCATTCTCATGTTTTGCTTTTTTTTTAGCATTAATGTGATGTCACAGGTTCCTAATCCCATCCTTAATGTTTTATGCAGAACAGCATCAGTAATTGACAGACTAGGTACACAGTGCCATATGTCTTTCTTTTGTTGACTGCCCAAGTTCATTTTAAAAAAGATTGAATTGTTTTGTCGTGGTTTTACATTTTTTAACACAAACAGGCAGTCATATAGAAAATTGTTGTCATACTAGTAGCCATTAAGTTTATTTCTGACCGAATATTTCATAATTTTAAAAGAGCTTGAGGTAAGGGTTGCTGGTCTGTAAATCTGGGACTCATTTTGTTACATTACTTGTGCATTGGAGTCACATTTGCAACTTTCCAATCCTCAGGTGCTTCTTTCTGCGATTGAAGGAATATCTTTACTAACAGTGTATAAGTAATGCCTTTACTTCTTTCAGCAGTTCAGGTAAAATTCAATTAACACCCATACAGTATATTTGATTGTTTAAAGTCCCTAAAGCATGTCTGCCTCTTCTATATTAGAACTGTTAAAGAATAGTAAGTTCAGTGTTTGTTCTTTTTTTTAGTGGATCACTTTGACAAATGTATGAAAAACTGACTTAGAATGCATCTGCAAGCCAAACTTATACATACAAGTGGAAATGTATTAGAATCATAGAAGGCACATCATAATGATGCCTAGCTGCACTACTCCACACTTCTGATGCATGTAGTGTCCTGCTTTTCATCAGTCTTCGGTCTGCACATCCTGCTGAGCACATTTGGTTTACCAATGAGTAAGATGAGGACTGCAGGTTGTATAATTCAAAGCACTCGGCTCTTAATGGTGGAACTCAGTGATTAGATCATTCACTGAAGCTGCATCTCACCTTTCAGTACCTAGCATATTTCTAACCATCTTATTGATTATTTAATGCTACAGTGCTCTCCTTCTGTCTTTTTTTCCTCACTCTCTTCAGCCACCACTTCTTTTTCACATTCTTACTGTGCCCTCTGAGGATTCTGCCACCAATCATTGGCTCACTTTGCACTCCTTTTAGCAGTAGCAGAGCAGAGATCATGGACTAGTTCCTAAATTACAAAGACACTTAGAGGCTCTGTATTGATAATAAGAATGTAATGAGACAGCATCTTTCATACCTTATCCATCACGAATATGCTTGTCTAAATCTATAATTGGCAACGTGTTGTCAGTAAAACTAAGACAGGGAGACGTATGGCATACTTTTACCTCAAAGCATGGCTCTGTCAGAAATGGTTAGCTTTTTTAGTCTGAAGTTCTGTTATATCTTCCAACACTTCATCATTTAGAGAGCTGGGAAGTATAGCCACATGTTTCAAGTCTGAATCTTTTTCAGAGTTTAGTTGTGTAAGATAAGGACAATTTGGGATGGTTTGGGCGTTGTTAATGGGGCCTGTATCAGCTTTACAACTTAGAGATGTGGGACAGCTTTTACTGTTGGCTTTTACTCAATAAATTGAGCACATTACTTTAATGTATTTGTTTATATGATATTTTTCCAACAAAACAAAATATCTAAAATAAGTTATTAGGGAGGGATAAACGGTGAGAGAATACAAATCACCAAAACACAGAGACTGAAAGCAAGCCTTAGCTGTCATTAACCGCCTCCATGTAGGCCTTTGAACCCTGTGTGGTAGTTGGGGTGACTCATTCACTGGATAACTGTACAAAAACAGCATGCCACAGGAAAACATACAATCTCCTGCTCTCCTCCAACTTGTGCTACCCTCTCACATTCTCTCATCTCCCAAGAGATGCTGATAGAGTTCAGTTTGAAAGTCTTTTCAGGGTAACGATTGTGTTCCAAAATGTCCTGCAGCATTCTCTCAAGCTGCTCCATCTGTTGACCCAAGGGTTCCCTGCATTCTTGAGCTATAGTGTCAGTTAAAGGCCCAGAAACCCATGGTTATTTTGACTCCAGATACTTCTAATACAGAACACAGGACACCCCCTGTCTCTCATGGAAGCCCACTGCTACAGCCATGCGGTTTTAGAAAATCCTTTATCCAGCCCATCTCCCAAACCTCTTGAATAAACTAGTGCCCTTCTACTTTCTGCAAGGTACTTCAAGGATTATCAACATTCAAAATCATTAAGCCGATACTCTTTTCCATTGTACTACCTGTGGATTTATCTTTTTTGGAGACAGATGACCCTCTAGCAGCTGTTACCATAATTATAGACCTCCTGTTACACTTAGAAGTCAGTCAGTCAGTCAGTCATTTTCCAACCTGCTACATCCTAACACAGGGTCACGGGGGTCTGCCACCACAGACACTTAGAAGTCACTCAGCAATTAAATTTGCAACAAAGCTTAATTAAAAGTTCTCATTTTTCTGAATATGTTTGGCATTCATAAGTTAAAACCAATAAATATAGTCAAGAGCATTCCAATACCACAAAAACAAACAGACACAGTTTCAAGTTACAGTTCAGCTTCATTCTCTAAGTCATAAAAACACAAAAAGAGAGAAACTGCAATTAGACAAAAATTCTGCCAAATAATTCATGACAAATAATGTGCAAAAACGTACAATATGTACTGAAAAAAGTATAAAATTTTACAGTCTCATATTTAATGGTTAGCGCCAATTGTTATGTCATGTCTCACTTGGGACAAAATGTGTTTGTGAATTTCCTAATAATATTATAAATTTTTATAATATATACGTATCCATTTCATACATCATTTGTCAAAGCCGGACAAAAAAACGCAGAAAATTTCAGAAAATTGTGAAAGAAAAGCACACGATTTTCATTGCAAATTGTAATGAGCTGCTGTAAAAAGCCAAATTTCCCAATGGGGACAAAATAAAGTTCTTTCTATTGTGACCTGTAGGGGGTGCACCATCTCCCCAAACCTGACACAGACAGATGCAGACGCAAGTTCACAAGCATAATATACATTTTATTCTGATGTGGGAAACGTTTACCCAGTTTCCCACCAGCCAGCATAGTATAATAAGCACACATACTGTAAACAAAGAACACAACAATGCCTTTCTTTTCTTCTTCTTTCTCTCCACCTCCAATCCTCCCGGCAAGCTTTGTCTCTCTTCCTCCTGACTCTGGCTCCCTGAATGAAGTGAGGTGGTCCGTTTTATGTTGCACCCAGGCACTCCAGGTGACCCATCAGCATGATCCAGAAGTACTCCCTGGTGTGGCAGAAGCCCGATGTAGTAGGGCTTAGATCTGGGTGCCGCATTTGACACCATTGATCATAATATTCTTAGAATTCGCCTTAGTCAATGGGTGGACCTCTCTGGCATTGTCTTAAATTGGTTTGAATCCTACCTGGCAGGGAGAAAATTCTTTGTTAGTTGTGGTAATTACAACTCAAAGACACATGATATCCTATATGGTGTTCCACAAAGCTCTATCCTGGGTCCGCTGCTCTTCTCAATCTACATGATTCTGTTAGGTCAAATTATCTCAGGGCACAACGTGAGCTATCACAGCTATACTGATGACACACAGCTGTATTTATCAATAGCTCCTGATGACCCCAATTCTCTTGATTCACTAACACAATGTCTGACTTGTATTTCTGAATGGAGGAATAGTAACTTTCTCAACTTAGATAAACAGAAAACTAAAATCTTAGTGATTGGCAATAATGGATACAATGAGGCTATTAGAAATAAACTGGATATATTAGGATTAAAAGTCAAGACGGAGGTAAAAAGCTTAGGGGTAACTGTTGACTGTAATCTGAATTTTAAATCGCATATTAATCAGATCACTAGGACAGCATTTTTTCACCTAAGAAACATAGCAAAAGTTAGACCTCCTATATCATTGAAAGATTGAGAAATTAGTTCACCATTTGTTTTCAGTCGACTAGATTACTGTAATGCTATCCTCTCAGGAATACCCAAAAAAGACATAAATCGTTTGCAACTAGTGCAGAATGCAGCTGCTAGAATCCTAACCAGGAAAAGAAAATCAGAGCACATTTCTCCAGTTTTGATGTCACTACACTGGTTACCTGTGTCATTCAGGATTGACTTTAAAATTCTGCTTATGGTTTATAAAGCCTTAAATAATCTCGCTCCATCTTATATATCGGAATGTCTGACACCTTATATTCCAAATCGTAACCTCAGATCCTCAAATGAGTGTCTCCTTAGAATTCCAAGAGCAAAACTTAAAAGAAGTGGTGAGGCGACCTTCTGCTGTTATGCACCTAAGATCTGGAATAGCCTGCCAATAGGAATTCGCCAGGCTAATACAGTGGAGCATTTTAAAAAAATGCTGAAAACACATTATTTTAACATGGCCTTCTCATAACTTCACTGTTATTTAATCCTGATACTCTGTATATCTAATTCATTATAATAACTATTCAAGGTGGCTCTAAAATCTGTACTAACCCCTACTCTCTCTTCTGTTTCCTTTTCCGGTGTCCTTTTGGTGGTGGCTTGCGCCACCACCATCTACTCAAAGCACCGTGATGTTCCAGCAGTGATGGATTAAAAGCCAGAAGTCTGCATGACCATCACCATCAAGTCCTTCCGTGAGAACCCTAACTACAAAGAAGACTATTTCATTTATGTTAAGTAGAATGCCCAGAGGGGACTGGGTGGTCTCGTGGCCTGGAACCCCTGCAGATTTTATTTTTTTCTCCAGCCGTCTGGAGTTTTTGTTCTTTCTGTCCTCCCTGGCCATCGGATCTTACTCTTTTTCTATGTTAACTAATGTCTTATTTTAATTTCTTATTTTGTCTTTTATTTTTCTAATCTTCATTATGTAAAGCACTTTGAGCTACTTTTTGTATGAAATTGTGCTATATAAATAAATGTTGTTGTTGTTGTTTCTTTTGCATTAGAATGCAGTATAAAAATGTGTGATGGCAGGTACTGCCAACGGTCACAATATGTATTGTAACAACCATGGGAGGAAGAGGAGTGGTAGTTTGGGCTCCTGTTATCTGCTGCCTCCTGTTTACTTCCTTGGCTGCCATACAATGCCATTCCCAATTCCGTGTGTTCACATCTGCCTCATTTGTTGCCTAACACAATCAAGTAGTTCTTTACACTTAAGGGGTCAAGTGATGGATTAAAAGCCAGAAGTCTGCATGACCATCACCATCAAGTCCTTCCGTGAGAACCCTAACTACAAAGAAGACTATTTCATTTATGTTAAGTAGAATGCCCAGAGGGGACTGGGTGGTCTCGTGGCCTGGAACCCCTGCAGATTTTATTTTTTTCTCCAGCCGTCTGGAGTTTTTGTTCTTTCTGTCCTCCCTGGCCATCGGATCTTACTCTTTTTCTATGTTAACTAATGTCTTATTTTAATTTCTTATTTTGTCTTTTATTTTTCTAATCTTCATTATGTAAAGCACTTTGAGCTACTTTTTGTATGAAATTGTGCTATATAAATAAATGTTGTTGTTGTTGTTTCTTTTGCATTAGAATGCAGTATAAAAATGTGTGATGGCAGGTACTGCCAACGGTCACAATATGTATTGTAACAACCATGGGAGGAAGAGGAGTGGTAGTTTGGGCTCCTGTTATCTGCTGCCTCCTGTTTACTTCCTTGGCTGCCATACAATGCCATTCCCAATTCCGTGTGTTCACATCTGCCTCATTTGTTGCCTAACACAATCAAGTAGTTCTTTACACTTAAGGGGTCAAGTGATGGATTAAAAGCCAGAAGTCTGCATGACCATCATCATCAAGTCCTTCCGTGAGAACCCTAAATACAAAGAGGACTATTTCATTTATGTTAGGTAGAATGCCCAGAGGGGACTGGGTGGTCTCGTGGCCTGGAACCCCTGCAGATTTTATTTTTTTCTCCAGCCGATTTGAGTTTTTTTTTTTTGTTTGTTTTTTTCTGTCCCCCCTGGCCATCAGACCTTACTCTTTTTCTATGTTAACTAATGTTGTCTTATTTTAATTTCTTATTTTGACTTTTATTTTTCTTTTCTTCATTATGTCAAGCACTTTGAGCTACTTTTTTGTATGAAAATGTGTTATATAAATAAATGTTGTTGTTGTTGTTGTTGGCTCTACATCTCCTGCAGAATCACAGAATCCAACAAGGCTGTGCAAAACTCCAACTCACATGCAGCCCTTTGGGATTTTGAGGCACTGCTGCAACTCAGGGGGGCTGCCATGTAGCGCTCCAGCCAGGAAGGGGCCTCAGCCGACTCTATCTATCTATCTATCTATCTAATTCATACACTACAGTATGATGTTACAAAGCTGTCAATTAAATGCACATGAAGAAATTTACATAAGAGTTTCTGGCCCTTGTGAATGTAAGAAAGCATGTTTCAAACCACCAAAATATCTTAACTAGCTATATTGAACATGAACTGCAAAACACAAACATATGTTGAAAACTTAAAATCACATGGAGTAAATAATACAACTCCAAAATGAAAAAATATATAAAAAATAAGAGGTTATAAGCCCAAGCTGGAAAAAGTTCAAATATAAAAGTCAAATTTGGGGGCATCAGAGCTTATCTGGACAGCACTGCGCACAATGTGACCATCAGGAATGAAGAAGGAACTAGTCTGTCGAGGGACACACTGTTCCTCTCATGCCGGCAGGGCCGTCTTAATGCATGGGCATGCTGGGCAGTTGTCCGGGGGCCCCATGAGCATAGGGGCCCCATGCTAATCTATGTATGTTGTGACTTGCTGAGTGGTTATGTAGGTTGGGGCCCCAGTGCACTGCTTTGCCCGGGGGCCTATAATGCTGTTAAGACGGCCCTGCATATAGTGAACATGGTTGGGATGTAGGAGGGAAACAGGTGGAAAAACCATGCATGCCCAGGGAGAACTAGGAAAATTCATGTGGACAGTGACCGGGACAGGATTTGAACTGAGATGACTGAAGTTATTACTTGAAAGGCATTAGCCATTTCATCCCCATGCTTTCCATACATTACTCCTCTGAAGTGAGAATCATGTAAACAAAGTGTGGTTTTTCATTTTGCATTTTTGATTGTTTTTTTTTTCTAGTTTGGTGCTCTTTTAGATGAAAGTTAATGTTTCTGCTTATTTAAAATAGATACAGTAGAGCAGATCTTAGTGTGGACTATAGGATATAAACACTGATAGCAGAACATCAGCCCAACAATAGATGGGAATGCATTCCAAGCCAAGAAAATCTGAGAGAAGAATGAAATCATAGAGAAAATGTCCACCTGCAAAAATCTGAGAGGACAATGTCCTCCAGCTAATGTATCTCATCAGATTCATGTTTATTGTCATGCATTTAAAGTGCAATGAGTGCATATCACCCACAGACTAGCAGCAGTTGTTCTGTACAAACAACAGATAAAAGACGAAATACAATATCATAAAATAAATGTAACATATGTATAAAATATACATGCAAAAGCATGCACTTATCAATATGAGTAGCTGCTGAGTAGCTTTAAGACCTGTGGATAAAAATGCTCTATGAGTCTATTGATGCAAGTTTCAATGGTTTGCTAGAATGGAGGCAAAAAGTAAGTGTGCGGGACTGCTGAGATCTTTAATAATTCTGTTTGCTTTTCTTTCAAAGTATCTGTTATACTTGGCCTGAACATAAGACAGCTATGTATCAGTAATATTCTGTGCTAACTTCACCACCCCTGCTGTGCTTTGTAGTCCTGAGCTGAATAGGTAGAACACTAGGATGTTATGGATTGTAGATGTCAGTGAGCATTTCCTCAGATTTTCAAAGATAATGGAGACAGGTTGTGCCTAGTTCAGGACATCAGTGATGGTCGCTCCAAGAAATTTCAAGCTGGTGACCCTCTCCACAGTATTTTCACCATTGTGGATGGGAGTGTGGTCTGTACTGTTCCTTTGAGTTTGTTCGCCAAAGAGAGAGAGAGAGATTGTTGACCTTGCACCACTGTGTCAGTAGGCATACCTCATCTCTATAAGCCATCACACCACTGTTTATTATTAGGCCTGCAACGGTGGTGCCATCAGTAAATGTAGTGATGAGTTGGATCTGTTTGGCCATGCAGTTATATGCGAATAAGAAGTATAGCAGGAGTTTCAGCATTCTACATGGAAGACTGCCTATCTTCAGGATAATTGTGGAGGATCTCATGGTGCCAATTCATACATGCATCAGTCTCGCAGTTAGAATGTCAAACATCTACATCCGAGTCTCACGTCTCGGTGCTTAGTGACCGGTTTTGGAACAATAGTGTTAAATGCTGAGCTAAATTGTATACACTGTACTCTGGCATAACAATTTTGTTATTCAGCCTGTGCCAGGATGCTGTTATGGAACACAGAAGGTAACACTGGAGGGGGTCCAACTGTCAGCAAATACAGAAAATATTTACAAAAGAGGAACAATTAAAAAAATGCCACTGATAAAGTAAGGTGATCATAACAAGAAAAACATGACCATTGTTGCCTGCAGGTCGTGGAGGTTATAATACTGTAAGCTGCTGAGTGGGCACTAGTGGGATTAGTTAGATCTCAGTTCAGATGAATACTGTCTGCCTGCTCAGGTAATGATGGTCGGAGTGCTGTTAAGCAACATGCTTCACCAATTAACTGGGGGCTGTACTATTGTAACAGCTTGATAGTCTTTGAACCATGGTTAACCTTAAGATTTGCTTATAACATTGAATGTTGTTTTTTTTTTAATAGAAATGTATTTCTGACATGAGAGGAATCAAAGTTGTTGCAAGAAAATATTTTTGTTTCTTCACCTTGCATGTTTTTTTTTCTAGTTCTAACAGAAATAGAATATGGAAAGGAGATGGTATTGTGGCACACTGATTAAAGTCTTCTAGCTATAATATCCATTAATTTATTGATTTATTACTAGTACAGTCATGGCCAACAGTTTGAGAATGACGCAAGTATTGGTTTTCACAGTTTGCTGCTTCAGTGTTTTTAGACCATTTTGTCAGATGTTTCTATGATATACTGAAGTATAATTACAAGTATTTCATAAGTTTCAAAAGCTTTTATTGACAATTACATTAAGTTTATGCAAAGAGTCAATATTTCAGTGTTGGCCTTTCTTTTTCAAGACCTCTGCAATTTGCCCCAGCATGCTGTCAATCAACTTCTGGGCCAAATCCTGACTGATGGCAGCCCATTCTTACACCACCCAAGCGGTCATGCCAGTGTTGCACCATAACCTGATTTCTTTGCTTATATTCTTGAATAAGAGCGCACTTATTTTGTTATATGTGTACTTTTTTTGAAAGTGTTTATTTGATATTTGTACACATTTTACACTTCATGTCAAAATTTTGTTATTAGTACTATAGCATTAAAAAAGTTTCTGTTTTAGGTATGCATTCAACATTTCTTGCCTCACATTTCCTGTCATCCTTCATTTACATAGATCATTGTATACATGGAACGCACATGAAATGCATGTGTTCCAAATAATTATATACTGTATTATTTACCTTATACAGCTCCAGGCACCTCACACACAGATAAAGAGCCTTGAGCTGGGAGAACGTTTTGCCCAAGTTGAGCTCTGACAATGGAGGGGAGGGGATGGGATGGGATAGCAGGCTGCTTGTGCTGATCGACACATTTACAAAACAAAAGATGCTGATGGAGTGGTGTAAAGGAATTTAAGGTGGCCCAGGATTACGAGTTTTTTCGTAGGCTTCAGGGATGCTAGTGAAGCTGCTACAAATCTTGAGTTCACAAGAACTCAAAGGTGTTCCCTTCGAGAAGACTCGACTGTAGAGAGAAAGGCACAGCCAAGGCTGGGATAGGGCAGAGGCAGTCAGCACAGCACAACAGAGAACAGGACTATAGGTGAGTGAACTGGCTCTAGAGACTTTTCGTAATGTTCAATGATTGATTTATGTAGCATGGCAAGTGCTGACAACTGCTGAACTGACAACTGCCATTCTAAGGCTGTGTTTCTTTTATAGCAATAGCACATGATGACCCCGATTCTCTTGATTCACTAACACAATGTCTGACTTGTATTTCAGAATGGATGAATAGTAACTTCATCCATCCATCCATCCTCTTCCGCTTATCCAAGGTCGGGTCGCGGGGGCAGCAGCTTGAGCAGAGATACCCAGACTTCCCTCTCCCACTTCTTCTAGCTCTTCCAGGAGAATCCCGAGGCGTTCCCAGGCCAGCCAGGAGACATAGTCCCTCCAGCGTGTTCTGGGTCTTCCCCGGGGCCTCCTCCCGGTTGGACGTGCCCGGAACACCTCACCAGGGAGGCGTCCAGGAGGCATCCTGATCAGATGCCCGAGTCACCTCATCTGACTCCTCTCGATGCGGAGGAGCAGCGGCTCTACTCTGAGCCCCTCCCGGATGACTGAGCTTCTCACCCTATCTTTAAGGGAGAGTCCAGACACCCTGCGGAGGAAACTCATTTCAGCTGCTTGTATTCGCAATCTCGTTTTTTCGGTCACTACCCATAGCTCATCACCATAGGTGAGGGTAGGAACATAGATCGACTGGTAAATTGAGAGCTTTGCCTTACGGCTCAGCTCCTTTTTCACCATGACAGACCGATGCAGAGCCCGCATCACTGCGGACGCCGCACCGATCCGCCTGTCGGTCTCACGCTCCATTCTTCCCTCACTCGTGAACAAGACCCCGAGATACTTGAACTCCTCCACTTGAGGTAGGATCTCGCTCCCAACCCTGGGAGGGCACTCCACCCTTTTCCGGCTTAGGACCATGGTCTCAGATTTGGAGGTGCTGATTCCCATCCCAGCCGCTTCACACTCAGCTGTGAACCGATCCAGAGAGAGCTGAAGATCATGGCCTGATGAAGCAGACAGGATAACATCATCTGCAAAAAGCAGTGACCCAATCCTGAGTCCACCAAACTGGACCCCCTCAACACCCTGGCTGCGCCTAGAAATTCTGTCCATAAAAGTTATGAACAGAATCGGTGACAAAGGGCAGCCCTGGCGGAGTCCAACTCTCACTGGAAACGGGTTCGACTTACTGCCTGCAATGCGGACCAAGCTCTGACACCGGTTGTATAGGGACCGAACAGTCCTTATCAGGGGGTCCGGTACCCCATACTCTCGGAGCACCCCCTACAGGATTCCCCGAGGGACACGGTTGAACACCTTTTCCAAGTCCACAAAACACATGTAGACTGGTTGGGCGAACTCCCATGCACCCTCCAGGACTCTGCTAAGGGTGTAGAACTGGTCCACTGTTCCGCGACCAGGACGAAAACCACACTGTTCCTCCTGAATCCGAGGTTCGACTATCCGATGGACCCTCCTCTCCAGAACCCCCGAATAGACTTTTCCAGGGAGGCTGAGGAGTGTGATCCCTCTGTAGTTGGAACACACCCTCCGGTCCCCCTTCTTAAAGAGGGACGTGTCAACCAAGACAGTCCTACAACATCCAGAGCCTTGAGGAACTCCGGGCGTATCTCATCCATCCCCGGGGCCCTGCCACCAAGGAGTTTTTTGACCACCTTGGTGACCTCAGTCCCAGAGATGGGGAAGCCCACCTTCGAGTCCCCAGGCTCTACTTCCTCAATGGAAGGCATGTTAGTGGGATTGAGGAGGTCTTCGAAGTACTCCCCCCACCGACCCACAACGTCCCGAGTCGAGGTCAGCAGCGCGCCATCCCCACCATATACAGTGTTGACACTGCACTGCCTCCCCCTCCTGAGATGCCGGACGGTGGACCAAAATCTCCTCAAAGCCGTCCGAAAGTCGTTCTCCATGGCCTCCCCAAACTCCTCCCATGCCCGAATTTTTGCCTCAGCAACCACCGAAGCTGTATTCCACTTGGCCTGCCGGTACCTATTAGCTGCCTCCAGAGTCTCATAGGACAAAAGGGACCGGTAGGATTCCTTCTTCTGCTTGACAGCATCCCTCACTGCCGGTGTCCACCAACGGGTTCGGGGATTGCCGCCACGACAGGCACCGACCACCTTACGGCCACAGCTCCGGTTAGCCGCCTCAACAATAGAGGCACGGAACATGGCCCATTCGGACTCAATGTCCCCCACCTCCCTCGGGACGTGGTCGAAGTTCTGCCGGAGGTGGGAGTTGAAGCTTCTTCTGACGGGGGGCTCTGCCAGACGTTCCCAGCAGACCCTCACAACACGTTTGGGCCTACTAGGCCTGACCGGCATCCTACCCTACCATCGAAGCCAACTCACCACCACGTGGTGATCAGTTGACAGCTCCGCCCCTCTCTTCACCCGAGTGTCCAAGACATGAGGCCGCAAGTCCGACGACACAACCACAAAGTCGATCATCGAACTGAGGCCTAGAGTGTCCTGGTGCCAAGTGCACATATGAACACCCCTATGCTTGAACTTGGTGTTCATTATGGACAATCCGTGACGAGCACAGAAGTCCAATAACAAAACACCACTCGGGTTCAGATCGCGGGGGCCATTCCTCCCAATCACGCCCTTCCAGGTCTCACTGTCATTGCCCACGTGAGCATTGAAGTGTACCAGCAGTACGAGGGAGTCCCCAGTAGGTATGCCCTCTAGCACTCCTTCCAGGGACACCAAAAGGGTGGGTACTCCGAACTGCTGTTCAGTGCATACGCACAAACAACAGTTAGGACCCGTCCCCCCACCCAAAGGCGGAGGGAGGCTACCCTCTCGTCCAACGGGGTAAACCCCAATGTACAGGCTCCAAGTCGGGGGGCAATAAGTATGCCCACACCCGCTCGCCGCCTCTCACCGGGGGCAACTCCAGAGTGGTACAGAGTCCAGCCCCTCTCAAGGAGATTGGTTCCAGAGTCTAAGCTGTGTGTCGAGATGAGTCCGACTATATCTAGCCGGAACCTCTCAACCTCGCGCACAAACTCAGGCTCCTTCCCCTTCAGAGAGGTGACATTCCACGTCCCAAGAGCCAGCTTCTGTAGCCGAGGAACGGACCGCCAAGGTCCCCGCCTTCGGCCACCACCCAACTCACACTGCACCCGACCTCCTTGGCCCCTCCCATAGGTGGTGAGCCCATGGGAAGGGGGACCCATGTTGCCTCTTTGGGCTGTGCCCGGCTGAGCCCCATGGGTGCAAGCCCGGCCACCAGGCGCTCGCCATCGAGCCCCACCTCCAGGCCTGGCTCCAGAGGGGGGCCCCGGTAACCCGCGTCCGGGCGAGGGAAGAATAGTAACTTTCTCAAGCTAAATAAAGAGAAAACTGAAATCTTAGTGATTGGCAATAATGGATACAATGAGGCTATTAGAAATAAACTGGATACATTAGGATTAAAAGTCAAGACAGAGGTAAAAAGCTTAGGGGTAACTGTTGACTGTAATCTGAATTTTAAATCGCATATTAATCAGATCACTAGGACAGCATTTTTTCACTTAATAAACATAGAAAAAGTTAAACCTCTTATATCATTGAAAGATGCTGAGAAATTAGTTCACACGTTTGTTTTCAGTCGGCTAGATTACTGTAACACACTCCTCTCAGGACTACCCAAAAAAGACATAAATCGTTTGCAACTAGTGCAGAATGCAGCTGCTAGAATCCTAACTAGGAAAAGAAAATCCGAGCACATTTCTCCAGTTTTGATGTCACTACACTGGCTATCTGTGTCATTCAGGATTGACTTTAAAATTCTGCTTATGGTTTATAAAGCCTTAAATAATCAAGCCCCATCTTATATATCAAAATGTCTGACACCTTATATTCCAAATCGTAACCTCAGATCCCCAAATGAGTGTCTCCTTAGAATTCCAAGAGCAAAACTTAAAAGAAGTGGTGAGGCGGCCTTCTGCTGTTATGCACCTAAAATCTGGAATAGCCTGCCAATAGGAATTCGCCAGGCTAATACAGTGGAGCACTTTAAAAAAACTGCTGAAAACACATTATTTTAACATGGCCTTCTCATAACTTCACTGTAATTTAAATCCTGATACTCTGTATATCCAGTTCATTATAATAACTATTCATGGTGGCTCTAAAATCTGTACTAACCCCTACTCTCTCTTCTGTTTCCTTTTCTGGTGTCCTTTTGGTGGTGGCTTGCGCCACCACCATCTACTCAAAGCACCATGATGTTCCAACAGTGATGGATTAAAAGCCAGAAGTCTGCATGACCATCACCATCAAGTCCTTCCGTGAGAACCCTAACTACAAAGAAGACTATTTCATTTATGTTAAGTAGAATGCCCAGAGGGGACTGGGTGGTCTCGTGGCCTGGAACCCCTGCAGATTTTATTTTTTTCTCCAGCCGTCTGGAGTTTTTGTTCTTTCTGTCCTCCCTGGCCATCGGATCTTACTCTTTTTCTATGTTAACTAATGTCTTATTTTAATTTCTTATTTTGTCTTTTATTTTTCTAATCTTCATTATGTAAAGCACTTTGAGCTACTTTTTGTATGAAATTGTGCTATATAAATAAATGTTGTTGTTGTTGTTTCTTTTGCATTAGAATGCAGTATAAAAATGTGTGATGGCAGGTACTGCCAACGGTCACAATATGTATTGTAACAACCATGGGAGGAAGAGGAGTGGTAGTTTGGGCTCCTGTTATCTGCTGCCTCCTGTTTACTTCCTTGGCTGCCATACAATGCCATTCCCAATTCCGTGTGTTCACATCTGCCTCATTTGTTGCCTAACACAATCAAGTAGTTCTTTACACTTAAGGGGTCAAGGCAATGTTGTTTGCCTCACTTTCCTCAGTGTTATGAGCCTTGATCTTAAGAATACTTTGTGGTGGCCACACACCCAGACTAATCGACTTTAACAGTGCAGAAGCTTCCCAGGAGTCCTTGAAGGCACTTTCATGAACAGGTGCTTACCCAGTGATTCAAGTGGGTGGCATTTGTTTTCTCCAGTTTCTATCCTCTTTATAATCTGCATTTTGGTTTCTAAAGCTATTGCTTCATGATTTCTTTGCAACATACTGGGCAAATCATATTAATTACTTTATAAAAGGAGAGGAGTATAGAGGAGTATAGGGACCTAATCAATGACTTTGTTAAATGGTGCGAATCAACCCACCTACAACTGAACACCAGCAAAACCAAGGAGCTGGTGGTGGATTTCAGGAGGCCCAGACCCCTCATGGACCCCGTGATCATCAGAGGTGACTATGTGCAGATGGTGCAGACCTATAAATATCTGGGAGTGCAGCTGGATGATAAATTAGACTGGACTGCCAATACTGATGCTCTGTGCAAGAAAGGATAGAGCCAACTATACTTCCTTAGAAGGCTGGCGTCTTTCAACATCTGCAATAAGATGCTGCAGATGTTCTATCAGACAGTTGTGGCGAGCGCCCTCTTCTACGTGGTGGTGTGCTGGGGAGGCAGCATTAAGAAGAAAGACGCCTCACGCCTGGACGTTAACATTTAACATTATACAAAGTTATTGTCTTTTTTTCACCTGCATTATTATCAATCTTTAATTTAATATTATTTATTGCATCAGTATGCTGCTGCTGGAGAATGTGAATTTCCCATTGGGATTAATAAAGTATCTATCTATCTATCTATCTATCTATCTATCTATCTATCTATCTAAATAACAAAGCTGTAGTATGTGTGAAATAACTACACACTCACATTTCATAACTTTGCATTCTACAGAACCAACAATATCAACAACAGACATTTGCTATTCTGTGTAAGGAAGTTGCACCCTGACTTCCACAGCGCTCTAGCAGATTAGTGCTTGAATTTATAAATGCACCTTAACCATTAGATGCAGACTTCTTTATGAAGGAACTTCATTCTCAGAGGATTCAATAACTGAAGTGTTACTGCAATTACAAAATCTTATAAAAATCTTGTAATGCTGGCAAAGAACAGTAGTAAAGAATAAAATAATGGCTGAACATTAATACAATAATTTATTGAAAATAATAAAATTATTAGGTGCTGCAAATATGGGGGATATGGCATAGAAAATAAACGTTTAGTCAATATAAATTTAGAACATAGTTATTTTAACACCTTCCTTCTCCAACATACGTATATATAAAATATTAAGACAGTTCTACTTCTCATCCCATATATGATTCACTGTACCTGCCTGCAGTTATTTTAGGCAATCTATATGTGCAGTAAATCAGGACAAAATAGCACAACATTATTTTTGAACAGTAAGAGGGAATTTCATGCAAGAGACTGTGTAACAGTTCATAGGAAAGCCCATGCTAGGGTAGAAAATAAGTCGGACCATCTGTGAGTGATTGACTTTGCTGGAAAATCTCCTCTAGGTTTCTGGCAACCAAATTCAGCTGACAGGCACTTCACTCTGAGCAAATTTCATTTTAGAGCATTAACTTGTCTGTTATGTCAAACATCCTCTCTGGGGCTTCAACTCTTTTTGGATCCAGTTTAATTACAAATCTCAGGTGGAGTATTTCAGTAAAGTGCATTTTTGAATTAAAAAAAAGACTGACCAATTGTGAGTTTTCTTTTTTTGCACATGCTTTACACATGTTAAACATGTTTTCTCAAAATACCTCAACCCATTGACCCCTATAGGTATATGCAACACTTTTTTTTAAGGCTCACATGCATCCAAGGATTAAGAGATTAAACTACCTCAGCTAGCAAATCTAAGGAATGGATGTTGCTATGTTACTGAACCAGAGAAGATAAAACTCAGCTCATCTTCTCTCCACCTGGCTTACTGGGCACCTCTCCAGTACAGGCTAGTTGTACGCAGAGGGTCAAGTCATGCTCATGTTGTTTCACTCGTTTTATCCCAAGGCCTTTATGGCAGTTATTCTGCGAGTCAACCAACAGTGATTAGCGACTTGGAATGACTTGGAATTGAACCCCTGGGCTCACTGATTGAGAGATATAACACTGTATGGCTCCCTGTGTATACAAGCTAGAAGCAAAATGAGCATAAGGATTTTTACTATAAATCTTAAAGCAAAAATGGCTTTCTTTGCACAAACAAAATATTTTACAATTTAGTAACTCACTCAGGGTTCATTTTGCATTGTTATAAAAAAAATAGAGCTGAGCTTGACTAAATTTTCTACAGTGCATGATTGATCCAGGAGGGAGCAAAGAGAGAGAGGCATGGTCGATACTGGAATGACAAGAACTTGTTTTAGGCAAAATCTCTATTTTAAAAATAATGAGTTAACTGTACAAATGATTTTTTTTTTTCAAAGTACCTAGCAGCAAGTAGAAAAAGAATACAATATACAATAGTTACATATGTATATTTTTTGTAGCCAACTTCAGGTAACGTTATGATTAAAAAGTGCCACATACCCCATACATGAAGATGACAGCAACATTATTATTTTACTTGCATATTATGGTCCTGTGTTTATATATTGGTTTAAGTTATTAATTTTATTTTACTGGCTTTGTAAATTTGTCCTTGAGTTTTGAGACATGTTTTTTTTTTAATTTACAAGTTGCTTTTGACTAGTTTGATTTATTTAATCATCTTCTTCATTTTGTTTTCCACAATGCCGTCCCAGGTGGGTCACATAGTCTAGATTGTTGTGATGAATGAAGTTACTTTACATTCCAGTATAAATATGGTTGTGATGAACATGTTTGGTGTCATTTGATAAATGAAAACTTTGTCAAAAAGAATTATTAGTGGTAGCCAAGTGGTGTTGCTAAAAGAACCTACAAAATTTCAGTTTTGTGCTTTTTTTGGCTATGACTTTTTACCTTTTTTTGCTCGTATGATCTTTTTTAGTGTAATTGTTCTTCCTCATTCTGACAATTACTTTCCTCTGACTGTTCTCCTGCCTACCCCTGTAGTTATCATCTCCTGGTCATTTTTTTTGGATGTTCACAATCATTTTCTGGCTAGCTCAACGTGTCTTTAGCAACACACCTCACTCCCCCTGTCTACTAAAGTACATCCTGATTTTGTATATGTATGAATCAAACACAGTTATTTCAAAAGAAAACATAGAAATAATATGTATGCCCTGACTGAAAATGGCTGTTGTTGTTTTCTAATAATGGAATCAGGAGACACAGCAAAGTTGTAGAAAGTGAGCTAAATGTGTTACCATGGGCCTCATTTAAAAAGCTTGCGTATGTACAAAAAGAGGCTCAAAATGTGCATAGGCAAATTCCCATGCAAACGCTTTGACTTATTAAAGAAAACTGATGGGGGAACTTGCTTTTGTTTATAGCAACTCTGACCCATGCAACATTTCAGAGAAAATTGGAAATGATGACACTCTTGACCAAGCAGGGAAATGCAGCCAAACCGGCTAAACGATTAAGCACACACATAATAATTCATATCACCAAGCCGTTATTATAATGTACGCTTACGTGACTAACATATTGCACCTTATGACGTACAGACTGTCTTTTAGTTCCCTTTAAAGAAGACCAGTAATGTGTATTTGCACTGAAGATCTTTATTTGGTTTTTCATCAGTTTATAACGGTTACCTGTTGTCACTTCTCAGAGAACTGGCTGACAGGTCCCACTGTGCTGGAAGCCAATATCTGACTGTTTTGGCACTACATCCAGTTTTTGTATGTTGTAGGTACACACACATAAAACATATCATGTTTTTGCTAACACAGTTTGCAGCAGAGTCCGGATATCCTAAAGTAATCGGAGCAATTTACTGCACTTATATTGCAATAAGGGCACCTAGCGAGAACCAAGCTGCTTTTGTTAACAGTAAGCAGTTACATTCCATTAATGCTCTAGTCATCTGTGATGCCAAAATGTGGCTGAGAAGCATTGTGTCTCTGTGGCCTGTGTCATATATTTTAAGACAATGTAGTTTTGGCAGATATGATGGTACTATACATGGTGAATGGCTTGCTGGTAAGGTAAGTGGCTGAGCCCTTGGTGTTTTAAATCGCCTACACTGTTCATTGTAACAGCAATCACGGCATTACATGTGCAAGGTGAGTTTCTACCCACCTTATGCTTTTCCAGAACCCCCAGAGCACAGAGGAGAGGTGCTGTAATGCCGCACATAATCTTGCGCTCTCAGTTGCAGATACTCTTAATGCAGGTTGTGGGGTCTTGAAATGTCATGAGGGAGGCTGCTGTACCAGCCAATGAAATTCTGCAGCATTGTGACTACATATGTATGAGATTGATTAGCATGCTTCATATATGAATAGATGCGTTCAAGGCATATACATATTTACAAGGTGGTTGTGATTTATAAATACTAAATAGCATAGAAATGTGCATATGCCAGGTTTTACAAATCTGTTTTTTTTTGCTGTACACATTTTCCAGTTTTTTTTGGTGTGCAAATATTCTCATGCTTGAATCCATGCAAAGTTCTATAAATGAGGCACCAGGTTAGCAAAATGTAGTAAACTAAGCCCAGAACGTAAGATAAAAAAACATAGTGAAAGATGGTAGACAGAGAAGCTCTAAAGCCAAAATAATGGATATAACTGGGCCAAAATGAGAGATTTAAACCATAGTCAGGTACAGAAAAATATAGAAAGCCAGAGAGCTCTATAATGAAACAGCAAACAGAACACGAAGTCCTTTTAGTGAATCTAAACATGGACAACCAGCAAGTCCAAGGGGATGATCTTTATAGTTCTTGATCTATGATGTCACACCATCCATTAAAATTAAGGATAATTAAGGGTAATTAAGGGAGTGTGTCCACATCTGTAACTGTGTATAAACAGTCAATTTAAATTCATGCAGAGCTGCACTGACTTTGATGGATCCTGAGCCATGGGAAAAGCAAAAGAACTGCCAAAGGACTTGCGAGAAAAGGTTGTTGATTTGTATAAATCAGTAAAAGGATATAAAAAGATATCCAAAGATCTGAAAATGTCTGTCAGTATTCTTCAGACTCTGATAAAAAATGTGGGAAGTTAGGGGTTCTGTTGTTTGCCAGGCCATAGTCAGGTAGACCAACCGAGATTTCAGCCAGAACTGCCAGGATCATTTGTCAAGCTTCCAAGAAAACCCCACAAGCCACTTCAGTTGAGACACACGCTTCTGTGCAAACAAGTAGTGTTACTGCCTCAAGATGCACAATGAGGAAGTACTTAAACAAAAATGGGCTACATGGTTGAGAAAAAAAAGCCTTTATCTGTGCCAACGCCTCAAAATGGTGCAAGATTTACAACATGCCAAACAGCATCTAGACAAGCCTCAAAACTTCTGGAACAAAAATCCTTTGGAGTGATGAGACCAACAATGCACTTTATGGTCATAACCATAAACTCTATGTTTGGAAATGATGTAACAAGGCCCATGACGAAAAGGTGGATCTCTGATGTTCTGGGGTGCGTGAGCTTCAGTGGCACAGGACTTACTGAAAATTGATATCAAGATGAATACAGCATTTTACCAGATAATATTGAAGGACATCTTGCATTCATTAGTCTGGAAGCTTCGCATGGGACACATCTGGATTGTCCAACACGACAGTGATCAAAAATACTAGTCCAAGTTGACACTGGCTACACAAAAAAAATAAAAGTGTTTGACTGGGCATCACAGTCTCCTGACATCAATTTCTTTGAGCCACTTTGGGAGATCTCAAATGTGCAGGTCATGCAAGGCATTACAAGAATGTACGGGACCTGGAGGATTTTCGGCTACAATAATGGGCTTAGCTCAACAAATCCACAAGCAGGAAGTTCACAATGCAATCCCAGCAACTACCAACAGAGACGGAGACAAAATCATTGACCATAAAAATATAAGGCACAAATTTAGAGACTACTATAAGGTCTTATATTCTACTCAGACTAAAGAAGACAAGGCACAACCTGACATGTTTTTGGATGCATTACAGATACCACAACTAGATACTCTCAGTTCAGAAGAATTGCAGAAACCTCTGGCATGCTATGAACTCACTTCAGAGTGGGAAAGGAGCAGGCCCTGATGGTTACCCTGCCGAATTTTATAAAAAATTCTCAATCAAGTTAGCTCCCCTTTTATTAGCAACATTTACAGAAGCTAGAAACAATAAAATTCTACCTCAAACTTTTCACCAAGCATTAATTACCGTGTTTCCTAAGCAAAATAAGGACTTATTACAATGTACATCATACAGAACAATCTCACTTCTCAATAATGATGTTAAGATACTCTCCAAAGTCCTTGCCAGTAGGATTGGGAAAGTTCTTCTGTGGTATAGTGTGTCCACAGCTCATGCCAAAAAGGGCCAGCGTGGTAAGTGTGGCGGATCGGTTCCTGGGGTGTTCATTGATACGTGCGATTCTCACTTAAGTGCACAGGTGAAGAGTTATCCACACCCGTAACTGTGAATGTGAATTTCCCCTTGGGATTAATAAAGTATTTATCTATCTACACTGTATCTCATCACTCATTTTTATGGAATATTTATTTATTGAAGATTTTTCAAGAGACACTGCACTATTTATTTGGACACTGTTTTGATTTGTTGTTTTTAATACAAGCACTTTGCACTTTTTGCACCATCCTCTTGTTTCATTGTTATGCCTCACTGCCAAGCTCATCGGTGACATTACCGATGGTGTCGGGTTCAAGGGCTCCCGAAAGCAAGATGGGAGCGTGAAACAAAATCGTCACATCTTCTTTTGATAATACAGTAATCCCTCCTCCATCGCGGGGGTTTTGTTCCAGAGCCACCCGCGAAATAAGGAAATCCGCGAAGTAGAAACCATATGTTTATATGGTTATTTTTATATTGTCATGCTTGGGTCACAGATTTGTGCAGAAACACAGGAGGTTGTAGAGAGACAGGAACGTTATTCAAACACTGCAAACAAACATTTGTCTCTTTTTCAAAAGTTTAAACTGTGCTCCATGACAAGACAGAGATGACAGTTCTGTCTCACAATTAAAAGAATGCAAACATATCTTCCTCTTCAAAGGAGTGCGCATCAGGAGAGAGAGGAAAGCAAACAAATCAATAGGGCTGTTTGGCTTTTAAGTATACGAAGCACCACCGGTACAAAACTGTTGAAGGCGGCAGCTCACACCCCCTCCGTCAGGAGCAGGGAGAGAGAGAGAGAGAAAAACAAAGTCAAAAATCAATACGTGCCCTTTGAGCTTTTAAGTATGCGAAGCACCGTGCAGCATGTCGCTTCACGAAGCAGCTGCATACAGAAGGTAGCAATGTGAAGATAATCTTTCAGCATTTTTAGACGAGCGTCCGTATCGATAGGTGTGCGAACAGCCCCCCTGCTCACACCCCCTACGTCAGGATCAGAGAAAGTCAGCGCAAGAGAGAGAGAGAGAAAGTAAGTTGGGTAGCTTCTCAGCCATCTGCCAATAGCGTCCCTTGTATGAAATCAACTGGGCAAACCAACTGAGGAAGCATGTACCAGAAATTAAAAGACCCATTGTCCTCAGAAATCCGCGAACCAGCAAAAAATCCGCGATATATATTTAAATATGCTTACATATAAAATCCGCGATAGAGTGAAGCCGCGAAAGGCGAAGCGCGATATAGCGAGGGATCACTGTATCACAAGACCAAACTGGATTTATTAAAAGCAGACACTTAGCTTCCAATCTTCGTTGTCTGTTTAATGTAATATATTCACAAACAAAGTCTAACACCCCGGACATATTATTATCGTTGGATGCAGAAAAAGCATTTCATATGGTTGAATGGAACTACCTTTTCACCACATTGGAAAAATTTGGGTTTGGCCCAAACATATGTGCATGGATTAAACTTCTATATACCAGTCCAGAAGCTTCAGTTTGTATTAACAATATTATTTCAGACTACTTCAAACTAGAACATGATACTAGACAAGGATGCCCCTTGTCACCACTGCTTTTTGCAATCTCCATATAGCCACTGGTAGTTCACTGTCGAAATGCTTATGAGATAAAGGGAATTAATAGAGAAGGACTTGAAGAGAAAATTTCACTTTATGAATATATGAATATACGAATTTATGAGATGTATATGATACTGTATATATCAGATCCACAAAATACTGTGCCTGCAGTTCTAACAGCACTAACAGAATTTCAAAAGATTTCCGGTCTCAGAATGAATTTGAATAAAAGTGTGCTCTTTCCAGAGAACTCTCCATCACACAATATTAGATTGGACACCTTTCCTTTTATCATTGCAGATCAGTTTAAATACCTTGAACACATCACAAGTACACATAAAGCTCTTTATCAACAAAAGTTTGCTGTCTGTTTGGAAAAACGTAAGCAATACTTACATAGATGGTCCACCCTTCATCTCACTTTAGCTTGAAGAATGAACATTGTCAAGATGAATATCCTTTCTAAGCTTCTTTTTCTATTTCAAAGCATTCCAATATACATTAACAAATCATTTTTTAAGAAGTTGAATTCCAAATAAATGAGGTTATGATTGAATCTAAAACATCCACGCATCCAAAGGGGCGACCCTACAAAGACTTAAGGCAGAAGGTGGCATGGCTCTACCTAACTTTAAGTTTTATTACTGGGCAGCAAATATACAAGCTATAAAAACCTGGACACAAATAGATGAACATACACAGGCTTGGTGCGCAATAGAAATAAAATCCTGCAGTACTTTTTTTATATTCCATGCTTTGTACCCCAGTAAATACAAGATATCTCACCAATACACTAATAACCCAATAGTGTTTCATTCACTCAGAATATGGAACCAATGCAGGAAGTATTTTAAGATAGAGAAGCTTTTATCTGTGGCACCTCTGCACGATAACCACCTTTTTCCTCCCTCTCAAACGTTCTTTTAATGCCTGGAAAACATTCAGGAGATCTGTACATAGACAACATCTTTGCATCCTATGAACAAATTACACTCCAAATTTAACCTTTCAGCAACACATTTCTTTCACTACCTCCAAATTAGAAACTTTGTTAAACAAAACCTGCCGACTTTCCTCACCTACTACCTTCTTCTAATCCAGAAAAAAACATTGATCAGTCTTGAGGGCTCAGACAGCATTTCTCTAACATATAAAAACATTTTAAAGTCCCTCACTTTCAAAGATCCCAGAATACATTGGGGAAAAGGATCTCTCACTCAACATTTTGGAAAAGGAATGGAAGGCAGCAATGCAGAGAATTCACTCTAGCTCCATAAACATACAATTATTCAACTTAATATCATCTATCGAGCCCATCTGTCTCGTTTAAAATTGTCCAAAATGTTTCCAGGGCAAGATCCAACCTGTGAACGCTGCAATCAAGCTCCAGCCTCACTAGACCAAAATCTTTAAATGCCTTTCAGATGGCCTTAGTGCCACAATCCCTCCTAATCCACTAACAATTGTGTTTGGTGTACCTCCAGATGGGCTTAAAGTGGAGAAGGACAAACAAACTGTAATTGTCTTTACTTCACTATTGGCACGTAGATTTATCTTATCTTTATCTAAATGGAAGAATCCTAACTCCCCTCTTTTCAGTCATTGGGTAACCGATTTTATATACTACTTACAATAGAAAAAATTAAATACTCACTTAAAGGATCTGTCAAAACTTTTTTAAAACCTGGCAGGATCTAATTAATAATATTTTAGAATAAGTATTTAAATTGAGGAAGTGGATTCTCTTCCCCTTTTTATTCTGTTTATTTACTTACTTATCTTTTCTACTATTAAAGTTTCACTATGTTGGCGTAGCTCTCTTTTTCATGGGTGGGGATTGACTTGATTTAAACTTGGTTTTGTAAAATTCTACTTGCTTGTATGGAATGTTGTTTGATTTTAATAAATTCAGTAAAATGTTAAAAAAAATACAAGGAACAAGAATTCCAAATGGATGAGATGTATGCTGTCTTTTTTGAATGCAATTTACAAGTAATTTAAGTAATTTACAAACTATCAAACCCTTGAGTTCAAAATGCACAAATAGCTTGCCAGGCAGCAGAGGATGATACTTCAGCTACTGTACTTTAGCTGATACTTCAGCTCTAGAACCATGATATTACCAACTAGACAAGGATCTTCTTGCTAATAATATCTATTGCAAGACAACATAATAAGACTAAGACAGTGGACTAAGTGAAGACATGGACATATCCATTCACATTATGGACTGTAGCCTTCCTATGTGTGACAAAAACCTGATTGAAATCCTAACAGAGTTGAAGAATAAGAGCCAGCTGACAAAGTAAGTGTAACCATACAAGAAGGATTACTAGAAGAGAGAAGGAAATACTTTAAGAGTAAAGTAGAATGGTGGATTTTTGCAGAGGAATAAGCAAAGAAAAATATTTTTTTTCACTTCCAACATAGTACTCTTTCATGACTATTACTGAATGTGAAAAAATAAAAACAGATATCCTGTGCAATTATATTCTGATCTGGCATCATTAGGACTCCACTGCCCATCAGACACCGAGCAGTACATGAGATGCAACAAGACAGCAGACAAACGCTGTTATTATGCAGGAACAAAATACAAACTGCTTAGTAAATATTTCAAACTTAGCATCTCCGCAGACTCTTATTCAGAGTTATGATATCAGATATATTACACCACAGACATATAAGCTTCTATTAAACATTGTTCATTATTGTCATATGTACTACAGTAAAATTCTTCCATATGTGTGCTAATCAACCTGCAACTTGTCACCACTTCCCAGTGCCATGATTAATGAGTATAACTATCTTATCTCAAATTCTATCTTCCTTACTGAGTAGAAATATTTGGCAGAAAATGTGAATTCCATTACATAGATATGGGCAGATTAATAAAATGAGTGATGAGTGATTAGGTGGTAAATTTCAGCATTTTTAATGGTGTTTACTCCTCATCATATCACAGTCTGTTTACTCTGTAACTGAGAAATAATATGATGTCAAAAATTCCAGTCCTGGAGCAGATACAATTAAGTTCAACCTGTCTTAATTTTAAATAACTAAATTGTTTCTACAACAAAGAAAACGTAAAATAGTTCACAGTATATAACAGAATCAGTTCACAGAATATTAAAGTATAACCCTATTGAAGGCAAAAACACTAAGAATATAATAATATAGTCCACAATAATGTGACAGAGAAGCGTCTTGGACAAAGGTTGTAAATCTGAGGCATCTGATTCTTGGGATTCTTCAGCATTTACAAATTCAAATGAACAGATACAGTACAACTCCATATCACACTAGTATTACATGTTTTAGAGCAATTTTTCATAATTGGATCAGGATAGCAGACCTTCAGTCATCTAAAAGAACTTTATTTTAGATTGTGGAAATCGGTAGACAGATACTGTAAATGTCAACCATAACATTACTGTCAAGTTGTGCAAAATGTTAATGCCAATGGCACTGTCACAGCAGCCTCTTTGGAGTCTCCCACTATGACTAAATAAACAACAAACCACAAAAAACAACAACCCTTACATTTTTAATTAACAATAACAGGGTAATGATTAAATTTTTGAAGTTTATTAAAATACAAAGAATTTACTATCGTAAACAAAGCAGTAGATATAAAATGATACATTTTTAACTAATGATTCTTGAACAAAAACACTATAAATTATACAAAATATATAAAGGACTAGACCAAAATAGCACTCAGACTGCAAATTTAATATGTAACTTACCAAGAAACCATAATCCAAAAAACACAAAACCAAGAAAACAATACAAAAAACCTAACCAGGGGGGTATTTTTTGTACGTGGATTACTCGTTTAGCCGGATGTAATTGTTGACGATTTGCCCTGATCCTTGATCTGTCGGTTTTTCGAAACTCTGCTGGATGTGTTGTCATAGCACTCCAAATGACCTCACACATTGCATACTCCCAGGTGATTCTGGGAAAGATCACTGTGGCAATGGTCAATGCTCTGCTATAAACAATATTGTGTTTCCATAAGAATTTATTCAAAATTAAACTTTGTAAATATTGCATACTACAAGAAAATAATGTGAAAAGCATAATAATTGTGGTCTAAAACCCCATCTTTTATGTACAACATGTTGTCAGACTTTGCAGGGAAGACAATAAAAATTAAAAGTAATAGCACATTATAACACCATCTGTGACAGACCCAGTAATTTAACCCAGTAAGGTAATTTTGATAGCCTTTTACTGGAGCCTTTAAAGGCATGTAATTCATATGTCAAAATGTGGTCGAATGTGAGTGCCTGGATATCTAAGGTAGCTCCTAGAGAGTGCACAGAATATCACACAGCTGGAAGAAGAAAGTAGAAGAATTAAAGAAAAGGAAAATACATAGGAGTACAAGAACAAGAGCTAACAAAGAACTTCAACATCATGAAGCTTCGATTACTAGAAGAAATTTTAAGAACTAACAATCCTTCCAATTTTCAAGGTCTGCTTTTATAGGAGAACAAAAATGGTTGCTGTGACTGCATACTTCGACAAAAGTGTCCATGCCCACCACATGTATTTGTGAAATTGTGTGAAAATGTGCTCACCCACCCTACAATCTCAGTCCCGATGAGACAGCACCAGCTCTCAGTGCATTACTATAATCACTTCTCTTTCAGGCCCACATGACTAATGCAGGAAATTCATCCTTGTCTTCACTTGACTCTGGCTGAATCAGCATTGTGTCATCTCAAGGGTTCAAATGCTTGTTTTGTGTCTTTGTTGTCTTTCTTTGAGGAATTCTCTGACTTGATGTCAATCTTAATTACGAACTATGACGCACTCTTAATAGTCGGCGACTTTAATTTTCATGTAGATAATCAATGTGACCAAAAAGTAAAAGAATTTATGAACCTCCTGGACTCTTTTGATTTAAGACAGCTCGTTAATCAACCTACACATAAAGCAGGTCATACGTTAGACTTAGTAATTACTAAAGGACTAAAAGTTGATATAAAGCAGGTCATTGATACAGGTCTTTCAGACCATTTTCTTCTACTTTTTAATATAGAAATAATGATAGAAAACACTCATGAGAAGCATATTGTTAAAAAACGCTTCTTTGACTCATCAGCAACTTTAAAACTTACAAACATTCTAACCAATCAGTCCGTTTATAGTGCCAACTATAATGGCGAGGAGAATGTAAATAGTAAGGTGGAAAGATTTAATACTAAAGTGAGGGCTGCTGTTGACATAGTTGCACCTGAAAAGACAGTTAAAAAATCTTCTAGCATTGTTATACCTTGGAAGACCCAAAGAGTGTCTGATTTAAAGAGAACATGCCGTAGAGCTGAGCGTAAATGGAGGAAGACTAAACTAACTATTGACTATGAGATATTAAAAGTTAAAATAACAGAATACAATAACACAGTCCGTCTTGAGAGGCGCTGCTATTTCTCTAAGATTATAAATAACAATGCTAGTAATCCCAGAGTCTTATTTTCGACAACTGATCATCTGTTAAACCCAGGTAACTCAAAGGAATGCCTCCTAAGTACTTCCAGTAAAACCTGTGAGGCTATCGCTGTATTTTTCAATCAAAAAATTAATGATATTAGAAATAACATAGTATATCTCCCCAACACTAAGGATCCCCCGAAACCCCAGTACCCCATAATAAACAAATTAAAGTCTTTCACTAGGATAGATTTACCTGATTTACATAAAATAATTTCTCAAATGAAACCATCCACCTGTGCCCTTGACCCAATACCAACAAATTTTTTCAAAGAAGTATCGGGTGTGCTTATTGATAATGTTCTTGACATAGTAAATTCGTCATTAGATACGGGGGTCTTCCCAGACTGTCTTAAGACTGCGGTAGTTAAACCCCTACTTAAGAAAAATAATCTCGACCCCTCTGCTCTTGAAAATTATAGACCCATCTCTAACCTGCCTTTCTTAAGTAAAATTCTAGAGAAGGCAGTCATTATGCAGTTAAATGAGCACCTCAATAAACATGCTATTCTTGATAAATTTCAGTCAGGTTTTAGAACAAATCACAGCACAGAAACTGCACTCGTTAAAGTAGTAAATGACTTGCGGGTAAATGCAGACAGAGGCCATTTATCTGTTCTCATCCTCTTAGATCTGAGTGCCGCATTTGACACCATTGATCATAATATTCTTAAGAATCGCCTTAGTCAATGGGTGGGCCTCTCTGGCAGTGTCTTAAACTGGTTTGAATCCTACCTGGCAGGGAGAAAATTCTTTGTTAGTTGTGGTAATTATAACTCAAAGACACATGATATTCTATATGGTGTTCCACAAGGCTCTATCCTGGGTCCGTTGCTCTTCTCAATCTACATGCTTCCATTAGGTCAGATTATCTCGGGACATAACGTGAGCTACCACAGCTATGCTGATGACACACAGCTGTATTTATCAATAGCACCTGATGACCCCAAATCTCTTGATTCGCTAACACAATGTCTAACCTGTATCTCAGAATGGATGAATAGTAACTTTCTCAAATTAAATAAAGAAAAAACCGAAATCTTAGTGATTGGCAATAATGGATACAATGAGGCTATTAGAAATAAACTGGATGCATTAGGATTAAAAGTCAAATCGGAGGTAAAAAGCTTAGGGGTAACCGTTGATTGTAATCTGAATTTTAAATCGCATATTAATAAAATCACTAGGACAGCTTTTTTTCACCTAAGGAACATAGCAAAAGTTAGACCTCTTATATCATCGAAAGATGCAGAGAAATTAGTTCATGCGTTTGTCTTTAGTCGGCTAGACTACTGTAATGCACTCCTCTCAGGACTACCCAAAAAAGACATCAATCGTTTGCAGTTAGTGCAGAATGCAGCTGCTAGAATCCTTACCAGGAAAAGAAAATCCGAACACATTTCTCCAGTTTTGATGTCACTACACTGGTTACCTGTGTCATTCAGAATTGACTTTAAAATTCTGCTTATGGTTTATAAAGCTTTAAATAATCTCGCACCGTCTTATATATCGGAATGTCTGACACCTTATATTCCAAATCGCAACCTCAGATCCTCAACTGAGTGTCTCCTTAGAATTCCAAGAGCAAAACTTAAAAGAAGTGGTGAGGCGGCCTTCTGCTGTTATGCACCTAAAATCTGGAATAGCCTGCCAGTAGGAATTCGCCAGGCTAATACAGTGGAGCACTTTAAAAAACTACTGAAAACACACTACTTTAACATGGCCTTCTCATAACTTCACTGTAATTTAATCCTGACACTCTGTATATCCAATTCATTATAATAACTATTCATTCAAAATTTGTACTAACCCCTACTCTCTCTTCTGTTTCCTTTTCCGGTGTCCTATTGGTGGTGGCTTGTGCCACCACCATCTACCCAAAGCACCATGATGTTCCAACAATGATGGATGGATTAAAAGCCAGAAGTCTGTATAACCATCAGCATCAAGTGACTCCGTGAGAACCCTAACTACAAAGAGGACTATTTCATTTATGTTAGGTAGAATGCCCAAAGGGGACTGGGCGGTCTCGTGGCCTGGAACCCCTACAGATTTTATTTTTTTCTCCAGCCTTCTGGAGTTTTTTTTTGTTTTTTCTGTCCACCCTGGCCATCGGACCTTACTCCTTTTTATGTTAACTAAGGTTGTCTTATTTTAATTTCTTATTTGTCTTTTATTCTTCTTTTCTTCATTATGTAAAGCACTTTGAGCTACTTTTTGTATGAAAATGTGCTATATAAATAAATGTTGTTGTTGTTGTTGATTACAATTTGTAATTATTTGTATGGTTTCTATTTCATTTGTTTATAATTTGAAATATTCTTATGTTTTATGTATCTGTATCTAAGCCTGTATTATATTCTATATGTTTCGTGGGAGGTCACCCAAGAAGTGGGGCCAACTGCCAGTCACCACCAAAAACTGCCCTCTGGCCTATGATTTTGAGAGATTCACCCAAAGTTCTTGGCAGTTCATTTTGAATGTGTTTAGGATTATTTGATGAGTTACTGAGTTTTTTTTTTTTTTTGCATATGTTGGAACCTGTTCTCTTCTCTTTGACTACACCTTGGATTCTGTATTGGGACTTTGTTAGCTTGGATTGCCTTGTGTTGCCGGCAACTTCCTTTTGTGCTTTTCAGAGCTTCACAGTGTAACAGAGCATTTTGTCACAACAAATGTTTTATTTTATAAAGATCCTGTGCTTGACCTTATATCTAGCCAGAGTTAGGGGGGAAATCCACCCAAATGGGTAATTTTTGGAAGTGGTTTTGGGACTTACATGCTTTGGGACTCAAAGTTCATGACACATTGTGGGTGTTTTTCGTAAAACAGCTACTCAGCAAAGTCAGGCTGTGCATATGGAGAGGCATTAATCCACCTAGAAGTTTTGGATTAATTGCACACAAAGGGTTAATGGTTTTAACGTGTGGGTGGTGACACAGTGCTTAGCATTGTAGATTCACAGCTGCAAATGATGAAGTTCATTCCTGTCATGGTCACTGGCTATGGGTGACTTATGTTTTCCCAGTGTCAATGTATTTGTTCTCCAACATTCCAAATATGGTCCAAAAGGCCTAGTAGGAGTGAGGTTACCCTGTAATAGACTGGTATCCTGTGCTGGCAGGATAGCCTCCACCTCATCACCAGCCTGAAATGGCAAAGGGGGGCACTGAAAATGAATGAAATTGTTAAAGTACGACCATTTAGTTAATGTTTCTGCACTAAGAAACAATCACAGAAGCTGCCACCCATAGATACTAAACTGTATGAGAAAGGCTTTTTCTTTTGCCTCCTACCTTTATACCCTTAATTGGTTGTCACATAATGGCTGTAATTTAAGTGTGTATTGAGAGGATTCCTACCTAACAAAAGAAAAATGGTCTGGGTTGTTCTGTTAAACCCATAATTCTTCTAAACTATTTCAAACAAACTGCTAACTGCATCTTTGAAGTATGTACACTGATTGATTGTTTAATGTTGTGGAGGCATTTAGAACCTGTTTCGTTTGATTTATGAAAGAATACCTACACTTTATTTGCCTCAATTTGAAGTTTTAATTAAGCTCACATAAACCTTGCCTTTGGGCTTAGTTTGAATGCCTGTAATAACCCTGTCCCCAAAGAATATGGCAGGTCTTTCAAGACTGGATGCTTTTTAACGTATTTATTTATTTATTTATTTATTGACCAGAATTTTTATTTGAAGTGTCTATAAACCTGTTAAGAAAGGCTGTGCTGTGAAGATAGATGTGCTGCCTTCTTAATATTGCAGGATCTTTTTTTTTTTTATTTTGTCATATCTACAACTTGTATTTATTTAATGAAGGCTGATGAGTTGAAATGCTGTGTTTCTGTTTCTGTATAGAATTAACTTTAATTTATTATTATTTGCTGATATAGCCCTTCTCTAACACCTTGCTCTTTATCATTTTTATTATTTAATGATGTTTCATTTTTTCATTGAGTTGCTTTCAACAGATCCATCTGGACAGCTCTTCACTCACTCATGCATATGTCACATTATATTATGCTGCACGATTGTGTCCATCTCCTGTAGCTTTTATCCATGTTAAAAAGAAAACGCTTGAAATGGTATTTACTTCTAATTATTATTAGTCACCCAAATGACAGTATTTTACTAATTATGCATTATGTTATTTAAGAAATACTCATACTTCCTCACAGATCCAGGCCATTAACTGTCTGTAGGATTTTTTAACTTATTCCCAATGTCTGTACCAGTTTACTTCCATGCCCCAAAGATGTGTTTGTTAAGGTTAATGGCTACTCTAAATAGGCCCGGCATGTGTGACGAAATGAAAGCACATGTGCAGTGTATCTGCATTTATCTTGCAATAGCATCCAAACTAGAATTTGTTCCTAATGTGTTACCCAATGTTGCTTCACCCTGTAAAGAAATTAAAGGATCAAACAGGGTTAAGAATTAGATGGTGTAATCACAAGGCCCCAAACCACAGACACAATAAAGCCCAAAATACACTTTATGCTCAAATAAACTATTTTTATTGAGCCCCAACAACTTCATCACAAGAATAACGACAAAACTACACCAAACATGATTCTCCTAATTCCTCCAAGAGCATAGGCCCCTGCCTCCCAACTCTGACTCCTTCAAACTGAGGAAGCGGCTTTTCTTTTAAAGTCGACCTGGTTACTGCTTCCGGTCTCCTCTCCATGTCATTCAGGAATTGCAGTCCTCCCTCAGCAGTGGCCTCTGGTGGTCCCAAAAGACCCCAAAAGGGTTGTGTTTCTGGGCTCGATTTCTCATGCAACCCCGAGGGTGTCCTAATTGGGTTTAGCCCTGAGGAACACCCACACCTGCCATGTGGAAGAATGATCTCCTCCTGGCCCTTCCGTTATGGCCTCCTGGCCAGGTTTGAAACCTTCTGTTATCCTGGCCAGGTTGACTGTCCTTTCTTTTGGGCACCCACAATGGTAAGTTTTTGGTGCATAATGTTACTTTGTATCTAATGGGGCATTTACATAAACTAATCCCTTAAAATAGATAGAAAGACAGAACTTTATTTACCCCAAGGTGGAATTAGGCTCTGTAAAAAAATAAATACATATATATATATATATACACACACACACACACACATATATGGTTGCGTGTGTGCTTATCGGACAGCTTAAGGGCTCTGGTAATGGTAATAACCCACCACACAAAGGATTGGTGCTGTGCAATAATGTCACTTCTCTTCCTCTCTCTGCAGTCCAGAAGATTGACGGCTTTACCACCACTGATGTCACTTCCTGGTGTCCATCCAACTGGACCCGCCTCTTCCTGCTGCAAGTCCTCAAAGCCGGAAGCACTGCCATCTTAGATCAGCTCTGTCTTGAACTCCTGTCTGAAAAGACTTTTCTGTAGTTATTGTTTACCTTTTGTTTTCATTCCATCAATTATATGGGGTTACCAGGGTGGTTCCCCAACTGATTATAGTGGTCTTGTTTTTCTTTTACAATATATACTGTATACCCAGAAACCATAGTCTGAACACATACCAGAATGACTGAAAAGAAAGAAAACATAATGTAAATGGGGGAAAGCACAGCATGTAAAATTTACAAAACAACCTTATTTTATATACAGTAGTACTCTTCTCAGATGAAGTGACTTTCTCAGGGTCACGCACCAAGTCCAAGGAGGGGATTGAATCTGGAACCTTCTAGCTTATACTACTATGACCACATAACGCAAAATATCTTATTCACTGCATTAAGCTTAAAACCTCAGAAGAAAGATGCTGTGGAAAATAAGCCATTTGAGTTCAGGAAAGACTGAAATAAAGAAAGAAACCTCTTAAAATGTAACAGTGAGAAATGAGTGATGCTTAGGCACTTTGTCAAGGAAGTGCTGCTACCGCTTTGGCAGCTGTGTTTCAGGAAACTCATTTAACATTTGGCGTCTTCATTATGAAAGCTTTTTGACTGGAAAAACCACTTTGCGAAGAGGTTTCATTTTTGTCGTATGCACCAAGCAAAGAATCAAATCAATATGATGGAAATGTATTCTGGCAGAAAGTGTTGAGTGAATTTGATGATGTAATATTGAAGCACAAAGCACTTTTTATTTTACTCGACATAAAGTTGTAAGTTGACATATTTTGAACATAGTACTTTGGACAGCAAAGCTAACATAATTAAAGGTCTTTGTTTTATTGAGCCACATTCTAAAACTGCATTACGTTGCAGCACAACTGCGACACAAATGGACTTAGCAACCGCCATATTTACCATTTAGATCACAAAGCTTTACAAGAGCTTATTTTAAAAGCCTGTCTCATCTTCATTCAGTTCTTTACCAGATAAAAATTAAGTCATACACTCCTAATATTCTTGTCCAGAGGAACAGACAACACATTTTTTTCTAATATGATTAATAGCCTGGAGCTGAAGAGACAACCAACAACAAGGTGATTGCTTGACCAGCCCCGGCACCAGCTCCGTGTGGGCACGACTGCTGATTGGCTGCACTTCACAAATGATGTATTGTAAGGAAGAAAAAGCTATGCCTGCTAGGAATTTGCTGACAGCCAAGATGCTGTCATCAGCTCCTCATATGAGTGCATCTACTCTGTAGGAATTATTGATAGGCCAGTACTGTACTGCCAAAAAACGCTAAAAGGAAAGAGGCATTCCTGGTCTATAAAAACATTTATACAGTATATACTGTATGTGTGTATAGACAGATTATATATTAGACAGACTTCACTGGTGATAAAAGAGGCTGTTACATTCATGTATATCTAATATATATCTCTATCTATCTACTGTATATGTCTATAACAGTTTATGTGTTTAGTTTGTTTCGGGATAATGAAGATGAGAGCAAGATGAACAAGTGCCTGAATCCCTTTTATATAGAAGTTCTAAAAATGGAGCCTAATTAAAAAGAATTAACAATTGAAGTGGTATAAACCCTCCAGCACCAGCTATGCAATTTCAGCAAATTTGACAATCAGAAAAGACATATTGTAAGCTCCTGTTTTTGGCAGTTTTACCCTTTTATGTTTTTCTCTAGCTTCACATGGGAAACTTCCTTCAGTTGTACTTGTAGCTTTAACATTGTAAAGCCTGCAATGCACCACAACTTGAAATTACTTGAAATTGCATTTCCCTTTCTCCAAATAATACGGTGGCTTGGAATTGTGTACAGCATCTATTTTTAATTGCTGTCAATAACGCTTTCATCATTTTATCATTCCTATACTATAAACACTTTGTGGGAAATACAAATGAAGGTTAGCACATAAGCTATAAATCCTCCTTTCTCTCTTTCTTAAAAACTAATGCTTCATGGAGGCTCCCCTTGGAAGTAGAGAAGCTAATTAAAGTTGTGTGACAGCAAAGAGCTGTCTTAAATCTTTTTTTGCCATCTGCCTTGCAAAGCCCTAAGAAGCCATAAATGTGTTCATTTTTAAGCTGCTCAAACTAATTATTTAAGGCAACTTCATCAGGTATGTGATTTTTGACACATAACAAAGGGTTAAATTGAACATGAATTGGCAGCCATTTCTACTACAACATTACCTTTTTTCTGACCATTTAGCTGGAGCATTTTAACACATAAGTGTTTTTCATGTACTAATTTTAGTAATTTATTTTTTCATTTATGTTGTGATAGGAGTCAACCCTTGCATCAATTTCTTTTCTGCTAGAAGTACACCAAAGAGGCAAAAACAAATAATAAAGGTACTGTCCTTAACACAGTATAAGCATGGAGATGAAGGAATACATAGAAAATCCAAAGTTCAGAGTAATCAAGAAGGAAACAACAAAGTCTTACAGCCTAAATGAGAGCTGCCCATTGGTGTACCAGACTGAAGCACACTTCTCTTCACTTATCACTCTCATCTTCTTCCTGACTCTTCTTCTCTTCCCAAATCCTGGTTTCTCTTCCTACAGCTCGTGAGCGTTAGCCCCTACCTTGCAATTCTGCACTCAAACTTTCTCAATAAGGGTGACGTCTGAGATCAGAGCAGCTCCATCTTTCCTGCAGGATCACCAGAGTAGGACTCATTCTAATGGCCAGGATGTCCCAGAGCTGACTTTTCCCCTTAAAAAGTTCATGACCTCTAATGCCAGGAGGTTTGTGTGTCCAGTCGGGAGTGTTTCTGTGAATGGACAGATCTCAGTGCTGGAAAGCACATTATAGAAGTATCATTCCACTTACAGTAAGTAGCACCTTAAAGTCATAATGGAGACAAAATTAACTGCAGGAACAATAAAAATTAATGCCAACACAAATAATAATTTAAAACTTGTTTCTATTAAAGGATTCCTTTTTTCAGGTTATAATCTATGTCAGGCACCGCTGGGAGAGATTCATTTGAATAATGACAAGGTGAATGTTGCAGTCAGGACACTCTCTCTGTCCCTCATAAGCTGCGGTGTCTGTTGTCTTGTCTGGAGCATGCAGAAAATTCTGGAAGTTACGTAGGTTATGGAGAGGGCAACTATTCAAAAGTCCCAGCTTGTCCGGGTTCTGACAGTAGTGATCTTCTCAAATGCCATGGTGTGGTAACACTTTTTTAACTATAAGATAATGTTCTTTCAGCGTCTAGCTAGGAGCTTCACTGCCCCTTTTCAAAATATGTTTGCAAAACAGAGATCTTTCTTACAGATTTATACAGCACAAAGTGAAAACTATAGGCACAAAAAGAATAGAAAGGAAACATGAGCACTGTAACACAGTAATAATACAAATAAACCGAAATAAAAAATACATGCTATATATTGTACACTATTCAGTATAAATAAGTACGGCCCAAAGGGTTTTTCAGAAAATCTTCTGTCTCCCATTAGAATAAATACTTTCTATCTGATCCTATACCATAAAACAGTCCAGCAAATCTGGTTTATTGGCTGCAAATTAGATTTTCAGTCCATTAAACTAAATTGGATTTTTTTCACCAAAACACCATGGTGCAAAAATGAGTACACCCCAATGAAGGTCTTAGGAATAACATTTGATAAAATGCTAATTAACATGAATTTAACAACAGATGAGTCTAATCAATCATCACATAGGTTACCCTCAGACAACTGACAGTTTAGGGTGGTATTTAACAAGTGAAATCCCCTCCCATTGAATGTGGACAATAAAGGCACCACACAGAAGAGAAAAGTCACAAGACCTTAGAAAGAAAGTTAATTCTTTACACAAATTAGGTCAAGGCTACAAGGAAATTAGTAAAGCATTGCTAATCAGTCAGAACACAGGAGCAAAAGTGATTCAGATATTCAAAAAGGATGGAATGGGGGCAAACTCTCTGAGATGTCCAGGGCTTCCATGGAAGTTAACACCTCGACATGAGTATCGTGGTGATAAGAAGCATTGAGGAAATTTGACTTGCAATGTCATCACAGTTAGCTAAAGCAGTAGAAAGCCAAACTGGGGTGACTGTTTCCCATGATACAATACAATATGCTGAAGAGGAATGGCATCCATGAAGAAAGCCACTGAAGCTAAACCCACACACAAAAAAAGCCTGTTTAGCATTTGCCAGGGTCCATGAAGACAAAGGTGATGACCACTGAGATGGTATACTTTGATGAGACAAAGTTAAATCTTTATGGAATCTTTTATTTATGATGGCATCCTAATTGTATGGCGTCACAATGACCAGGACTATAATGAAAAATGCATGTTACCCAAGGTAAAGCGTAGTGGTGGTAGCGTTCTTCTGTGGGGTTGTATGAGTGCTGCAGGCTTCGGGGAATTGCACTTCATTAATGGCATCGTGAATTTACAGATATATTGTGAAATACTGAAGAAGAATGTGGTACAACCTCACCGAGCCCTGAGTTGCATTTGTTCAACATGATAATGAACCAAAGCATACAATACATCCAAGGCCACTGCTGCATTCTTGAGGAAGAACAAGGTGACAGTGATGTTACCCAACCTCAAACCAATAGAACATCTGTGAAGAGTTCTGAAAGGACCAGATGAGCATCATTCTCCATCCAGCATTCAGGCTCTGAAAGAGCTCATTCTCTAAGTATGGCGAAAGATAAATGTGGCAGTATGTCACCAGATTGTTCATTCTATGTCTGGAGGAATTGGTGCTGTTCTTAAAAATCCTGGAGGCCATACAAAATATTAGATTTGGTAGAATTTGATGTAGGGCATATTTATTTTTGCAACACCTCATTTAAATAAATGTATTATTTTCCTATCTTAATGATATTGCTGACCAAGCTTTCATCTAGTTGATCAAGCAACTCTTTAATAAAACTTAGTTTTGTCAAAATTCTTTTTTTTCTGGTGTTCACTGAAAAATTAATAAAAGTTTTTAAAGGGGGTGTATTCATTTATGCTGAGCACTGTATATACAAGAAAACATTTCATATGAGTGAAAAGCTTAATAAATACGAACACCACAGTGATGCAGTGAAAATTATTAACCTTTCCTGCTGCCTACAGTTTGCAACCTCTGACTTTTCCTCCCTGAATTAAGTTTCCTTTCAAAGATAACATCAGGTGCCATGGTGTGTCCTGGGTTGCCTGCCTTTAATGGCCTGGATTGTCTGCAGCTGCATCTCCTGCTTGAACCTTGGGCCATTGTCATTTCGAAGGATGAGCTGGGTAATGAGTACATATAACAAGCAAGAGTAGGTGTAAAACAGTGCTTTGTGCTTTTATTTTCAACAAAGTACAAAAGTGCAAAGGAAGCTCAATAATTAAATGTGTTTGTGTAGGTTAAAAACAGTCATCAAATAAATAATCCTCAGGGTTAAAAACACAGTCAGGGTCTTCTCTAAAACTAATATTGAGCCTCAGCGCATCCCTCTTAATCCATGTCTCTGTTGCTCACGTGACAGGGTCTGCTCAGTCAGCAGATATGCTCACCAACAAGCGCAGTCAACCCTTCAACTGGCTTGTGTCCCTTGCTGCCATCTCTTGGCATCTGTAGGGACCTCAACAGCTCCGATTCCTCCTCCCTTTGCCTTCCCACGATGTTCTGCGGGAGTCAGTTTGAGCGGTTGGTCACTTCTGTTCCATTGGCACTCAACAGGAGCCACTCAGCCATGTTGGCACTGTCCACTTGCTCCTCCAGGCCATCTCCCAACCACTTGCCTCCACACTCTTGCACCTGCTCTCCCTCGATCCTTATTCTTCCCTCACTTTAACTTCTGTTTTTTTTTTCTCTTTTCTGTTTTCCTGTTCCATCCCATTGTCTGCTCAGGTTTGTCTTTAAACTCCTTTGGGCACAGGTGCCTAATCACACTTTCCAGAGTACTAATGAGGGAATCAGCTAAACCGCACATGTCTTCTTGTGAAATCATGCTTCGCCATTCCCCCCATCAACACCTCAGGGCCACTCATCAACACTACCATACACCCCTATGCCTGCCCCAAGCCTGCACGCACAGTTTTGAATTAAACCTGTCACACACATGCGAGTGGGAGGCAACTAAAGGGCCTGAATAATAGTAGTACCAGAGCTGCACTGACTTTCTCTCTCAATCGTCTGCAAAGCATCCATGGGAAATCACACTCGCCTCCAGCGCATATGATGATATCACTTCCGGTACTGGCGCATATGATGATGTCACTTCTGGCACCCTTAGGGTGGGGAGTTTTGGGTGTGGGGTGAGGCATTGATGACGTCACTTATGGTCCCGACCACATCACTCCCGGTCCCGATGACGTCATTTCCTGTCTCGGCCTTTAAAGCCGCCATATTCTCATCCTACAAGCAGTTCTGTTTTGGAATTTGTTCTATAAGCAACTCAACCATTTACCCATTTGCAGCCAGGGCATAGTATAAGGGTGGCTGCCCCAAACTTTTTTTGATGTCTCTGGCTCGTTTGTATGACAAAACTGAGACTCCTATCTCATCTTACTACAGCGCCTTCTAGTGTCCTGGGGGGAGTGCTGCATGCCTCTGCTTTTCTCATGGTGGTGATCCTCTCTAATTTCTAATAAATGATTTCCAAATATCCTGATAAGTTAATATATATACAAATGACTGTTTCCATAAGATTTCATCTACGATATAGCACACTTAATATAGACCGTGGAGCAAACAGTTGCCTTTAGAAGAAACATTATTTGAATTAAATGCCCGTGCGAGGTTTTTACATGAGTTCAGGTTACACAGAGTTCCTCTGAGATTTAGTACAGCTTCTAGCAAAGACATAAAGATAAAGGAAAGTTTAAAGCAAATCCAGGATGTGATTATTAAAAAGCATCAGTCAAACTATAAAAAATTTGTAAGCTATTGAAAAATCTTCAAAAGCAAACTAAGGTTCTTTATAAAGAAATAAAGAAAATATAGTACAATTTACTATGAATCTGTACAGAATAGTGTTCTTCCATAACTGACTACCCAGATGAAAAAGACTCCAGTCAGGGAAGCCGTCATTAACATAAAGCAATTGCAAAAAAAAATTATTGCTTCTAGTGGCTTTAAATGGGCAAAACATCAGCAGTCAACCGTTATATAGGTGGTTAGGAAATCAAGACTTTATGGATAAGTGGAAGAGTGAAAAATGCTTTAATCAGATCCCAACTACAGTTTGGCAAAAGACATAGAGACACTCAAGTGAAAGAAGAGTCAATGATTTGAAGAGAGCAAAATCAACTTTTATCACCGCAAGTGCTATGTTTAATGCAAATGTACCAATAGATATCATACAGATAAGCCTATACTGTATGTGCCTTGAAGTACAGTAATTGTCATTATACTGTGAAGTATTCTTTTAAATTAGGGTGTGGGATATTTTTTAAGATGGAAGAAAAATTCACACTACATAGTACAGATAAATCCTGAAAACCTGCTGACTCTGCAACAGATTCAGTTTTCATTTGATAAAGAATCTAAAAGATACAAATGAAAACACCCCGGAGTGAATAAAAAAGGAGCAAATGTTCAAGAGTGGTCCTATAAAAGCCCAGACTTCAGTCTAATTTGAATGACTAGGTAAAATATTAGTAGTAGTAGTATTAAATATTATGTGCATCCATACAGTAGTTGCTTTTCAACTTGAGGAAACCGAATCAGTTTTGCACATGATAATGTCTGAAATGTGCCAGATGTCTACAAATGTGCAAAGCTTTACTGGAAAATTCTAACAGACTTGTGATTTTAATTAAACATGTTAAGATTCCCCTTCTCCTTTGTGTCTATAACAGCCTCCACTCTCATGGGAAGGCTTCCCAAAACGTTTTGGGGTGTCTCTGGGAATTTGTAAACACTATATTCAGCCAAAGAACCATTTGTAAGGTCATACTAGAACAGAACAGGGCATTCAACAAACTGTTGCCACAAAGTAGGAAGCATACAATTGTCTAAAATGTGCTTATATGTTTTAACATTAACATCACTCTTCACTAGAATCAAGCAGCCTAGCCCAAACCCTGACAATTATCCTTACACCACCAAACTTTTTAGTGGGTACTATCTAGTCCAGAAGGTAGCATTCTCCTGGCACCTACCAAACCCAGATTTGTCCATCCGTCTGCCAGATAGTGAAAGGTGAATCAACCCCCAAAGAACACCCCTCCACTGGGACACTTTACACCAATAGTAAATAGTGATGTTAGGCTTGGATGCAGCTGCTCTGGCTGAGCATTATAGGTGAGTGATACAACAGAGGCTAGGTGTAAACTTTGTACTAGCATTAGTTGGCCCCACTGTGTTAGTTTGCGTGGTCTACTACTTCATAGTAGTAGCACTTACAGTTGACTAGAGAAGATCGGAAGATCTAGCAGAGCAGAAAATTCATGCCACATTTAAAGTCACTGAGCTCTTCATTGCACCCCTTTCTACCCCTACTGCCAATGTTTGTCAGTGCAGATTGTATGGCTATGTGCTTGATTTGAAACCTCTGTTAACAATGGGTGCAGCTGAAACACCGGAACTCAATAATTTCTAGGGGTGTCCACATACTTTTGGCCATATAGTGGGCATAGAGTGAGAAGGCTTGTAGACATTTTATGAATAAAAACAGCAAATCACATGGTCAAGAAGTCTTCTGCAATCAAATATTAGATGGGCAAGATGCATGATCTAAGTGACTTTGAGGTCATATAATTGTTGGTCCCAGAAATGGTGGTTCTAGCATCTCGGAAATGGCTGCCCTCAAGGGATTTTCACACACCACAGATCTAGATAAGTGTTTTCTGCATAGTGAACCCTCACTATATTATAGCTGTTGGCCAGGGAGCAGTGAGTTTAATTCCAGTTTGATCTGAGTGATTAATATTTTATACCTGGGGTCCACCACGTGAGCTTCTTGAAGGTGACAGATATGACTCTGGCTCAGGTATTCTCTGCCTCTTCAAACAAATCAACCTGCAGAAAAACACAACTGTGAAATTCACAAATAGTGGCTTTTACAGCCAGACAACCTCAGGATTATTCAGAAAGACATAACTAATAGAAATTAACTTATCTGGTTTGGAGGTGAGTTTTTCAGGAAACATCTGTATTATAGAGTAGAAGGGAGTTAAACTATAAAAATAAACACTATAAAACTGCATTTGTGGAAACAAGGACAAACATGGCATTTGTAACTGAGGAGGCAAGCTACTAGGAAATAAAAAAAGTGGTTGAATCTAGACTGGGAATATATACTGTATGGGAGAAACTGTATTATGTAAAAATATTGTTTGACGGAGGATTTCAACAAACAGAAAGAGTCAGAAAAATTTGAAACAGAAACAAATTAGCTAAGAGAACAACTATTGTCAAGGGCCTATTTACGGTTTTATGATTTTCATTTTTTCAGTGTTATAAATTTGTATGTACATTTTCTCCAGTGCAAATTTATGTTTTAGAGTTCTAACTAGGGGGCTTACCCCCTGCTCGCTTTGCCTGCCAACCCCCCTGTCCTGTGCTACACACCAGCCACTTTGTGTCCGTGCTGCTTGCGTTGTTTTAACGGGGGGGCTGAGTGCTCCCCAAGGAGACGCGATCGCTCCTCTCAAACCCCCTCTTAACTTTGAACATTTAAAAGCTTGTACAGCAGTTGTCTTTGTCATCTACTCTTTGTCTTTTATTTCCAGTGTGTTTAAATCTCTTGGCACAAAGTCTCGTCTCGTGGGACGTGAGTTCTTAATATTTTTGTAGTTTATAATTTAAAAACCGAATAAGAATCTGAAAATCTTAACACCACATCACATTAAATTTTGATAAATTTTGAAAAGAATGATACCAAACATATATATGTACGTTTTAAAATAAGGCTGATTTAAAGAGTGACAAAAAGCGTGACATAAAAACATCACATAAAATTGCTGCACTTTTAGGTTTAGGATTTTATATATAGAGAGTAGATAATCTAGTCATTACATTTATATTTGGATCTGAAGTGTTTTCCATCATGTTAACATGAATAACTTTCCCTGTTGCATCATTTTGTTTTTGTTTTAGGTGCTGCCATTTTGAGCTCTTTGTGGTTTTGTTGCTAGTTGAAGTGCACAATGTGTAACATCACGGGGTCACAAGTATCAACATCGGCATCAGACACTTATTGGTTTGTCCAAGTTTGTGGATGCTGTCACTACTCTTTGAGACTGAATCTCTTGGTTTTTCTCTGGCTATCAACTTTCAGTTCTGTTCTTTGACTTTGGTTCTTGAGTTCCCCATTTTGACAAGACGAAAAAACAGCTTGATTAATTTAGTTTTGACCCATGATTTGTTTTGACTACATTTAATTTCCCAGGCCTTCCATTAATCTTCTGCACAACTGTGTGATGTAAAATCGTGGATGAGAATGATTGTTGTTATTGTATTCATCCATCCATTATTCAACCCGCTATATCCTAACTACAGGGTCATGGGGGTCTGCTGGAGCCAATCCTAGCCAACACAGGGCGCAAGGCAGGAAACAAACCCTGGGCAGGGTGCCAGCCCACCGCAGGGCACACACACAAACACATACACACCAAGCACACACTAGGGACAATTTAGAATCGCCAATGCAACTAACCTGCATGTCTTTGGACTGTGGGAGGAAACAGGAGTACCTGGAGGATACCCATGTAGACATTGGGAGAACATGCAAACTCCACGCAGGGAGGACCCGGGAAGCGAACCCGGGTCTCCTAACTGCGAGGCAGCAGCGCTACCCACTATGCCACCGTGCTGCCCTTGTTATTGTATTGTTGAAATTAATTGTGGTTTATATAGCAATTCACATCAATGTCTGTATTTCAAACTCTTTAAAATTCTGAATTTTACTACTTAGGTTTAGTAGGAATGAAGATTTGTGGAGGGTTGGTAAGTAAATGGAGAACAGTGTGATGTTCATAAGTAACTAATAAAATCTGCCTATCTGCTGACACTGTCAAAACCTGAGGGGAGTATTTAAATTTGCAAGTTGTGCCACACTAGAATAAACATCACATTTCTGAGAGCTAGCTGAGACAGACAGTACTATGAAGATGCATTTGTATCCAAATCAAGCCATATCTTTAGCCAGGGCCGTCTTAACACATGGGCACACTGGGCAGTTGCTCATGGTGCCCCTGGGCAACTGCCCAGTGTGCCCATGTGTTAAGACGGCCCTGGCTTAAGATATGGGGCCCCATGCTAATCTATGTATGTTGTGAATTACTGAGTGGTTGTGTAGGTAGGGGCCCCAGTGCACTGCTTTGCCTGTTAAGACGGTCCTGTCTTTAGCCACAAGATTTAATCCCTACATGAAAGTAATAGCTACTAGTTTCAAAACAGAGTTAATTAAGGATATCTAATCTTTTAACATGTAAGCTGAGACACAGAATGTTCCAGTGACAGTTGTTAGCCATTAGTATGAGTCAAAAGATAAAGAAAGTGAAAAACTGAAGAAAAATTAAGAAAAAGGGCTAATCATGTCACCTCAGCTCACCCAACTGTTAGCACAAGGACTCATAATACCCTCAACCAATTACCAAAAAAGATCTAGCAACCATCCCAGCAAAGTTCAAAACTATCTTGCAACAGAGAGACTGAAGAAAAGTGGAGGCTATCATGAAAAAGAGGCCATCAGTGGTAGTTGCCTAAAATTGGTCAATAGTTTTAAGAGGTTGCTTCATCCAATGCGTGAAATGAGAGAACTTGTGGTGACGCAGGTACAAAAGAAACTGCAAACCATTTCACAACTTCTCCTCATCTTGGACATCACTGCTTTCCCGGCTTGGTCATTTGCTGGGCTACAATTGTGAAACAATGTCCATTAAAGGATATTTTAGGGATTTTCCTTTCCTTCTTGAGAACTGTGTTCTGGTGAGCTTAACTAAGAATCTTAATTATTATCAGCCCTTAGATGCAATGAATTTCTAGTTTGACAATGCAGACTTTGAGATATTTCAATCACTGAGGGGGAGGTAAATATAACTGACCCCTGCTTATTCAAAAAACGTAATGGGAACACCACCCTCTGTCTTGTCTTTAAAACCAGTAATTCAGGCTTATTGCTTTCATTCCTGTCCTTAATTCTGAAGACTGGGTTGCAATTTGGCAAGCTTGTATTATCATGGCAGTCCCCAGTGTTCAATGATAGAACAAATTTCTTTGTGATCTTTTCGTTTTTATTTATTTATTTATTTTTGGCCTTTTTTGTTTTTGTTTTTTTGCTCATCTTTAAGTTAATTTATATTTTGGTGAAGTAAGCATAGGCCCTCTTGAAAACTAGTTTATATGGAATTTCTCACGGTGACCAAAGGCTCAAGAGCAAACTTCTTTATTTTCAGAGTAGGTGGCCATGTTAGAATTGAGACACTTCATCATCTGGAGGTGGGACTTTGAGGGGTGGAAGCGGAAGTGATGTCATAAGCCAGAAGTGATTATTTTTGGGGTGATTCTTCAGTTGTTCTGTGGGGAAAAGAGGAGAAAGCGTTAGAGTACAGTACCAACCCCCAGTCTGATGAGCAAATACAATTATTTGAGCCCATAAACTGTCTCCTATTCGCACATGTGTGACAGTGGTTAAAAATGGAGTGGTTCCATGGAACTACCTTAAATGTCTATCCAACACTAAGGATCACATAGCCCTCTCCTCAACCATCGATTTCTATGTGCACTGCCAGTTTGGTTTTTAGAGAAGCCCACTGCACTGTGGCCACTTGGTTCAAATGTTAAATGATCTATCAGCTTCTATTTGATCTTTCCAGTAGGGTTCAAACAGGGTTGATCATCAGGTTCTGCAACATTGTTTAGAATTGTGCGTGACGCTGTCTGTAGTTTTTAACTGAATTGTTTCCAAACTATCAAGCCATGGTCGATTACATGTCAGAACTATTTTCAAAACTATAACAGTTTCCCCCTTTTCTAGTGTTCCTCAAGACCCCATGTTATACCCAATCTTGTTTCTTATATTTTTGCTTCCCCTAGGTTTATTCATATATCAGTTTTACAATTTCACTTTCATGCAAATGACCTTGAGCTCTACATGTACAGTATAATAATTAGGACTTTTCTGTTCATTTATTCATACTCTGAGACTGTTTTAATGAAATTCAAGTGGTCTCATAAAACGATCTTTACATAAACCACTGCTGGCAAAGAACTTGTCTTTTGACATTTTAATTATTTACCTACAACAGTTTCCATGGAATGTATTCTTCATATTTATTAGGTTTTATAAATTGTTGTGTGCAATATAGAACACTCCACACCCGCGATGCAAAACTGTTATTTAAAACTATAAAATTTTGGGGATAGTCCCTTTAGCTGCTATTATTAAATAGCTGAGGCCACTGGATGTGTTTACATCACAACATAAGGCCTTTTTATTTGAGTAGATGATTTAATGATATATTTCTGCTTTATGTGATTTACACGATTTGTTCCCTATTTGAAATTTTTCATCTGTTGTTTATTACATTTTAATACCTTTGCATTTTATGTGCTCCTAGCCAAAGTAGCTGGCGTTGCTCATATATATTTGTAGAACGGGTTAAAGAAAGAAAGCAAAGGTTTATGTGTTTTTAAAATGGTGACCTTGTTGTTACTGCTGGCTGTCTCATCCGTCATCCACACCGCCTCTCTATCAATGTCTCTGCTCTCATGAATCAAAAATGTGTTCTTTTTGGGCCTGATAGGATTCTAGAATTGCAGTAACTAATGGCTGGGTTGTAACCATGAATGCTGTCATGTCTGAGTCGCCCTCTTAGTACATTAAACATATCTGCTTATGGTATGTATGCACTTTCTTTATTGAAATATGGGATCAGTTTTTTTGAATGATCAAAATAGCAGAAAAATGCATCATTGTCCTGAAATTTGTAATGTACTACTGTAATTTTTAATGATAGAAAAGGAAAAATAAGCAATGCTTTAAACATTACGGAAGCAGCTGTTATTTTACATTATAAATCATTTATGATTTCCAAAAAGGAAATTACAAAAATGCAGATTACAAATAATGTTATATAAGCAAAATATCATAAAGTGTAATAAAGCTGCAATGTGTACGCTTACTGCTCTCTTCTTAACCCTCTTCTCAATGAGGCAAACAGTTTTACACTGCAGTATATAGAGTGAAGTCTGAATTGGGTTATAATCCATTTTAGAGAGCTAATATGAAATTAGATTCATACAACAATCATTAGACAGAGTGTATTACTGATAACAAATGCTGAGAAGCTGAGTTAAAAATTTACAATGAAGTTGTTTTCCAGTACTTGTAGGAAGTATCATGCACATTTGGAATTTATTCTACAGACAATAAAACAAGTCAAAGTCAAATACTAAAAAAAGATTCATCCGGGTCTGTGTGTGTCTCCTTAGCTGTATGACTGCTTTCCTTCTGCGCCATGCACCAGATCCTAATTACCTACCCAGAATCCTTAGCTCACGCTTCATTGAGCTGACATCAAAAGATGCTTCGTTATATTGTCACAAAACTTCAACTTAAAAATTGCTGTCATTCTCTAATTGCCCTGGCAAGATTATGTCAGTGTTTTCTTCCTTTCCCGGGGGTTTCTACTTTATTAACAATATAGTTTTATTATTGTTTGTTGTGATGATGGCAGGTTCCAGTTGCAAAAGCTGAACCCACAGTGAACTTCTGAATCAAAGCCAAAATGTCTTTCCTTTCATTGTGTCTTTGGTATTTGGCTTGAACTGATCAATAGGTTAGGCAATCTATGAATAGTAATTGGCAAAAGGTTCAGTGGTCTTCAGGGGCTGAGCCTAAATCTATATCAGATGGATTACTTTATAGATCAAGAGTTTATTCCAGAATTAAACTCACCTCCTGAAAATAAACGAACATGTCCAAACAGCCAGGTAAGCCCATTTGAACTTTTCTTAATAAATAATAAATGCTTATAACAACAACAGTATATTGGTGTCAAATTAAAAAGAAATAAGAAAACAATAATGTCATGATTGAACAAAAATGACTTTGCCTATTTTCTGAAAGTTTACACTATTCCACTGTGTAGCCGTTTTTGTTGAAAATAAGTTTAATAATTCACAATCCTGTGACATTATCACCTACTGGCAGTCAAATAGCTACAAGAGGAGTCGAAGCTGTACAAAATATGACTGTGAACATTAAAAACAAGCATGAAATGGCAGTGCCTGCAATCAAAGCCTGATCTAAAATGGCAGTTCAATGACATCATCATCATAATGATAAAAATCAAACAAGTAACTTAAATATGTGTACACTAAACTGATAGGCAGGAGAAATATGCCTATAAAATATAATATTTGCTTTACTTCCAACTCAGTTGGCAGGCCTGTTTAATTGATTTCCATCTGCAGTGCAAAGGCCTATGGAATATTATTCACGCTAAAGTTTAAAGAACATGTGATACATTTAATTTTAGGAAGGTTTTATCATTTCATAATTAAAAACATATTCACCAAATGATTTGTTGCTTTTCACTTTCGCATGCAATTTTTGTGTCAGTTTGAAATGCAATGCAAAAGTTTATTGCCTTTTAATTTGTGCGTGTTATAATGGAAAGCAAAGCAAAAATATTGCATTTCACTGCTCCAAGTGTATTGCATTTGAATTCAAAAACAATGCATTAATCACACCAAAGTCAATGTAATCAAATGACTAATCAGCGTTCAGAGGTGGGGCAAGGGGCATCAACAGTTGGGGTAAGAGGTGCTCCACTTCTAAACATTTCTGGTGTATGTTTTATGTCTTGCTGAAAAGGTTTACTCTTATGGTAAGTTGCCTAACTAATGTGTTATGCCTGCCTTATATCATATTGTTCCATTCTTCTCCTCATATCCCCGACCGATATGTCAAGATGTTTAGCACTAATTATCCATATATCTGTAAGTATTTAAAAACCATCTTAAGGGGAATACTGGTGTATGTACACCCAGGTTGCTCTTGAGTGCATTGTAATGATATTACAGTAGTAGTTAGAAATTTTTATCCTGCTACTTGGGCCCTATCTAGCAGCCAATTGACACAGAAGAAAATGAAACCATCATTTACATTGCCATCTTCCACCTCTTTAATGAGACAGCAGCTTCCCCACCTCATCAATTCCCTGTCTGCCATCTTTAGCGCTGGATGAACACATTTATGACTGGAACGTTGCTTACCCCAACTGTTCATGCCCCTTGGCCCACCTTCTGTCACTATTTGGTGATTTGACTACGTTCAGTTTTGGCATGTTTAATGTGTTTTCTTGAATCCAAAAACAATACATTTGGAGCAGCTGCTAAGTGAAATGCAATATGTTTGCTTTTCTTTTAGTTATGATATGCAATCGATAGACATGAATTAAAAAGCAATACACTTTGAAAATGCTACCGCCTGGACAGAGTCTAGTCTAAGGTTAAACTTGATCTCGAGTGTAAAGCATTTCTTACAAGAGTATGAAGTGGTTAAGTACATGTATTCTTCTTCATATGAGTTTTTAAGAAAATATTTGACTTTTCAAGTATGCCCCCAGGAAGGAATTGTTTTCATTGAAAATATCTGTCAATGTGGATGCAAGTTTAGTAGTGTGTGTTAAAGCTGCAAAGCCCTGTTAAAATAATTAGTCTTCTACTAATTCCATAGTATGCAGACTAAGGTCGGACACTACAATGGTTTCATAATGGAGCTCACATTCATCCATCTATTATCCAACCTGCTATATCCTAACTACAGGGTCACGGGGGTCTGCTGGAGCCAATCCCAAACAACACAGGGCACAAGGCAGGAAACAAACCACGGGCAGGGCGCCAGCCCACGCACACACACACACATTCACGCACTAGGGACAATTTAGAATCGCCAATGCACCTGACCTGCATGTCTTTGGACTGTGGGAGGAAACCATGCAGACATGGGGAGAACATGCAAAATCTACAGAGGGAGGACCCGGGAAGCGAACTCGGGTCTCCTAATTGTGAGGCAGTAGCACTACCACTGCGCCACCGTGCCGCAGTGCATGAACAATTGAAACTAAATTATTCCCAAAAAAAGACATTCATAAGTACTTGTAATGTCCTGGAAAGAAAAAAAAAGAGCACTATCCAATGAGTTTTATGTTTGCCATTTTTTTAGAAGACTTTACAATCTTGGAGAACACAATTAGATTATTGGTCACAATGAGTGTGCATCTGTGGGGAAAGCAAAACCAAATGTTATCCCCCTCTGGGAACATATAGTACCTTATTATTACTACCTGCAATTACATAGTAACAATCAGCAGAAATGAGAATGAAACATTACCTCACAAACAACTTTCTACTAGGGAAATCTGTCTCCTATACAAAGGAAACGCCTGCCCCAATATTAACTGTGACAAATTTATTTTACTTCATGATTCAGACCTTTGCAGTTCCACCAGTTCTTAAACCAGTATGTCATAGCCTGTCATATAGTGAAAAGCAAAATGTAGAAAATGAAGAAATTTTTCAAAACATACTTTAATCATCTGTCCATTCATTTTCTTGAGTCATTTATTTCAATACATGGTCCTAGAGAAGTATCCCAGCATCACTTAGTACCATAGCAGACAGTAATTATCAGCTGGGGCACCACTTCCCAACAAAGCACACACACTCTGCTGAGTTCACTCATAACCTTCCCAGTTCAAAGCTACCAGTTACCCTACATGGCTTTGGCGTATTTAAGGAAACCTAAGTGGACACAAAAAAACTCACCAACTCCACACAGATAGTCTCCTGGCTATGGATCCAACCTGAAACGTTTGAAACTGTGAGGTGTCAAAGTTAATCATTGCCCAACCATGTCACTTCTTACTTCCCAATATACAATTTAAATACTGTATAAAAAAGTGTCCTTTACCTGAGAAGTGATGAGTTGCTTTATGATGTGATTTGACTTATGTAAACTTTAATATTTTCATAACTAATTAATTATGAAGGAGTAACATAAAGCTGACATCTTGGAAGACCTGGTTCACCTAAATGAATTCTACCATGTACAAAAATTTATCCAGGAGGCTTGTTTAAGATTGTTGCAAAAGCAGAAATAATCTGTGCTAAACAGAGTGGTACAGTATTATATTTTTGTATTATTTAGCACACAGGGGTCTAACTCCGATCCTGGAGGGCCACAGTGGGTGCAGGTTTTCATTCTAACCATCTTCTTCATTAGTGACCAGTTTTTGCTGCTAATTAACTTCTTTTGCCTTAGTTTTAATTAACTTGACTCTGACCCCTTAGTTGTCTCTTTTTCCTTAATTTGCAGCTAAACAATAAGGAGACACAAAATGAGCCGCCACATAACCAGCTCACTGGTGCCCGTCACACAATATCTGAAAATAAAGAAAGGTGAAGGTCTCAGTAAGGTTGATCTCTCAGGTCACCAAAACATTTTGACGGCATTCGTAGAAAAACAGAAAAATTAACAGTTTTGGAAATGTCTGCTATGGCAGAATGAGAGCAGCAAGAAGCCATGGAATTAAATAACAGACTTAATTAACAGCAAGAATCGGCTTCTCATTAAGAGATTGGTGGGAGTGAAATTGATTGGAGTTTGAAATCCCAGTTTGCCTGGTCATCTGCTGGCTTATTTCACATCTCATTTCTGTTTGGCTGTCATTTAATGAAGAAAGGAATCAATTCAGAGGACTGAATCCTTAAAAACAAGGCCATTAAAATGAAGGGAAAATAACTTAATTAGCAGTGAAAACTGGTCACTGATTAGGAAAAGCATTAGAATGAAAACCTGCAGCAACTGCAGCCCTCCAGGCCTGGAGTTCGACACCCCTGAGTTAGCATATAAAATCTGACTTGAGAGACTACATCACTGTTTATTATGAAAGGTAATTTTTGTCTCCTTGTGGAGTACCTTGTTACACTTGGTATATCAATTTGGGCTACCATGTTGCCCCTCTTTCTAAATTATTGTTAATTTTCCCTGTGTTATGTTTGTTTATAAAGAAGGAAATCTATAAAGTTACTAGGTAGTTTTCCTGCAGCAGTGGAATCAAGAAGGTGTTTTCTGGCGTCTCATGCATGCACAATGTACGCCTTGCAAAAGTTTTATCTGCAGTATGAAGAATGTGATTTGTCTTACTGGAGTATCCAGTTGTACTCCAAAAATACAAATTATAAAGAGGAACTAAGTGTGCAAAGTACGAAAAGATGTTACACAATATGTCTGTCTTAGCGACTTCACTGTGGTGAACTGCGATTTGCAAGATCCGTAGGTTTAATTATATTGCGATCCCTCAGTAAAGCATTTTTGAGATATTTATGTTTTATATGTACAGTATATTGGGGGTCCACTTGGTTTTGTTTTGTCATAACTATTAATGAATGATTAGGAATAACAATGCAGGGGTTAGTATATAAGGAAAGGAAAGGGAATAAAGGAAGAGTTAAGAGAGAGAGAGTGTGTCTAATGAGTTATAGGGCATAGCATGATTCATCTGAGGTATTATTTTTTTATATACAGCGTCACACATGTTTTACCTCGGACCATCTTCCTGGCTCTGGAAAGGTTGGCGCTGACACTAACAACTGCTTTATCTTACAATGTCCCAGCAAAGCCCCACTTCTTCCCTAGCCAAAGAGGAGGACAGACCTCCAAATCGTTCTGTTTAATGACAGATTCTTTAAAAAGCCTTAACTGTTTGCTTGTCCAAGCGGCTAATTTCTTTATTTGTGTATACCAAACAGGGTGGCCTGGTTGGCACCCCAGCCTTTTTTCTGCCTACTTTGGTCTGCTTTCTTAGCTGAATTTACAACATATTGTTTCTTTTCTTTTTTATTTTTACTTGCTGTTGAATGTTTAACTTTAGTCTTTTTGTTGACTAATAATACTCTTTCTCTTTAGCACCACATATTTTGGAGTCTTTTTTACTGGACATCCCAGACACGATTTTTCCTGCACTATAAATGCGACATGAGTAACCCGCATTCTTGCGTCACTCCCAAGTGAGCTCCATTTGTGTTGGATACTGGCATCACTGTAAGCTGACATACAGATCAATGCTGCCCCATTCAGCAGTGATTTCCCACTTGTCTTAAAATCGCTCATATCTTCTGGTGAGGAGATTAATAGATCTGCATCTTTATTGACAAACAGCGAGAGCAATGCTTTCATATATATCATAAAGTAGCCCATAGCCTTGTTCTAGTTTACAAGCTGAAACACTAAGACATGTTAATGACTCTTAGCCAATATAAAGTCTGTGAAGTGGAGGGATCATTGCTTTCCCCCCATTATCACATTTTTATTGCTCATTATGCTCATGTCTATGCAGCAGTGATTTTCAAGTTTCACTGTCCTATCAAATGCTAAAACTGAAAATGAGAAAGATAAAAAATCCTAGGTAGGTGGTAACTCACCTTCGAATAAGAGCTGCAGTTTCATAATATTCAGTATGCACAGTGCTGGATGTCCCAGGGCCCTCCAACTGTTTTTCTGACAGCTGTAAAATGATGGTTGGAGGGGTGGTGTATGCTGTCTTCCAGAGTACGAATAATAATGTTACTGGAGGAGACTGTAAAAGACACACTAGTGCAACAAATGCAAAAATTTATTGCCACTCGGGTACAACTGCTTGTGGATATAAATTATTTGAGTTCTTCAGAATAAAACTGGAGCACTTGATTTAATGCCAAGAATTTTCTTCCAATTGTCATGATGGTGTTTTTTTTTTCTTTGAGTATATATTATCTGACCGCATTAAACGTTTCCCTTTAGCACTATTTAGATTCCCAGTGCTATACCACTGATGCATTAATGATGTTAGCATGTCAAAGAAAACAAAAAATGAGAGAGAGTTTGAACCATGTGTATTTTTTTCAGAATGTATTTTAATTTCTTCGTATTTGTTTATCTAGTTCAACAGAACTATGCAACAGTGTCAAGGGAGTGGATATTCATAAGATAATATGCTCGATACTATTCTACCAGACAGCTCTCTTATAAAACAAAGAGGGTTACCTTCAGTTTTTATTCCAGCTTTTATGCTTTTTCTCAGCATGTTGCTTCAGGACTTGCACTAGCACTCTCAGAACACATTGCTGTCTTAGTTTTCTGTGCACTTCAGAAGGCCAAAGCCCTCTGGAGAACACGTTGTGTCGCTGAGCTTTCTAAGGTGTGATAAGTTTAGCATGCTGTGTCTGAGGGAGTATGTGTGTGGGCGAGGACAAACATCACCACTGCCTAAAGAATTAAGAGAACAAGAAAACAAAAAATATAATTAATGATCAAACTGTTGGAAATGAAACTTCAGATTTTGTAAAAGTAAACAAATAGAAATGGTTGAATAATGTATTTGGAATCATATTTCAGTTAAACATTATTTTGTCTGAGTGGTTTTAGCATAGCAGAATGCTTCAGCCCCACAGCTTCCAGGTTCAAATCCCAGAACACTCACTGCCAATGATGAGTTTGCATGTGTGGGTTTTACTCCCAGTTCCTTAGTTTTTAAGTCCTACATTCTAAAAACTGCTCCTTGTGTATTGTGACGTCACTGCTGCCTCAGCCTATACAATATAAACTGTATTTGTAGTTCATTATTGTTAATTGTGAGTATTTACAGAAGTGTCTTATTTTTATATAGAGACAAGACATTCCACGTGCTTATCCAGATGGGCAGCCTCAAATTGGGACCCAAGTGCTGCCATGCAGCAGGTGATGCCTCAGCACCACACCAGTTCTGATCCCTAACAGGCCTGATCCCATTGGCTCTCCGACAGTTTTGACTCTTCTGGGGATGGGGTTCCCGATGGTCTGCGGAGAGAGTGTTGAACTTGTCTAGAGGTTTACTCACCTCAGCAGTGACATTCATGTCTGTCGTGACTCTTCCTATGAAGTCAGTAGACATATTGGGAGAGCATGAGGGATCATTGGGTCATTGGAAAGAGGTGTGTGGCCCTCCCGATATCTATTAAAAAAGGAAAAAAGGTCCAAGTCTTTAGAGTTCTGGTGCTTCCTGTCTTACTATATGGTTGCAAGACAAGGATGCTATCCAGTGACCTGAGACGAATACTGGACTGCATTGTGAGGGAGTAGCAGTTACAGCACGACAGCCATGTGGCACGATTCCCCAAGGGTGATCCAGCTCGCAGGATCCTCATTGTTGAGGACTTGAGTGGCTGGACCAAGCCAGGGGGATGCCCTCATAACTCCTGGCTGTGGAAGATGGAGGGTCATTTCCGGATGGTGGGACTGGACCGCGTGTCTGCCTGGGGGGTTGCCAACTACGATCATGAGCTGTTTTGTTATGTGGTGGGTGCAGCAACACGCTCTGCCAGTGCAGACTCCTCAACCTGACCTGACCTGATCCTTTTCTGGCTTTTGGATTTTTGCTTCTGTTATGGGTTTACTATTACTGGATTTTTTAATTAGGATTTGTAGTAATTATGTTATTAGACTTAAGCGCAGCATTTGAGGCCATTGACCATTCTATTTTACTGCATAGGCTAGAAAATGATGTTGGGCTTACAGGCACCGTGCTCGCTTGGTTTAGTTCTTATTTATCAAATCGATTCCAATATGTACAGAAATGTGCTGACAGCATTCCATCATTATACACAGAAGTTCAATATGGTGTCCCGCAGGGCTCAGTACTGGGACCTTTACTGTTTTCACTTTACATGCTTCCACTGGGATCTATCATTAGGAAACATAATGTTGATTTTCACTTGTATGCAGATGACACCCAGTTTTACCTTTCATTTAGATCAAATGAAGTTTCTCCGATGTTGTCTTTAATTAGTTGTGTTAGTGAATTAAAGGAGTGGATGAATGAGAACTACCTATCTTTAAACACCAATAAAACAGAGATGTTAATTGTTGGAGGGAATGACGCTGATCACAACAATATTTTGTCATCATTTAACTGAATCAGCCTGCAAACTAGGAGTTATCTTTGACTCTAGCATGTCATTTAAAGCGCTTATTACAAAGTTGTCCAAATCATGTTTCTTCCATCTTAAAAATGTTGGGAAATTAAGGCGTTTTCTAAATAAGCAAGATTCTGAGAAATTAATTCATGCATTTATTTCTAGTAGGATTGGCTCCTGGTTAAGTTTAGGGCAGATTTCAAAATCCTCCTTTTTACATATAAAGCATTAAATGGCCATTGTCTGACTTACTTGTCGGAACTTATCATGACTTACAAACCAGAGCGCACATTAAGATCTCAAGATGCCGGTCTGCTTATGGTTCCAAGGATTAATAAAATAACAGTGGGAGGTCAAACTTTTAGTTACAGGGCCCCTAAACTGTGGAATGGTCTGCCTGCTACTATAAGAGATGCCCCTTTGGTCTCAGCTTTTAAATCCCGGCTGAAGACCCACTACTTCAGTTTAACATACCCAGACTAGAGCTGTTGATTAACTGTACAGACTGCATCTCTGTTGTTAGTCATTAGCACTAAAACATAAGTAACATGATAGTTATAATTTGTTACTAACCCTCACCTATTCTGTTTCTTTTCTCTGTACTCAAATGTGGCACTTGGTGCCACGGCCCACCTGCCAGTTGTTTTGCCTGCCTAAGGCAAAGTCATCCCTGATGGAGGATTGCAGGAATTGTGGGGTAGAGGGGTCCTTTCATCGGATTGGCTGGCCCAGCGCTGACTCAACTGTGGAATAACCAAATGGGGAGGCAACTTGTTGGGTGAGGTCTTCCGGATTCTAAACAAATCCAAATCATATTATGTGATATAATCTACTGTTAAATTCTGCTCAATACTTGTCAATTTTTTATTTTTTATACTGTATTGAGAATTTGTTCTGTTCTGTGTATTGTATTGTATTTACCCCTTTTTTTGACACCCACTGCACGCCCAACCTACCCAGAAAGGGGTCTCTCTTTTTGAACTGCCTTTCCCAAGGTTTCTTCCATTTTTTCCCTACAATGGTTTTTTTGGGAGTTTTTTCTTGTCTTCTTAGAGAGTCAAGGCTGGGGGGCTGTCAAGAGGCAGGGCCTGTTAAAGCCCATTGCGGCACTTCTTGTGTGATTTTGGGCTATACAAAAATAAATTGTATTGTGTTGTATTGTATTGTCAGTTACCATTTTAGCCAAGCCTTTCTTTTTTTGCTCTTTTTGATTATATTCAAATAAATCTTTTTTTTCCAATGTGATTCGTAGTGAACCTGTTCCTTAAGACAAAGGTTTGATCATTTTCCTTTCCCTCGAAAACCATTTTGGTATATTTTGGGACATTGAAAGTTTTTTGAACTTTAAAAGCTTGTTCACCATTTCTGGGGCTTAGACAGTAGTGTTTGGGATTTGGCTGCCTGCAGTGATGCTTCTCTTAGTCAGGCCAGTAAAAACTCTACCCTGGCTTTTCTGTTCTAGAGGCCTCACACTCTTTTGTTATTCTGAGTGCACTCAATCCTACCAGTAACTTGGTTGCTCTGAAACTACATAAATCTCTGACCCCAGAATTGATTCAGAGCTTAGCTGAGAGTGACAATGGGAGTGGGGTTTAAAGCTTACTCACTGCAGAAATCAAAAAGAGTCTAGAGTTGTAAAGATAGGTTGTGCAAGAGCTCAGTGTCAGAAGCTTGACTGGCCTATAACTGAAATGGCATATGTGATTTAAAAAGACACTCCACCCAGTAGACAGCGCTGTGTGATGGTGCAGGTCGGCTCCACACTCCAAGTCAGTCTACGGAGCCTCTTGAACCCACTACCGCCGATAACATACCCAAGGGATGAGCCATCGGATGAGGACACAACACACAAAGCAAGGGGATGGTGCAAAAGTGCTCCAGTGGTTTTATTGAAAATAAGCAGAAACAACAGTGTTCAAAAGTGCAGTGAATTAAAAAGTTCAATAAATACTGCAATAAAAAAACAGTGATAGTCAAGTTTAAAAACAATTCCATAATTAATCCATTAAAATTAGGTTAAGACACAGGCTGGTATCCCTCCTTTAAAAATACACCTCCCAGTACATCATCTACAAATAGCTGTCTCCTCGGCTTCCCCCCAGTGGAGGTCTTGCAGCTGAAGAGATGCCTGACAGTTTGGCCAACCTTCTGCATCCTTGATCAAAGGCTCGGCCCCCTGTAGCTCTCTCTGGAACCCGGTAGGGCAACTCACTAAGCTTCCAACTCCTGCTGCCAGGCTCAAGTTCCTGCAGTCCATGGCATCACCCACAGGATGCCTCACTGAGCCTTCCATTACCCCTGCAGCTCCCACTGCCTTTTTCCCGGCCTTATGTAGAGTCGTTCCAACCGAGCAATGCGTAAGTCGCTGCAGCTTCCAGGTCGCTCAGCCCCTGAGTGTCAGCCGCATGCTCCCCTTCCTCCCGGCTGCCTACCTTCTCTCGCACTTTGTCTATGTTTATATTTTTGAGGTCACTTTCTGTGTGCTTTCACTATGATAAACACTTATATTTGGCATACACAGCCCCCTATCATACCCTGTCACTTGTGCTGTTTGTTTTCGGCACTTTGACCTCTTCTCAGATAATGAAAGAGATATCATGACCCATTATACAACCACTCCTGTTAGGCCAGACTGTTGCCATATTCCAACAAATAATGTTAGAACACAGTCGGCATGCCTTCAACAACTTAGCTATTAACTAAAAAAAACAAGTTTGAGACACTGGATGGTCTCCGCTTTTTGTGAGATCTTTTATGTAATTGTGCCTAAATGACCTAAACATGCCTTTCTGGAAACTATGTCACTGAATCTGCCTTGGAGAGAGCATTTGTGAAATGTTTTGGGATGCCAACTTTATTCCACTCCACTGCCTCAGTATTACAATAGTGCTTGACTAGATGGATCACTGGACACCATTAACCACCTTGTTTGACTCATTGCATTGGAGCATAGCTGCCTGTGTCATGGTGGTCTTTATCAGTACTTCATTTTACATATGTTTTAGAATTGTTTCTTATTTGTCATCTATAAAGCACTTTGTATTATTTTAAAGGCATAGTACAGTATAATGTAAATTTTGACTGACTAAGAACGTGCAAGAAGAATGAAATATGAATACAGAAAGATTAAGTTACTTACACTGGGTTACACAGCGAATCTCATTTGGGAATGAAACTGCTCACCAAAGGTCCAGTACAGTAGCCCCTAAGTTATAAATGTGATTTATAAAGAGTCACACTCTTTAGTAGGTTCCTGGTAATAAAGAGAGAAGAAGTCTAAAAAAAATAATAATCTGCAAATTTTACATAAATCTCTGAAGCAGCCAGCTATAAAAGTATCATTAACTAAATGATATTATTCAAGAAAGAAAAATAATTGAAAATAACTTTTATTGCTTAATATTTCCCAGCAAGAACTTTTAAACACGGTTTGATGGACGTCTTTAATGGGCACATTTTTCAGTGATTGCTAACAGCAATGTGCCACATCACTTTATTTCTTTGTTTGGCTTGCGTAGCCAGAAAGCAACACCCCTCCCGCCATATGGTCTACTTGTACCAGTGGGAAAAGTTACATAATGGAAACAAATTCTGATAGTCTCATCACCCAAGAGGAAAACAAAAACATACATTAATGAGAATGTTTAACTAATCCTGGTTTGCGAACTTTCTTCTTTTGTTTTAAAAGCAAATATTTACCAAATATCTATATCTTTTTTTTCTTATTTTAAGGCAATAGAATGACTTACTTTGTAAAGAATTTGAAGTAAAATTTGCATTGTGTAATAGCACAGCCACACCTGCTGTCTGGTTACCAAACACGAGCTTACCCTCACCTAACTATTAAGTGGAAACTTAAGCTAATGTAACTTAGCATTGGGTAAAGTAGGCTTAAGAGAAGTCAGCTTGCTTTGCTTCTGAACTAATCTTGGAGTCAAATGTGCTGTATATCATCTGCCTTTGCAAAAAATATCCACATTTACTGTACTTCTTACATAACTGTATAGAGTTCAAAGGAAGAAATTAAGAAATAAATGTTCATAGCACTTATGGAAAAGTGGCACAGTCACACTGTTGTGTCTCATAGCTCCAAGAACTTGAATTTAAATCTTGCACTTGTCACTACTGTATTTTTTATATAACAGTATTCTCAGACTCACTTAATCCAATTGACAGCCAGTCATGGCAGCACTTGGTACAAAGCAGGACATACTCCTTGGCAAGACATTAGTCCACCGAAGTCCCCAGTCGCACACACACTCAGAAGTAGCAATTTGGAATTGCCATTTAATCTAACCTACACATCTTTAGGAATGCTGAAGAAAAATTAAAATACCTGAAGCGAAACCCACACGGACATACAGAGACTGTGTATACTCCACACGGACAACAGCAATACTAACCCCAGTGCCACCATATTATTCTTCTTCATTTTCTTCCTCTTCATCTTTTCCCACTTTTATGTGGCATTGATGTTCTTGATCAACCTTCTCTAAACAACTTGGTCCTGCACCTCCTTGCCAGTAAAGCCCTTTTCCTTCAGATCTTCTTTTACTAGATCCATCCACCTCCAATTTGGCCTATTTGGTCACCATCGTTTTATCTTCCCCTGTATTTCCATTCCCATCACTTCCCATTCCCACCTTGTCTCTCCTCATCACATGTCCATACCACTTCATCAATACTTTCCTGTACTTCCTTAGAAAACTTTTCCATTTCTGTTGTACCTCTGATTGTTTCATTTATTATTCTGTCCCTTTTTTTCGTAGCTCCACACATCCATCTCAACATTTTCATTTTGGCCACATATAACTTCTTCTCCAGACATTACAATGGAGTAGGCAGAGTTGAAAACAGATGGATGCATGAGGGAAAGTGGTACGGCTAGGCTCGGGCTGGTGGTTGCGTCACTCCGATGCTAAGTCACGGGGAGTTCAATAGGGCAGTGAGTTGATTGTCTTTTGTGTGGTCATGCAGTTAACTCAGCTGTTCCCCACTGACACTCATCGCCTCAACAGATGGAGTGCCAACACCCACAGGTAGATAAGGGAGCCTGACTAGAGAGTCAAGAGAAGAGGCAAGAGAGAGACATGAGTGGGATTCGGTGTAGTGTCCTGCAGACCCCGAGGGACTGGCAATGGGAACACAAACTCGAGATTAAAGGTCGACTGCACCTGTCAGACATATTTTAGAAAGAGATATTGTGACTCAAGATTGTTTATCAAAGAAGACCAGAATATTAACCTCATTTTTATGGATTATTTATTTATTGATTGTTTTTAATCTCCACATTTCACCTCATTTTATGGATCATTTATTTTTTTGTGTGAAGATAGCACTTCACTATTTGCACCCCTGTTTGATTAAAATAAAAGCACTAAAGCACATTTCACCTACCTCTTGCTAACTGTGTTTATAATTTTCCCAGCTTATCCTCAGATATGTTATTGACGTTTTCAGGTTCCAGTAGAACATCATAATGCAAGAATAGATGCTCATAGCACATACTGTTAAAGGTAATAGAATAAACTAATCAAGAGCTTTATTTTTGTTTTATTTAAAATATTTGGTTACAGAAGGTATCATAGTGTAGTTGACTCCTGGATCATATTCAGCTTGGGAATTTAAAGCCTGCAACCTCTGCCTTTTGCGGATGATGATGTCCTCGTGGCTTCATCAGAATTTGATTTCTAGTGCATGTTGACTGACTGAACAATAGAATCTGGAATTGTTTTGTAGAGTTTATTTAAATATTATCATACCTATCTTAAAATCAGCAGACAACAGCACACCAGCTGTTATGATCATCAGGCTCCACTTCTCCTGCCTAATATCATCTGGGAATCACACAAGTTATTGAACCACCATCCCTAGGAGGTGCACAGCTTTGTTGGAATGAATCTCATTCTCTCTGGCCAGATCATACTCTTCCCTTACTCCTCGCTGCTTAATTTATTAGTGGCTAAGACATTCATCTATAGAGCAGAGGGTTGCTGGTTCAGCACACCTTCTCTGACACTCTGTGTGACCCTGAATGGGTCACTTGATCTAACTGTGATGTGATTATAAAATAGACACAAACATTTGTATCATAACTTTGTACTTTCAATGCATTTTAAGGTGTTGTTCTCTGTAGGAAGTTGCCATATAAAACAGATTTGTTACATATACAACAATTTAAAAATATGTGTCTGAATATGTGGGTATATACTGTGTGTGTATATAGGGGACACCTTCAATGCTCTGTACGGGTAAAAGGTTCCAGTCTGGGACAAGAGGGGGCAGTGTCGCTAACCTTTTCTCCCCATTTGCCTGTAGCTCTGAGACCGTCGCAGGTTCTGAAAACCCTGCCCCCTCCAAACCTGCTGCTATACGTTCGGCCCCAGAGCTGAAGAGCACTTTCATTCAAACGGACCCATTAATGGCAGAATGACAGGTAGAATATAGAGGAAAATACTCAAAGAGAATAATGAATTATGAAAGAGAATTATAGCCCATTCTGTTTTGTTATTGCAATTTCCTGAATTGCCTACTAAAAAGGGGGCTGAGTGGTTGCTCTCCGGCTAAGGATCTGTGCTGGTATCTGGAAGTTTGCAGGTTCAGATCTAATTACTTCCAGAATTGATCCTACTCTGTTGGGCCCTTGAGCAAAAAATAACAATAAATAAAGGGGTACCAACCCAGCAATCCCCTAATCTTTCCTCACGTGTCTGAATCATCGCTGACAATAGTGTTGTATATATGCTCAAAAAAATGAAGGGAACACTTGATCATCATAGTCTAACAGCAAGTCATTTAAGCTTCAGGATTATCAATCTGTCCAGATAGGAAACAGAAGCAATTGTGAATCAATGTCACCTGCTTTGACGCAAATGAAAGTGACAACAGGTGCACTGGAAAGGCAACAGCAAGACAACCCCCAAAATGGGAATGGTTTTGTAGGTGGTGGCCACAGACAATTGCTCTCTCCTTATCCCTCCTGTCTAATTCTTCTCTAGTTTTGCATTTTGCTGGTGTCCTTGACACTACCAGTAGCATGAGGCGGTACCTGCAGCTGATTCAGGTTGCACACATAGTCCAGTTCCTCAATGATGGCACATCTGTAAATTGTGTCACAAGAAGGTTTGCTGTGTCTCCTAGTACAGTCTCAAGTGCATAGAGGAGATACCAGGAGACAGGCCATCACACAAGGAGAGCTGGACGGGGCCATAGAAGGCCATTAACCCAGCAGCTGGACCAGTATCTGCTCCTTTGTGCGAGGAGGAGCAGGACTTCCAGCTGGCTACTGATGTGCATGTTTATGACCAAACTGTCACAAACAGACTCCGTGAGGGTGGCATGACAAAGTAGGACCTGTACTCATGGTCCATCACCCTGCAGAAGAGAATACCATCCTGGTATTCGCCAGAGAACGCACAAATGGCAGCTTTACCATTGGAAACCAGTTCTCTACACAGATGAGTGCAGGTTCACACTGAGCACATGTGACAGACATGAAAGAGACGGTGTGATGAACGTTATACAGCCTGCAGCATCATCCAGCATGACCATTTTGTAGGTGAGTCACTGATGATCTTGGAGGGTCGCACAAACTAGGCAACGGTACCCATACTGCCATTGTCAGGCCTTACACTGGTTCAGTGGGCCCTGGGTTCCTCCTGATGTAGGACAATGCCCGGCCTCATGTGGCCAGAGTGTGTAGGCAGTTCCTGGATGACGAAGGTGCTGATGCCATTGACTGGCCCACATGTCCCCCAGACCTGAATCTAAGTGAGAATCTCTCAGATGTTATGTATCGCTGCATCTGATGCCACCAAGTAGCGCCACAAACTGTCCAGCAGCTCACTGATGGCCTGGTCTAGGTCATCAGGAGCATACTCAGATGTTGTCGGGAGTACATACAGGCACGTGGGGGCCTAACACACTCCTGAGTCACATTATGAGTTGCTGTGATGAAATTCAAGCAGGTTGGATCAGCCTATGATTTTGTCTTTGATTTTCTGTGTGATGTTGAATCCAGCCCTCAATGGGTTGGTGATTTTGGTTTCTATTGACTGATGTTCTTAATGAATTCCGAAGTATTACTCAGTAAAGATTTTCCACTTGAATATTTTATTCATCTCCCCGTGTCTGCGTGGGTTTCCTCCGGGCGGTCCGGTTTCCTCCCACATTCCAGAGACATGCAGGTTAGGTGGATTGGCGATTCTAAATTGGCCCTAGTGTGTGCTTGGTGTGTGGGTGTGTTTGTGTGTGTCCTGCGGTTGGTTGGCACCCTGCCCAGGATTGTTTCCTGCCTTGTGCCCTGTGTTGGCTGGGATTGGCTCCAGCAGACCCCCGTGACCCTGTGTTCGGATTCAGCGGGTTGGAAAATGGATGGATGGATATTTTATTCATGGACATGTGATATGTGATTTAAGCTATTCCCTTAATTCATTTAATCATATAACTGCAGACAAATAATGCTGTGCTCACATATGATTTATCATGTTAATTTAATTATGTTATTTTATTGTAAAACCTTATATTGTAAACAAATAATAAAGGTAAGGGTTTGTTTAAAGACACTAAACGTTGACCAGCAGCTAAGCAAAAACAAACAGTAAGCATTTTAAAAATGGTGGCACATCCACGGTTCTTTCTTACTATGCACCTGATGCTGCCAGGATGGTCTCTGGGTACCCATAAAGCTAAATCTATAAATGACTTGAGGAAATGTATAGAAAGAGAAAACTGACAAATGAATATTGCTCCTTCTTTATGTTTGTACATCATGTAGATGTTTACTGGGAAAAAGTCTTCAGTGTTTGGTTTATGGGGATCTAAATCTGGAGCTCATTTTCCAGAGTTGTCAAAGGAGGAGAAGCCAGAAAGCCTGTTTGAGTGCAAACACAATTAAGAGCAGCCTCCGTCCCTAGCACATCTAATAACTGAATGCTGTGCATTAAACCCTAATCTTTGAAAATGTCCAGAATAAAAGCTGAAAAGGGCTCTTTTAATGAGAAACTCAGGAGGCAGCCACATAAATACAGACTGAACTCCACCCGGTGTTCTACTTTATGACTCTAAACAAGTTGTTTAACCTACAAGCTTTGCTTATTGTATTTTATTTTTTGTGTTATTATTTTATGATTGTATTTTTTCCTTCTTATTTCTGTAAAAAGTTACATTGTACTACAGTTTGTTTTGAAATAGTGTTCTTCATGAAAGGTTATTTGTAAAGATGTTCCTTTTAAATTAATGTAATCTCCTTATTGATCAGACTGGCAGCATTTCCAAGCCATGCTACTCTACTTCATACACTTTCTCTGTGAATGCCAAATAAATACATACCTGCAGTACAAAAAGAGTTTGTGAATCATTAAATGCACAGCATGTTTTACTTTTACTTGTGAACAACCTCAGAGTTTTAGCAAGCATTGTTATAGACCAGTGTGCAGTTTCAACTCCGACTCTTCCAGTCCATGAGAGACTATTATACTGTCATTGAGTTAATTTGCCAGGCAGAATAGTATGTCGACACCTCAAAGATTAAATAACACTTGCCTTAATAACTCCTCTGGAGTGATGATAAGTGGCTGCTGTAAAGGTGCTGCACCGTTGATATTTGTGAGGCTTGTTCTTCTGTTTCTACCACAAGTACAACTGACATTTGCAAAACATTAAGTCAAGCTCTTAAACGATTCTGCCATCTGCTGGAGAAAACAAAAAGAGAACAGGACCTTTGAAATCATTGCTCAGTTATTCATGATATTCTTCTTTTGTAGGAACTACTGATCCACACTGCTTTAATAAGGACTCTTGATGGCAGAACTGGGAGCTATGAGGTTTAAAATAAGACATCCTTTGCAAAGCCTGGTGTCTAATGTGTCATTTTCAGTGTACATCAACCATTACTTTTAATGATAGAAGAAGTCACATTTCATTCCTCTTTCTACTTGTCAGCCATTATGACTACTAATAATAGGGTTGCCCCAAGATAATGCATTATTTTGTTGAAAATGTAACTGGCAGAGGCAGTTTAAAAATTACATCTTAGTAAATCTTAATGTATTTAAAATAAACCTGATGTTTTGTCCCATTTGAAGTCGTAATATTGCACTTTGTCAAACACATTGTAGCAGATAGTGTATCTTAATGACTGTGGAATCAAACTTGCTTCCAAACTGTTGCATTGCAGGTTCAAAATGTCACTTCTAGTTCAAGTGTCGACACTAAACAAGTGCCTTGACATGCCTGTACCATCTGTAAAGGTAAAATAGATTATTACCCACATACCATTATACAGACAGCACATATGCCTCGACATTGCAAAAATAAAGTTACACCCAGAAATAAATGTTTATAAATTCTGCGAACTGAAGCCCATTGTTAGGAATGAGTATAAGCAACCATGGATTGATGCAGTCAATTGTAAATTCATACTTCATTATAAAATTACCAGAAGCATGCTTAAAGATGCAGCATTTTCTTAAAATTTACCCATAATGCAGCATCACCTTCAGGGAGATGGCTGTGTGAATGACAGCAGGTGAGATCATGTGGAAGGAGACATGGAAATTTGGGGGGTGGGCGGTGCTGTAGAGTAGCCAAGGACAAATAACTCTGGCCCCAGGACACTTGGTGCAGAGAGAACAGCTGTTCGTCGCTTGTCATATGAAGAAGCTATGAAATTAGATCGGTATGGTCTCCATAATTTACCTTATTCTCTCATTATGTATTGTTTACTTATTCAATTTGCTAGTAATGATATTGTTTATTTATTCAATTTACTGGTAATTATATCACATTTCAACATAAAAGCCATCACCTACTGTACCAGAAAGCACGGATAGGTTTTGTTATATGATCCTGACATCTACACCCCCCAATCCTACATCCATCAGTGAACACCTTGTCTTATATGGTAACACTTGGACATACCACCCTACCAAAATTTGACCATGCACCTTCCCAGGTCTCGCAGCAAGGACCCTCTTGCCAAGGAGCCATTCAACAGCTGCTTCACCAGGGTCATTACAATATGCACCCATATGCCTCCTATTGGATCTACAAAAATCTTGTGATATTGAAGGGTAAAATCCTGGACCTCATCTACTTTATTAAATGCAGCATTACTGTCTTCTTCTTTTGGCTGCTCCCGTTAGGGGTTGCCACAGTGGATCATCTTCTTCCATATCTTTCTGTCCTCTACCTCTTGTTCTTTAACACCCATCACCTGCATGTCCTCTCTCACCACATCCATAAACCTCCTCTTAGGCCTTCCTCTTTTCCTCTTCCCTGGCAGCTCTATCCTTAACATCCTTTTCCCAATATACTCAGCATCTCTCCTCTGCACATGACCAAACCAACATAATCTCGCCTCTCTGACTTTGTCTCCCAACCGTCCAACTTGAGCTGACCCTCTAATGTACTCATTTCTAATCCTGTCCATCCTTGTCACACACAATGTAAATCTTAGCATCTTTATCTCTGCTACCACCAGCCCAGTCTCCTGCTTTCTGGTCAGTGCCACCGTCTCCAACCCATATAACATAGCTGGTCTCACTACCGTCCTGTAGACCTTCCATTTCACTCTTGTTGATACCGTCTGTCACAAATTACTCCTGACACTCTTCTCCACCCATTCCACCTTGCCTGCACTCACTTTTTCACCTCTCTTCCACACCCCCCGTTACTCTGTACTGTTGCTCCCAAGTATTTAAACTCATTGACCTTCGCCAACTCTACTCCCTGCATCCTCACCATTCTACTGACCTCCCTCTCATTTACACACATGTATTCTGTCTTGTTCCTACTGACCTTCACTCCTCTCCTCTCTAGAGCATATCTCCACCTCCCCAGGGTCTCCTCAACCTGCTCCATACTCTCTCTACTAATCACAATCTCATCAGCAAACATCATAGTCCACGGGGACTCCTGTCTAATCTCGTCTGTCAACCTGTCCATCACCATTGCAAATAAGAAAGGGCTCAGAGCCGATCCCTGATGTAATCCCACCTCCACCTTGAATGCATCCGTCACACCTACCAGAGACCTCACCACAGTCACACTTCCCTCGTATATACCCTGTACAACTCTTACATACTTCTCTGCCACTCCCGTCTTCCTCATACAATACCACAGCTCCTATCGAGGCACACTGTCATATGCTTTCTCCAGGTCCACAAAGATGCAATGCAACTCCTTCTGGCCTTCTCTAAACTTCTCCATCAACATCCTCAGAGCAAACATTGCATCTGTGGTGCTCTTTCTGTACATGAAACCATACTGCTGCTCACTAATCATCACCTCACTTCTTAACCTAGCTTCCACTACTCTTTCCTATAACTTCATGCTGTGGCTCATCAATTTTATTCCCCTGTAGTTACTGCAGTCCTGCACATCCCCCTTATTCTTAAATATCGGCACCAGTACACTTCTTCTCCACTCCTCAGGCATCCTCTCACATACCAAGATTCCATTAAACAATCTGGTTAAAAACTACACTGCCATCTCTCCTAAACACCTCCATGCTAGACATCCACAGGTATGTCATCTGGACTAACGGCCTTTCCATTTTTCATCCTCTTCATAGTTGTCCTTACTTCCTCCTTGCTAATCCATTACACTTCCTGATTCACTATCACCACATCATCCAAACTCTTCTCTCTCTCGTTCTCTTCATTCATCAGCCTCTCAAACTACTCTTTCCATCTGCTCAACACACTCTCCTCGCTTGTGAGTATGTTTCCATCTTTATCCTTTATCACCCTAACCTGCTGCACATCTTTCCCAGCTCGGTCCCTCTGTCTAGCCAATCGGTACAGGTCCTCTTTTCCCTCCTTAGTGTCCAACCTCTCATATAACTCATCATATGCCTTTTCTTTAGCCTTCACCACCTCTCTCTTCACCTTGCGCTTTATCTCCTTGTACTCTTGTCTACTTTCCGCATCTCTTTGACTATCCCACTTCTTATTCGCCATCCTATCCCTCTGTATAATCTCCTGTACTTCCCCATTCCACCACCATGTTTCCTTTTCCTCCTTCCACTGTCCAGATGTCGCACCAAGCATCCTTCTTGCTGTCACCCTTACTACATCTGCTGTAGTTTCCCAACTGTCTGGTAATTCTTCACTACCACCCAGTGCCTGTCTCACCTCCTCCCTAAACTCAACCTTACAGATTTCCTTTTTCAACTTCCACCATTTGATTCTTGGCCCTGCCCTCACTCTCTTCCTCTTCTCGACCTCCAACGTCATCCTACAGACCAACTGGAGACCATTGGCTCATTTAGAAGCTGTAAGTAGCTTTAAACTAAAATTTTCAGAAGCAGCCCAGAATATAAGAGAGGGAAAGAAGTTGCAGTAAAGAATAATTATTATTAGGATTATTTTTATTTGTGCTTATACCCAACCTAATTTTTTTAAATATCAGACCACTCCCAAACTGAAAAAAATGAACAATTTCTAAACATTCACCCATCGGTCACATTTTCTGTGAATAACCTTCCCAATATAGGGAAGTGGTGCTGTTTTTAGTCTTATAGCATCAGCGGAATCTGTCACCGAGTGTGTGTAGTCCGCACTTTCTCCCCATGTCTTCATGAGGGGTTTCTCAGTTCTCGGGTTTTCCTTTCACAATTCCAAGAAGTGCATTTGCAACTCTAAAATGACCTAATATAAATGGACATGCCCTGTGATGACCTGGTATCCCATCCGGAGTTGTGGCAGGATAATTGCTGGCTTGTTAAAACTCTGAATTTGGTTTTAGGTTTTTAAATTGGATTGATGAACAAAGTTAAGTAACACAAAATGTAAGAATAGATGCTGCTTTAAACATACACACAAATTTGAAAAGTAAAGTGCTGTTTACTTACATTAAGGTGCCTCTATACTGTATATAGAAGTGCATCTGGTAATTATTAAGTGATATAAATGGAAACTATTATAGCAGAGCTGGTCACAGGCATCTCAGGCTACATCCACACTACTTTGTTTTTATCTACAAGTGCAGACATTAGTCTCCATTTTTGCCTTTGTCCCACACTACCCCAGCATTTTTAACCCCCAAAATAGGAGACTTTTGAAAATTCTCTCCACAGCCTGAAAATGCCAACTCAGTATTGCAGTTTGGATGAGTGAACAGGCTGAGTCTTGAAAACGCAGACTCTAGTCCCACTCTGATTTGTTTGTGTTGATCATGTGGCCCTTCCCTGATTGGATCATGCTTATTACATCTCATTCCCTGATTGGTCACCCTTTCAAGGAAGAAAACCATGTTCTGACATAGTGGAAATAGAAGATTTGTTTTCCAAAGTGCTTGTTGTGTTGCTTACCTGTATGCATCTAAATTGCATGTTGTACAGTTTGAATGCTGCATACACAAATGAAAGGCAATTCAGTTACCGATTGCTACATTTTTATGATAAATTCTGTAGACAGTGGCATTAGCATCCCTTTTAGGATTCCTCTGCCCAATGTAGGTAAACATCTATGTCATATGTTTTAGGGTTGCTTTAGTATGAGCAGAGATATGTTTGTGAATGAGGTGAAAAAACTAGTATGGATGAAGAGCATTCTCATTTAAATGTAAATTTAGTAGTGTGGACATAGTCTTAGTCCACAGCAGAAACCTTAGTGAATGCCATCCAGATTATTGCCATTGTAAGTAAAATTTAAATGTGGTGGACATCTGCAATAGTTTAGCACATTACCACTAACAGTTGCTTCTAAGCACGAATGAACAAACAGTGGAAAAACTCAAGAGGAGGAGAGCAAGAAAAGAAGAATCCAGTCAAAGAGCTCCAATAAAAGCCTCTTGTCTCTAGTATGCCCTGTTCAAGCACACATTCTCCCAAATATTTATTTATATTTACACAGGAGCTCCCATGCAAGTGAAAGGTTAAATACAACTGGGAAGTAAATCAGAAAGTTTCACACAGAATGCTAGACAGCAGTAGATAAACTGAACAGGAGTGGCAGTCATGATGGAACTTCTGTCCCTGCAAATAAAGAAATGGAGTTTCACCAGTGTTTGCTGTAAGCCACTGTAGGGTGACCACCTTGGAATTTTGTAAAAGGTCAGAGTCTAGTAGAGAGTGAATCAGGGTGAATGCACAATTCTAGGAATAAAGAAAGGGCAAAGGTGGAATGGCAGAGAGAGAGTAAATCAGGAGTCAGGAGGAACAAACGTAGGGAAGCCAAACCACTCAAATTGTTAAGCCATTTTCTTTTCAGTCTCTTCCGGAGAGCAAAAAGGTTGTTGTTTATGTGATCTATGCTTTAAGTTCTCCACATGCTCATCCCTCTCTGTGTTTATGGATTAAAAAACCCTTAATTCAGCAAGTGACCAATTTGCTTGCACAGCACAGCGGCAAGTGCTACCTCAGAGATTCGATGTCCTGATTCAAATCTGTCACCAAGCTATGGTCACTGCATAATCTGCATGTTCTCTCTATGTCTGCATGGGTTTTTCTATAACTTCTCGATTTTTCATCCAATATTCCAAAGATCTCTGTGCTGTACTGATGTCCCATGCAGCACTGTCTCTTTCCTTCCATCCATTCACCATGACACTGGATTGAATTAAGCAGGTTGGAGAACTAACTCTATGAATGTTATATTTTCCAAACCATTTCATTAGAGCGGCATTGTTATTGATCATCTGAAGTTTATATTGCCCATCTAACTTATTAGTTTGCACTACATCAAAAATGACTTGACTTATCATAACCAGGAACCTTAAGAAACAGAACGCTTGAAAATCTAAAAACATAAATATTCATATATGTATTTTTTAATGTGTAATACATTGTGTTTTGTTTCACTTTAATTGCATTATTTGGATGTACTTACAACATTCAGGATAGAAAGCAAAATTGTCATAAGTACAGAGTACAGTGAAATTCTTACCGGCATGTAAGTGTGATTGATGTGAGTAAGACTGAATTAAATATAGATCTTCTCTCAAGTGAGTCCAATTTACACAACTCTATTGCATATCAATCCACTGGCAGGATTTTTAAAAAATCAACCCTTCCGCACAAGCTTCTTTTACTCAAGAATTATAACAATCCTTTTTCATTGAAGGATAGTAATGTCACCGCACCCCTCATGGAACAGACTAACACCTTCACGATTGGTTTCTTGCTACAGTCTTCGACATTACTTCTAGTCGGAGAGCATGTCAAATTTAACAACTTCAGGTACCGAATCCCATGGCACCCAATTTGCTTTATTTGATGAGCAAATCAGCATGGAGCACCCTGCACAAAAGTAATCACAAAACATCTAACAGACATCTGTGCTCACTTCAACGTTTCATGAGCCTCTCCTTTCATTCTACAACATGGGATTTTTTGTTCTTTACAGTTTGAGGACATTGTAAGCTTTGTACATGGGAGTGTTCAATAGCTGTAAATTCTCACAGATACAACGCCTTCTCCTACGACATGCAACTCGCTAAAAGTTGGCTGATGGGAAAGATTTAAAAAGAATATTAGGAAGGGAGGACTAATGCAGAATTTTATTCTTAGCTAAATAAATGCTGTGTTATATATTTTAATTCATTGTCTGCTTCTAAATCCTCTACACATGACAGAGAACATCATAGAAGGTGTAAGACCAGTTTATCAAACAGGCCACTGAGTGTAGATATAGAGAAGAGTGTCTGAGACGTTTCTGAGTTCACATCACTGTTTTTGGAAGGCACATAGAAACCTACCTTTTAGAAAGCAGGGCATGTGGCAGCACTCTGTATTGGAGCTGGTTAAGTTTGGCATGTTCACTGCCCATCTGGGGATGGCTAACCAGGTATAATGGTATACTACACATCTTCTTACATAATACGTTACGTGGCTGTACGTTTGTCTGTCCAGAATTTTAAATCACCTGTAGCTTGCAAACCATTTGACCAATTGACCTGAAATTTGGTACACATATACTATGTGACGTCTACTATCTGGTTTCGGGGTGATGATTGACCTCCAAGGTTATTCCTCTTTTTATTTTTATTTTATTTTATTGTAGAATCAACTCTTGGCAGCGGCCAGCAGGGCGGCCATGCGGCGCATGCATACGGGCGCCATTCTCATTCCTACCACCTTGGCTGTCACTTCCTGTATTTCTTCATATCTTAAATTATTCTTGAGGCAGATTGAAGGCTTAAGTGAAAAATTAAAGAAACCCTACTAAATAATTGCAACACAAACACTGACTTAATCAGTTTTAACGCAAAAAGATGCCGACGAAAGAAGAGAAGAAGTGGGCCGCTAGGGTAGAGAAAAGAAGAGCTGCTCAAGAAGCAGCAAGTGTATCAACCTCTGAGCAAACAAATGAGAAAGAGTATGTAAACTAGGAATGCTCAAGTCAAGTGTATTCACTGCACGTTATCTTGCAGTGCGCTGTTACTAGTGTAACATAATAGCAGGCGCTTACACATAAATCACTGTGTCAGGTTACACTTACTGATGTTAAAGACAGCTCAAGAAGCTCCTATACCTTTTGATTTTCAATATAATGTTTTTCACTTTCATCTTAGTTGTCCTAATCTGTTTCTTAAACAAAAATGTGGAAAACCTTATCAATACTTAACTGAGTTTATCTGGAAGTGTCCGGAGATAGGCCTCTCAGACTTAGTTCATGTTTAAGATCAATACAGCATGTAAAGACTAAATACCACATTTAGAAATAATTACTAAAAAGGCATGGAGAACAGTTGCACCTTGATTCTGGTGTCACATCCTGAAATCAAAGGAGCTTATAAATAAATCTGAGCAAAGACAGGTTGCATTGTCTATTCTCCTTATCAGTACCTATGTACTGTCTCACTTACTTAGTATGCATTTTATGAAAAACCAGTGTGCTATAAAAAATATTCTAATTTTCAGGAGCAGTGAGCCATCAATGACATTAATATAAAAATCACTGATGCCTCCGTCACTATAGCTGTCCATTCATTTCAATTTATTCTTAAGTGCACCTCCACTTATAACAACTACAAATATGATATGAAAAAATAAAAAGCAATACAAACACAAAAAATAATATGTCGTTATAACAGAAGAACATGATGCAATATATACAAAAAATACAAATATATAAATAAATGTAGCACAAGGTTATTTCAGGTTGTCAAATGAATAGACAAGAGTCCGAAAAAGGTTTGGGACAGCCTACCGTATACTTGAAACTGTCACAAGCTGCCTACGGATGTAGGTAACCTGCTAGTAGTCTGGGACTGACCAGGACCAGAAGTTGATGCCGGCAGAGTCAAAACAAAATATTACAACAGGAAGAATGGATAAAAGTAAAACAGCTGTTTATTATATCAGTCCATTGGAAAGAAAAGTTCTAGTGCAGGAATATATATACAGTGCCCACACTCACACACAAAAATTTTACAAAGAAAATAACCCATAAACTTCTGCAAGGACATACGTTGTTCAAAAAAAAACAAAAAACATGGCTTTATCCTCAAAGGCAACTTTCCCTCTCTGGGAAAAAAACTGCCTGACCATTAACTGAGAAATAAGGCTCTGAAGCAGTCTTAAATAATTGAGCTCCTCAAACTATCAGGAGCCTGAACTGACTAATAGGAGACTGTTATTCTCCACGCAAGCAGCCCATGAACACCTCTATAATCCCAAGTCAGTTAACCGACTCACCAGTGGACACTGTCCCACACCTTATAAAGCTGATGCCATTTCTCTCTCAGAGTACACTGCTGCAGGGCGAAACTCACTGTATTCCCTTTAAGGGGGAAAATGACCGAAATGCCTCACAACCAAATGAAACCTAACCCTGCTCAATAGAAACAATAACAACAAAACCAATATCGCTTTTGTACATCTGCAATCTCAAAAATAACAAACTAAAAAAATTCTCCTCCGGCTGTCTTCTTCCAGATTCCTGAGCACGGCACAAGCACCCAACCAAAGCGCCACATTTAAAATTGCATCTGGACTGGCGCATGCGCCGGAGAATAAGGAGCTATTGTAACCCCCTCCCTTCATGCGGTAATGACTGACGGTAAGACCTCTTATTTAAAAGCCTTCGTTCTCACTATTTCCCTGTTACAATAACTGTGATGTTTAACTATCTCGTTGTGCTGCTGTGCACTCAGAGTCGCGCCGGTTTCAGCTGCAAGTTGCTATGGAGACGCGTTTCTGTGTCACAGAAACCTGGCTGCAAAATAGTACATCAGTTGTACAATTGTGTACAGATTCGAGTCCAGAACAGAAATGACTTGAAGGAGGTAAAGATGGCGGTTTTATGGAAAGGTAGAGGAAGTGACATCATTGGGGTCAGGCGGGATTTCCTATAAGAAGAAGAGAGAAAGGATTAGTGCACCATGCCACCCCCTGATCTGGCGTGGAATTTGCCTCATTTGAGCCCTTTAGCTGCCTCTCATGCGCACATGTGTGACAAGGTCCAAGTTGTGACTATCCTACGGAAAAAGAATCCTTCTTTTATTTAACTTTTATTTAAGCCATGGCGGGAACATCATGTACTACAGCACAGTTAAGCAGCGTAGTAACTAAGTTGAGTCTTGATAGAGGTTACCATAAAGTGGCATGAATGTTGGTATTTCACATCCTTTCCATTTTGCTACTGGTTGCTATTGCTTGTTTAACAATCCTCTGCAGTCCTGTAGAGGGCAGCACTACGATACCCATACTATCGTGTCTACTTGCTCTGCTCCAGCTAATGTCAACATTTCACTCCTCCAGAGTTCCCCTGCACCACACGTCTCTGCCCGGTGCTTACCTGATAATGCCCCTTTGCCCAGCTACCTCTAGCCAAACAGGACCTTATGCACACTCCATACCACCCTTATTTAGTCAGGGGGCACTCTTCTGACCTCTATTATAATCGGGACAGCTAGGTACCATCAAGATTTGCCAATGTGCTCAATTTTAAATGAAGTCAAAGTATTTTCCATTTATACATTTACAAACACTAAATCATATTTGATGTCACCTGTCTGCTCTTCATATTCAGGTCACCAAAATGTCGCTTGCATTTTTGCCTTGCTAGAATGAGCTCTTGAGTATTGTGAGCCAGTGTTCTGTGAAGGAGACTACAGTATGTACTGTAAAATTAAATGCAAGTGAACTGAGCTCAGAATTACAGCAGGAACTTGAAGAAGTTGAGGTACTTTTTTTAGTTGAAAATGAATCTTCAAAATGATTAGTTAAGTGGCAAACCCACATCGATTATATTAATGTATTGTTAAAATGCTTAAAACTCAAATTACTTGTCTATATTTTTTTTGGTGAATGTGAAATCTTCACCCGTTTGTTTTTTGTACCCGTTACTGCTAGCTACATGATTTACTGTTTGCTTGGGCATGCCTATAGGTATAGCCAGAGGAGACTTCGGGTTTGAATCACCCCTAAAATACATTTTATGACAGTTCCAACTGACTGATCATAGCTGGAATTATGATTCATGTTCTTTATTATCTCTCCTTGGCTATGTCTTTTGGTCAGGCCCTTTGACCCTGCAGTGTTCTTTTGCTCCTGTGTGTTAATGTGCAGCCTGGACTTTTTTCACTTCTGTCACAATTTTGAGTGTGCAAGAACTTTTTACATCTCACTGTTTTGGAGTAATTGTCATCATTATCATGAGTCACATTGATTGCTTACACACAATATGATTCAGCAGTTGGAAATTGGAAATTTATGGCTATTCATTTGCATTTCTGCTTTCGGTGTTGAGTATTTGATGTTGATGTTGAGATATCTGTCATTTGGTGGTGGTACGGCATGGCAATATGTTGCTAGATCTTCATTTTGAATGATTTTCATTTCATCATTTGGATGATATTTAATCATCACTGGCTCCGATAGCCTACTACATTGCTTAACACAGTGTCTCTCCATTGCTCTTAATGCGACTGATTTTCTGTAGCTCTTCCCAATGGCCTTTTTTCTGGTCTATCACTTGCCAGCACATTCATGTAACTGCCCAACACCACTCACATAGGGTCAGAGGCAACACCATCTATGCTCATTTTCACCATCTCAGGGGGATATAATATCCAATCCAGGATCCTTCCTCTACATACTGTAGAGAACACCATAGAAGGTACAAGACCAATGTATCAACCCATCTGAAATTGAAGCCTACCTTTTAGAAGACACTACCTGCCATGAGCTAAGCACTCTGTATTACAACTGGTTCAGTATGGCATGTTCACTAACTATTGGTTAATTTTTTGTGACACAATTTAATGGGTGCATAAAGTTGTATGCTTTGTATTTTGGATTGTTTTCATCATTATCGTTAGTCACATGGATTACTTATGCACAATCTCTCATTTGGTGGTTGTACTGTATGACAATATTTTGATCTTCCTTTTCTATGATTTTTTATAGCACCATTTGGCTGATATTTTGTCATCACTGGCACTGGCAGAAGGCTGAACCTCCCAAGTTCTTCAGTGGCAAATCCAATGGATTTCAGAGATGCAACGGTTCTTGTTAATTCATCTAAGCTCATCTTTCACTCACTCATTCGTTGGCATACACACACACACACCCTTCTGCAAGGGTTCTCAGGATGGCTCCACACACTTTTAAAAGCATCTTTCTCAAATGTCCAGATGGCCCCATCAATATCATCATGCTAACAATGGCACTAAGTACATCAGTTGGCTTTGAAAACGTACAAGTTATTAGTGTGGTGGAGGGTGTGAGGATGGTGAAAGGAGATCTCACTTATAGTTTTCACTCTAACTGATACATACAGGTGGGTGGAAACGCCTTTGTTCTAACTCCATTTCTATGGTTATAAATTCCCATCTGTCATAGATCACTCCCTGTTCTTGTGATGTTTGGACTAAAAACACAAACACAGCATAAGGATAGGTTGGTGAACTCTAGGTACTTCAAAATGTATTTCCTGTTTTCCTTAGGTATAGTCTGGAAGTTGCTGTGGAATGGGTACTTCTGGGATGGTCAAGAAAATGTCCTGGAAGAAGACATGTCCCAGATGATCCACCGCTTCCAGTCACATGACTCCAAAAACTAGCCTAAAGAGGAGAAATCAGCTTACACCCGGGTGCAGCCAGAGGAAGAACTCTGCCATCTGAAGAGTATTCTCTTTACATGTTGTGGTTTCAAACCCGTGAAGAGCTGGAAAGGAAACGTAGACTAGAAAAACTATTTTTCAATGACTTGGCTTATCAGAACTTTCAGGACTAAAGGAAGTGTGGTGGGCTAGTTTTGAACTCATAGTTTTCACTGATATAAATAAAGCATGTTTTTTTAATTCACAAGGCGTGGTTATGGCATTTGTTTTCTTCCTAGTAATTAATTACATTGCTCCATGAGCTGACACACCTAAAACAAAACCAAACAATAGTTGTTGAGGGTTGCAACAAGGCAACGAAAGCAGAAGATGGCACTCAATATGGAACTGCACACCTGAATAAAGTCTTCATACATTACAATGCACCACATGCAGAATTACAAAACAAGATGTTGCAGCACAGCAGAAAGAGGTTACAGTACAGTATCCCCTTCACAGTCAGACTTAAATCTCAAACAATTAATGACACTTCTGCTACTTTAGGAAATCAAGACTAACACAAGCATGAAAACCCTGAAATCCATGCCATTTTATAGCTTATAAAAACGGAACTTCTCAATAATCATTAAAAATATTATTTTCAAATTATTGATAATACTGTACATGGTGTTTGAAGCAATTTAAAATATGTTACATTGGTAGGCCCAGTTCCAATCATTATATGGGTAATTTTCCATTTAAACATGTCTCTGAAATAGCAACGACATCCATTTTACATCTCATATTCATGTATTTGACGGGACATTAGAAAAAGTGTGACAAGAACAGGCCATTCAGCCCAACAAGCTCGTCCATTCTATCCACCTAAATTCTCCAAAATAACATCAAATAAGTTTTAAATTTCCCTGGAGTTCTACTCTCCACTATGCTACCTGATAATTTATTCCATATGTCTATGGTTCTTTGCATGTAGAAAAACTTTCTAACATTTGAGAAAAATAAGCATCTAACACCCCTGTCCTTATTAAAAAAATATTTTAAAGTATCTACTTGGATCCACTGTTCTAAAACTCAGAGGTTCAGCTCCTTTAATCTTTCCTCATAGCTCATACCTCTTAGTTCGAGTATCAGCACAGTAACTCTCCTCTGGACTTTCTCTAATGCTGGTATGTCTTTTTTGTAATATGGAGATCAAAACTGTACACAGTAGTCTAGGTAAGGCCTCACTAGTGTGTTAAAAAGCCTAAGCATGACCTCTTTAAACTTGTACTCCACACGTCAGTTTTATATAACTTACCATCCTTTCAGGTTACCTTAAAGCACTGATCATGACGCCATGGAGTCAATAAAGCAAAATCTAGTTTTCTATTAACCTTTAGATTCAGTTTAACTCTCAACATTGTTGGTGGTCAAGAAATAGATGCAGGAAAGTAGTAACTAATTACTTATTCCTTTTTAAATTAAATTTTGATCTATTTTGCAGAGTTTGCAGAGTATTGACATTAACCATGGCTGAACGTAAATGAGCACTGAATAGGACATGTTTAGTTTTCTGATAAATTTTTGAACTTCCTTGAGTGTGAAGGTGATAGTGGTGCTAGATCAGCCATCCTTGATTATTGGATATGTTGAGTTTGCACAGTCCCCCTGTGTCAGTTTGGGTTTCCCTCTGTGCACTCCAGTTTTTCTCCCACATCTCCTAAGATATTTATGTCTGATTAGTGATTCTAAATGTACTATTGGAGTGCATGAGAGGGCTGCTATCTGCCTTGCGTCCAATGCTGCAGGACTGGGACCTGGCCAACAGTGACCATGAATTGGATTAAGCAAGCTTGATTATTTGAACTGACATTTTTCTTCATTTCTTTTTCTAGAAACACCCTTGGTAGTACTTTAAATTTGATTCACATTTTAAAGTCAATTGCCAAGAGCCAGGAAAAGCCTCCTGCGTCCTGCTGTAAAGTGCAATGTCTGTTTATGAAAATGTCAAAAGTATTACAGCATTTCCTCTTCTTCTCTACATCCATACATTTTAATCAACAACAACAAAAACGACATTTATTTATTTTGCACATTTTCATACTAACAACATAGCTCAAAGAGCATTACAAGACGTCAAAGGGAAAGTTACAAGAAAAGAGAAACAAATAAGATCAGGCAATAATATTAAAGAATAAGTAACAAAGAAAGAAAAAACAAATAATTCTATACAATCTTAAAAAACAGATCAATGTCAAGTGGAAGAATGATGTACTTAAATACAGTGTCATGATGTAAGTCTATAAGGACAAGTCCGGTAATAATGTCAGATGGTTGGGAGGACAGAAAAAAAACCAAAAAAAACTCCAGTTAAGCTGGAAAGCAAAATCTGAAGGGGCTACAAAAGACCACCCAGCCCCCACTCGGCATTCTAACTAACATAAATGTTCTTAATTCTTTCTTCTTTTTATGATAGAATTCAATGAACTCAGTCTCATGGACAGAAGGGGCACCTGCCTTCATTCTAGCATCACCGGGGGATGCATGGTGCCTTGATTAGGTGGTGGTGGTGCAGATCCCTGAAGAAAATGATAATTCTATGTCCATATAGTCTATTAGGAAACAACTAAAATGTGTCTACCAAAAAGCCAAATTAAAATAATGGGTAGCAGTTTTTTTTTAATGTTCCACAGTGTTAGCCTTGTAAATTTCTGTTGGTAAAGTATTCCAGATTTTGGGTATATAACAGCAAAAGGCCGCCTCACCACTTCTTTTAAACATGGCTCTTGAAATTATAAGCAGACTGCCATTAGAAGATCTAAGGTTATGGCTTGGGATGTAGGGGAACAGGCATTCCAAATATACAGGGCAGAGAAAAGTTATTTAAGGCTTTATAAACCATTAGTAGTATTTTAAAGTCAATTCTACACGACACAATACAATAGTTGTGAACAAAACCTTTGGATGTCCAACATTATCATTTATAATTTTAAAGAAATAGGATGACCTATCAAGGCCTACTGTGTTGTTATATTCAGTAATTTGTGCTTTCAGTATTTCATAGTGGAATATCAGTTTAGTTTTTCTCAATTTACGCTCAGCTCTCCAGCATGTTCTCTAAAAATCAGAAACTCTATGGATCTTAACAATTTTTTCAGGGGCCACTATATTAGCTGCAGCTAACACCTTAGCATTAAAATTTTCCATATTACTAGTTACACTATTAACATTATTAAGGTAATAAGTACAATCTAATTGTTTTTATTTAAATATTAGCAAAAATTGAAGCTGCAGATGTATCAAAATAATGTTTTTTAAGAACACGCTTCTCATTAGTTGTAGTATTTCTAAATTAAATAATATGCACAAGTGGTCTGATAAACTGATATTCATGACCTGCCTCGTGACAACTTTTAATCCTTTTGAAATCACTAAATCCAGCATTTGTCCTCCCTTATGTGAGGGCTGGCTGATGTGCTGACTGAGATCAAAAGAGTGCAGTAAATTTGTGAATTCTTTTGCTTTTGGGTCATTTTGGTTATCCAGTTGAAATCACCTACAGTTAGGAATCTGTCATATTTAGTTATTATGTTTAGTTATGATCTAAAGCAATCTGTAAGCTTAGAACTCCGATTCTTCAAAACTTTTAAGGAACATTGAAATATCTTCATAGTACGTTTAATTATTCTATCCATCTATCCTTCCAGTTTCGCGCCAGCCCCAGCAAGAATACAGCGCGAGGCAGGAACAATCCCTAAACAGGGCGCCAGCTCCTTGCTAGCGCTGCAACACCATGTCCTCACATGTTTAATTATTAACAATATAGATTATTTAAATTATGTTAACATTTTATCTATATAATGTAATAAACATATTTTGCTGCATTTTATCGTAAAAATGATATCGTCATCATACTGTATGTAAATACGTGCTTTATAAAGTGATGCAGGTTGTGCAATATTATAACTATCGCAAGTTTACAGTGAGGTAATTGTGCTTATAAGTACAAACAGTTCTACAAGGAGCACTTGATGGAATGATTGATTGTGTTTATAGTTCTTGGGATGAAACTGTTTCTGAACCGCGAGGTTCAGCAGTTCAAATAGGCAGCATGGCTGAGGCAGCATGTGCTTGATGTTGTATACCGATAATTCTCTCTCCGATCAGCTGCTGTAGAGCTGTGATTCCACACTCAGATACAGAGATATAAATACTCCGAGTTGTGCAGTGAGAGTAATATGGAAAAAGATGATCCGCTGTGGTAACCTCTATTAGGGAGCAGCTGAAAGAAGAAGAAGAAGACAAAGATGCAGGTTTTAATTGAAAATGATTTTTAAAACACATATTATTTAGATTGTGTGCAATTACAGTGTAACAAGATTAAAACATGGCTGATCTGTGACGAGGGTCATGGGCAGCATTTTCATGTTGATCACGCTGACCATCTGCACCAGGGGTCTGTCCCAGAATGCAGGGTTCGTGTCAAAGCAGTCTAATTCTGTTCCACAAAACCAGAATTTAGCCAAGTGCATTTCTCGAATAGGTTAAGCCAGAGTTATGTGATCTGTGAGGTCAAAGATAAACCATTAATCCTGCTTTTTGAAATGGGATCAGGATTTGCCTGTTTCAGAAAAAAAGATTTGATGATATCCGGCTCAGCTACTGGGACAACCAATGCTCTGAAACCAACCTGCAAATAGCAGGTTTAAAGTGAAGGATTAACACTTTGAGGTTGTCATAATTAAGGAGGAGACTGTCCCATCATAACATCAAAGGATGTAAATGTCCTGTCAGAATGCTGATGCCAGATGCACTTTTTAAGAAGCAAAAAAAGCTGGCATAATGTTGAAAATGTCATGTCCCTTCTTGAAGGAACAATCATCACAAAAGCACATCTCCTTTGCCAAATTCTGCCCAGAGAAACATAATCAGACCCCAATCAGACATTCTGGTATGCTGAGAGAGGTGTCTGCATGAACATTACTGTTTTATATCCAAAGCTTTAATACAGCTGAGCAACCTTCTAAACATGAAATGTTCAGTGTCAAACATCGCAGTGTTGAGCCGACATCGCTGACATTTCTCATCTTTTTTTTTTTTTGTAAAGGGCAATTTTCTTCACAACTTTTATGGCAAAGTGGTCGCAAAACTGTGCCTAACCTTGAAGTGACATATTTCTACACACAAGCAGAAACATGTAATGTCTTCCCGAGAGAGAAATGAATCATAACCATCAAAGAGAAATTCCAAAGAGTCACAGGTAGAGCAATGGAATTTTAAACAACGTTGGCATTTCTGAGCAATAATAACTGAGAATAGACTTGCAGGTGCCCACAATCATTCCTTCTGTGCAGTCCCTTGCCCTTTAAAGAAACGCCTCTGAAGACTCTTCCCTTCAGTGGACACCTAAACCCAATATGCTTATTAGTGCAGTTTTGAGGTTCTGTAATAGAATAAGGCAACAATGTTACTTCTGTATTGTATTTTAGTAAATTTGGCTAAAGGCTTTTACGAATGTAGTTTAAGTATTAAACAATGTGCCCTCTTATCCATTCTTAAAGTACTATGAGATGCCATGCATATAATTACTGTACAAATGTTGATACCAGATATCTGGGGTCTCACTTTTGAACAGGGTAAGTTACCAGTCTAAAAGTGGGTACTGTGAGTCTGCTGTTGCAGATCTGTACATGATAGTAATTAACCTTTTATTTCTTTTGGCATGCAATTACCGGACAATACAGGGTTCAGTGCAGGTAGAATAGCATTCACCTTCTGTCATGGTAAAAAGTAGAACAACTCCAAGTATGCTGAACACTTAATGTTATTGGTCTTAGGCTTTTTGATATTATTAATATTACAAAAATGGAGCACAATACTTGCTTGAAAACATATGACGTTTTAATTAAAGTAATATCGCCAGGGGTACAATTTGGCGGAATGCAAAAATTTACCACACAAAATTTACACGGATTTCACTGATGAACTGTTTTACGCATTCATTCTTTCTGTGATTATTCTTCCATGCTATCTCTCTTTCATCAGTAGCTGCTGAATGCTGTATTGCTCCTCTTTTGGAATATATGCCAGTAATCTTCACGCACTGCCACCAGCACCTTTGCTCTGATAGCATGATGGTTGCTCCCTCTGTTTCTCAGACTGGTTAATCAGCTGTTCAGTGCTCGACTCAAAACAGATTGTAAATTCTGCCTTGAACCTGCATTACTCCATATGAGTTTATCCAGGATTGCGCAAGCCAATTGAAATCCAGTGTTCTGGAACCGGATAATCTGCCGGTACAAAATCGCACTCAGGAAGTCGTCCTGAGATTCCGGATTATCTCATCTCTCTTACTGGAATTCTCACCTGGACTCTGTGACTGTCTTCTTTGAAAACAGAGGAAAGTTTTTTCCATGACATAACACTGATAATATTGCATCCAGTGTCCGTCCACCTGGACTAACATTTCCTGCCAGAAGTACTTAAATCTAAATGAGCTGCCATCTTGAGCAGTCAAACGTCTTCTGTTACGTTTCAGCATAGCTTAAGTTTATTGTTTGTTTATTTAATTGCTTTGTTTTTTAAATATAATTCTGTTATTATATGAGTTTTGTCTTTGCTGCTGCTGTTCTCAGAGGCTGTTTTTGAATTGCTAGTTTTTGTGTTTTGATTTATGCTTAGTGTGCATACCCTGGTTTTGACCCCTGTTTTAATTAAGTACTGTTTTTGGTTTGTGTTACTGGTTTTCTGCAAAATATATTTTTTCAGGCTTACCTTTTTATGCCCCTTTTTGAATCTTCTTTAATAAATATGCATTTATTAAAGTAACTTAGTTTGTCTTCTTGAGTTTTTTCATGTTTTTCCCTCTCTCCTTTCTGATATTGTATGATATCTAGTCTTATAAAGTCCCTCTTTTAAAGTCCCACTTTTGGGCCTGGGGAGTTGGGGGTAGGCTGCCTTGCATGAGGCCTATTCTGGGAGTTCAGGCCTATAAAGAAGGCAGGTCTGGCCTGTTGTGGCTTTTTGGAGACCTGCAACAATGAAAGGCAGAATTACAACACAACACATTACAGCGTTTTCAACTACATACTCATCAGAGGTTAACAGCTAGCTTTATTCTCCTAATATGGCTCCTTTGAAACCAAAAGAAAAGTTAAGCTTGAACAAGGAGAATATCAAGAAAAATTAATTGCTGCATATTTTTGATGGAATTTAATGGAAATGCCAGTACTTGATTTCCAAAGAGGGAATAGCAGTTAATAAAGAATGTAACATTAAACATCTTATACAGCAAAGCATTCTGACACATATGAAAAATAAAAAGTGGAGCAGAGAGATGAAGTAACTCATAGCTAAAAAAATGAATCCTTTCTTCTGAACAAGATGTATTCCAATCTGATGCAATGGTCTGGGCTAATTACCTAGTTAGCAAAAAGATATTTAAGATGGGGTCTTCATTAAACTTCATCAAACAGGCTGTTATACTTCAACCAGGGCTCCATCACTGGCTTTAGTTTCTTTTTCTTTTGCATGTTGTTGTTTTTTATTAATTTGTTTGTGGTTTATGTTATTGATTGTAATTTTCTTTCAATTTGTTTTGTATCATTACTTAATTATCATTGTCCTGAATATTAATCATTTTGTATTTTATATTCATTTTTTTAGTTATTTCATTTATGATGTTCCTTGTCTTTTATCTGTTGAGCCCAGGGAGTTGGGACCCCTGATGTTAAATCTGTGGAGCCCCCCCATAGCCTATATAAAGTCTGAAGAAGCCTCAGCTCAGTTCAGAAACATGTGCTTACCTTCTTGTGTCTCTCTGTGTGTGTGTGTGTGTGTGTGTGTGTGTGTGTGTGTGCCTGTGCGTGTTCATGTCACCTTCTTTGATTACCTTCAAGCTTTTTAAATTCTTGTTTTTGTTTTTCTAGTTTCAGACTCCATGCTTTTGTTTAAGGTTTTGTTTTTGGATTTGTTTTTTTTTTCACCTGCCTCCTTGGACGTCATTTTCTGTATTTTGACTATTTTGTGTACAGTAATCCCTCCTCCATCGCGGGGGTTGCGTTCCAGAGCCACCCGCGAAATAAGAAAATCCGCGAAGTAGAAACCATATGTTTATATGGTTATTTTTATATTGTCATGCTTGGGTCACAGATTTGCGCAGAAACACAGGAGGTTGTAGAGAGACAGGAACTTTATTCAAACACTGCAAACAAACATTTGTCTCTTTTTCAAAAGTTTAAACTGTGCTCCATGACAAGACAGAGATGACAGTTCTGTCTCACAATTAAAAGAATGCAAACATATTTTCCTCTTCAAAGGAGTGCGCGTCAGGAGCAGAGTCTGTCAGAAAGACAGAGGAAACCAAACAATTCAATAGGGCTGTTTGCTTTGAAGTATGCGAAGCACCGCGGCACAAAGCTGTTGAAGGCGGCAGCTCACACCCCCTCCATCAGGAGCAGGAAGAGAGAGAGAGACAGAGTTTGTTTTTCAATCAAAAATCAATACGTGCCCTTCGAGCTTTTAAGTATGCGAAGCACAGTGCAGCATGTTGTTTCAGGAAGCAGCTGCACAAAAGATAGCAACGTGAAGATAATCTTTCAGCATTTTTAGACGAGCGTCCTTATCGTCTAGGTGTGCGAACAGCCCCCCTGCTCAATCCCCCTACGTCAGGATCAGAGAAAGTCAGCGCAAGATAGACAGAAAAGTAAGCCGGGTAGCTTCTCAGCCATCTGCCAATAGCGTCCCTTGTATGAAATCAACTGGGCAAACCAACTGAGGAAGCATGTACCAGAAATTAAAAGACCCATTGTCCGCAGAAATCCGCGAACCAGCAAAAAATCCGCGATATATATTTAAATATGCTTACATATAAAATCCGCGATGGAGTGAAGCCGCGAAAGGCGAAGCGCAATATAGCAAAGGATTACTGTAAACTTTATTATTACTATTATCAAAATACTTGCTTATTTAGGACAGGGTTTTTCATGCTTCCCCTCTCCATTATAAGATTTTTTTCTCTTTTTGGTGTGTAGGCCAAAAGCTTTCTTCTTGACTTTGGGAACCAGGCTTACTTTGTGTTTTGCAGGCTTACTTTATGTTTCTAGGCCTCACATGAATTTAGCAGCCTAGTTTTCAGGGGTGAAGCTCTTTTTGAGTTTTGTGTGAGCCCTGCATCATAACTTATACTTTGCCCAATGTTGATTAAAGTTGATTTGATGTTATGTGGGTAGGACATATGATGCTTACATACACCACACATTGAGTCCAATATTTTGCATTCTTACTCTATCTCAGACTCTAAATTGTTATGTTACATCCAGGGCTTGTTCCGGGCTTATGTTTGATTTTCTTTTTTTTTTGCTTTCTTTGCTTAACCTAAATTATTAATTTCAATATGTTCTTCATAATTCTGTATTTTTTGCAAATATTGCTCTGTTTATTTATTATTTAGTATCTACTGTATGTATTGTGCTATGTCCTCTTCTCTTCCCTGTGTTTTGTGAGTGGAACCCCAAGAGGCAGGACTGTCCTCAGCCTTTAACTTTGGAAGCTGATTGCTGACCCTTCAGTGATTCATTGTTGTTTGGAGTGTGCTTTATTTACTGTGAGTATTGATTTTCTTGCTCCTTGAATTATTTCTTTTTGTTCTTGGATTTTCCTCTTCTTTTATGGATTTGGACTTATTTGCGGATGACTGCCTTTTTTGGCAAATCCTTTCCCTGATAGCAAAGGTCCAGCGGGCCATTAGTGAACCGCTAGCAGCCAAAACAGCCATCTGTCAGCGGACCCCACCATTGGTCCACTGGAATTTTGCACGTCGGTTTTTGGGCGGCTCCCTGGCGGCCCACACTAGTGGTGGTAACTGGTGGCTGACAGAAATCTCCCCTTCAGCCACTATATGCCTTTTCATTTTATCTTAATATTAAATATTGTTTTTGGCAGTACATTAATTGATCGCAACTCATGCAGGGAAAAATTTAACTAGACTACTAGAATTTACTAGATTACAACACACTTAGTAAAGTCTTGATATTTTTATAAGAGCAAAGATTAAGCAATAATAATAATAATAACAATAATAATATATTGTACACTTTCATGCACAGTTTTTTCTACAGTTTTCTCCTCTCACATGCAACACCATCTGTACAAAGAAGGCATAAAGAAATAAAAGGAGTTAATTAATATGGGATAGTAAAAAAACAAGGACCAAATAAAGCAGGGTTTAGTGTAAACACAATTAAAGCTTAAATTACAATTGTTTTTCTGCATTCATTTTCCACCATTTTTGTCCCCCATCTCTGTCAGTGGCACCTTTCAGTCACCTCCCGCTGCAGTTCCTCTTCATTAGCTCTCTTTGTGGTAGGATTTCTCCTGTGTGCCCCTGCCATCACACAGATGTTTGTTGTTAACATCTACTATCTGCCTCAGTTTATTAATGAGCGCCACTGAAATAATAAAGACAGACTTATAATACATTGATTCTGGCATCCAGAAGGACTGATGCTTGTCACTGGCTGTAAAAACCTCCATGCTGTGGATGATGCTTTTCAGGTTGAGGTTCTTGAAAGAGATTTTCTCTCCCACACCTGACCAGTTACACAGTTGGGCAACAGCATTAGCCATTAGGCAGGGAATCATCCACCTCACTGAGTCTTTGACTGCCTTGCCTTCTTTAAAAGACAGATATTGCCCCTGTTGGAAAACAACAGATATCAGCATGTATGTCTTAAAACCGCTGTTCAAATACCCAAAATTGCATTGTCCAATCTCTGACAAATGTATTGTGAAATTGCCAATTTCTCTCGAAGCTCCTGGTCCTGAACGAGCATGAAATCCATAGCCTTCAGAGACTCCCCTGTGTTGATGGGAAAGAAAAAAAGGAAGCTCCACATCAACATACGCTATACATTATTTGTCATTTGCAGGATCTTTTCTATATTGTCCAGACTCTGTGTGATGTTAGAAAGCTTGCTGGTGAACTCTTCTTTCATCTTCCTCATCACTGTCCTGGTTGTTCTGAAGTAATCTGTAATGTAAAAAGGGATATATCAAAAATTCTAAATGTACAAGTAGATTGCTACTCTGTCTACTATTTGTTATGCGTACACAGTACTCACTGTCAAGTGCATTCTGATCAGGCAGCTTCTGCTGGGATTCGCCATGGTCCAGACCTGCTGCAACTTGTTACAGCTACATTACATTACTTAACAATTAATATGACAAACACTGATTGATAATTATTAGTGCTGGGCAACGATTAAAATTTTTAATGATTGATTGCGATTAATTGCAGACAATCACAACAACCACATTGTTATGTGCAAAATTCAATGATGAATTCCAAAGTAGTGTATTTGGTTTGCAAACACTTTAAACAAATAAGGTGCTTTGTAACAGCAGTATTCCTTCAACTTAAATTTCAACTTAAACATTAATGTAATCAAATCAAATATAAAAATAAAGCTATTTGCCACTGCCAGGGCATTAACGTTTTATCTAGTTTGTTATAGAAAAACAAGTTACCCTCAGAGTCCAGAGTCACAATCACAACATTATATCAGGCACCTTCTGAGCAACAGCAAGTTAACATTTCTAAATCTGTTTACCAGCAGAAACCATTTTCTTTTATCAGGGAGCAGCATAAACAGCCTATGTTCAGTAGCAACTCTTTGAAGGCTAATATTTTTTCCAAAAAACTCGTTTTCTGAAAAGCGCACAAAGCAATGGTTTCACACATAAATCAACATAAAACGTCTGTTGCTGCCTGTTGTGCCTGCTGTTGTTTGCAGTTGGCAACAGCAGTGGCTGTGTGGGGCCAGCAGTCACATTCCTGCTCGATGGCCGTATCGAAAAGCGATGTAACAAGAAGATCACTGATCTCTATCGATCGCTAGCAAGACTGAGGCTTTCAAAATAATAATGATAATAACAAAAACTGTGTTAACGTGCGATAAAATAATTGTCAGTGTTAATTAATTAATGTATTAACGTGATAATAATGTGTTAACTTGCCCAGCCCTAATAATTATAGAAAGATGAAAATAAAACATTAACAGACACATACATCAATGCATTTCCACAGTGATTACACCATTATTTTATCTTTGTCTTGAGAATGGCTATATCAGTCACAAGCTACTTACCTGGTGTTCTTGATAGTACTAGTGGTTCTGGACCTGAATAAAAATTTATGAAAATGTCAAGTTAGCAGTGGTGTTCGTTATGCAATAAAATTTCAAAAATATTTTGTAACAGCACATGAAAGTGTTACAATATCGATGCGAGCTTGAATGCGTCACTGTAGAATTACCTTCCAGGTGAATGGCTGTTCCTGGTTATGGCGTCCATAAAGCACGATTTAAACCTGAAAACAAAACACAATACTGGGATGGCAAATGTTTACTTCACTACGTTATCAATCTGTTCATTAAACACTGATACGTAATTTGTTGGAATAAAAACATAGTTGAGCCATAGGCCCCACAGAACTGACTGATTTTCAAATCATGAAAACGGTCCTTGAAAACAGGCCCTGCACATACCTGCACGTTGTAAAGAGGCTGTCCAGCCAGTGGGCCTGTCATATGTTTTGATCATATTAAAAGTTTAATTGAAATATCTTGACGTAACATCAGCATGCATATACGTTTTCTTTTGAATGAATGAGCAAAAACCAAATACCTTTAATATGAGGAGTGCCATGCATGTGGCCAAACAGGTGTGGAACTGCTGAAAGCAAGGTTACCAAAATGCATACATCATATTTCCACAGTGATGACATCATTATTATATCTTTTCATGTTTGTCCTGAGAATAGTTGCATCAATCACAATGGTAGCACTATTTTTTCTGCCTCTAATTGAGAAAATTGTTAAAATGACAAATTAGCAGGTTTTGTAATGCTGTCTTTGTTACAAACTATTCAGGTAAAAAAAATAAATAAATAAACATGTCACATGTTAACCATTTTGTACTTAACAGGTAAAACTGACAAGACCTTTTACTGTTATTAAATCTTGGAGGTTGTGGGGCTGCTGGCACGGTGTCATCATCTTCATCACTTGAAGAAAGTGCAGCATTGTATTTCTGATTTGGTCTAAAATAGAATTTTCTGGTTAGTGCAAAAAAAAAATTATATCACAGATGACCTCTTGATATGAAATTTTATGTCTCAAACTCTCTCTTCCTTGTGCTTTCTGGATCTGTGTACAAGGTGGATCAGTTTTCTGACCGAAGCAAGTGGTCATGAGGCTTCTCGTATGAATCTGAAAACAACACCAAAAATGACTTTTTTAACCGTGCATGCGATGCTACCAAAACTGGCAACAATTGCACTAAGTTGTGTAGTACTTACCCAGATTGTTGATGTACAGATGTGAATTTCTGTCTCTATTCTGTAGATAGCTCGGCAATAATAACTAAAACTATTCACTATGAGTGAAGCTTATTTCATTATTAAGGTGTCCACTTCCAGCATTCGGCGACACGTGCCTTTGCCTACGAGCCTGCTATCACTGCTGCTAAATAATAGCGATGCTGTCTTTGCAATTGGTTAGTTGAAGTTTCGAACTTTGGTACCAACAAACGGAATAGCCTATAGCTGAAGGAGACCTTTTATGACACAAGCTTCTGAGATATTTAGTTGGTTGTGAACATAAAGAGGAGTTTCTAGAGGGCAACATCAATGGCTTTTCTTCCATTTCACTGTCCGTAAAAAAATCAGAAGCCCCCTACCTACCCATCCAATGCTCGTTGCCAGTGCGAGAACTCCATGGTGGAAATACACCCCACTCAGCCAGCGTGAAATCTCCATTGGGGTTCTGTTAGAGCGAAGGGTTTTAGACTGTCAGTAGAAAATTTTGCTTCTCAGTAGAAATGTGTTTTAGAAGTGCTGTCTCCAAATAATTAATAAATGATCCAGGCAACTGAATGGTTTTAATATTGATGTGTATTAAAATACAACATTTTTAAATTGTAGTTACTCTTTGAGTTTATCAGAAATGTTTGTTTCACTTGACATTTTCAGTGACCCATTTTTGCTGATAAGTTGGACCATTATCTAGACCCCCCTGCTGTCAAAACAATTGGATTACTTCACATCAGATTGAAACAAAAATATGAATACACCCTTATAGTTGAAACATATCGGCCTAAACTGCAAAGATGTTTTGTTTTTATTGGTTTTGGTTCATATTTAAATAGGATAAAATGTAGGCACAGGACTGCCTGTCTGGGAATAAAGCAGCCCGTGATTAATGAACATTTCATCTGTTAAAATTACAATTAATAAATGCTGCCAGTGGACCACCACAGGGACACCAGCTATAATAATAATAATAATTCATTACATTTATATAGCGCTTTTCTCAGTACTCAAATAGTGGTCAGCTAGCCACCAGAAGGCCGATGTTAACCCGCTGGGTGGTTACCATTAGGATTCTAGCAGCTATGAGCTGCTAATTGCTGAGCGGCCAGTCACCAGCAAGCCAACAGTGGACCACCGGCTGAAAACTCTGTCAGCTTGCTGCTGTGCCCCCGATGACCATCTTCTGATTGGCAGTGTAATGCCATGTAACAGGGAGCAGACCGACAGATCCTTGCTTACTGGGTTTTGCCTTCTTTTTGTTATTCTTTTGCTGATATAAATAAATTTATAAAAATTCTTTGTAGACTTTCTCAAGCCACAGGTGTTTTTTTACGTTTTTTCCTTTCACTTGAGTTGCATTTTAATACATGTTGGGTTTTCTAAAAGCTATTTGAACTATATATGCCTGTTCCCACATTTTGAGGCCTGAACTGGCCTGAAGCCCGCCGATGTAGTTGGCATGACAGTCTGTTTTTGGCGAAGCTTACTCTTCTGTTTTCTTCAATGACTGTCATATTACAGGTTTATAAATATGAAGCAACCCACTCTACCCACTAAACAAAGCTATCAAAATATCTATCCATTTTTCTTCAAAAGATCACTGGAAGCTGAAGCCAATCATGGCAGCATTAAACAACAGGCAGCAATCAATCAAGAAATGAAATTAATTTATACTCACTGATTAATGTAACATGCCTATATGTGAGATGTGGTGGAAACCTTCAGTATCTGGAGAAATGCAGTACTGACAAAGATGGATAAGTCAACTCCACATAAAGAGAGAATTGAACCTCGAGAATGGGGGCTGTGAAGCCACTCTACCCCCATACTGCTTCAAGCAGGAATATTAGAAGACAAAAATAATGTGTTGAATAAATGCATAAAATCAGCTTAATGAAATGTGGTTACCTTCAACAATCCATCGTTTTAAGATTTGCTGCCAAATTTTTATATACATTCATCCTAAACAAATCATAGTGAATTAGGATGGACCAAGACAAGAAAACATTAGCTCTCAAACACTTAGTGATTTATTAGTTCATTCTTTTTCTAAACCCTGCTTTTGGACAGTTGATATTGGTAGTAGGTTTAATTAAAATTCAGGACAAGAACAGTAATCAAAAAATATATTTTTTTAAAATATTGTCTTGCCACAATTGCCTGGCTATTTATCTGCCCCCCCTATCCCCCCCCCATTTAGAAATCTGGTTTAGTATTCTGGGGGAATACTCTTCTCTGCAGGAACAAGAAGATGCAAGTCCTAATTGTAATCTTAATTTCAGTCTTTGCTGCTTCATGAGAAAAGATGGGATGCCTCATAAATTCTAGATAATCACTGACTGAGGAGAGAACAAGCTCTTGCTTTAAAAAGATTTCTCCCTTGCAGGTTTGATATTTCCTGGCACAGCACTTTCAGCAGCATGCCACACTCGGGGCTCTCTCTTGTGTCTTTACACTGCGCTGGCCTTGACCAGACGGGATATGACCAGCATCTGCACAAAATTGGCTCTTCGATATCTGAAGGTTGTTTAAAGCAAACCTTCATCTTAGAGCTCTGTTCAGTTCAGCCCTATTTCACTATGCGCTGTCTATTTTATTACAGTATATGAGGCCCCATGGTTTTCCTTTTTTATGAAACATTCTGTTTAACAACTGAGGACAAGAGTGTGTCATTAATTACACTTTCCCTGGTTGCTGGCCAGTTTTAGCTGCAAGTTGCCCAGTAGATCAATAAATATTAATCATACTATTCTCTTGCTTGTAGTTTAGCCAACTGCCCTGTGAAAATGACTTTCCTACTACATATTATATCAAGTCCCAAAACCCTTGGTAATCCTGGACATGCACCTTTGTCTCCTTTATTATTGAAAGCTGAACTCAGTCTTATTGTGCCACCAATTTGTGTAACCTGGGATTCTGGGCAAACAATAAAAAGATCAAAAATAAAGAATAAATGCCTGGCATCTACACCTGGGCCTTGCACTTGCTAACCTACACCTTCAGTGTGCCCCCCTTAGCTTCAACTCAGTAAATTATTAATGCACTACCATCCTCACCGAATGCATCTCTATATGTCTGGAAAAATGCTGCTTACTTTCCATTTCAGGCTTTACCTACAGACTGGAGGCACTGGTTAAACTCAGAAACAGAAATCAACCCAACATTGCACTTGTGATCCACGCTCAGATTCCAAAAGCACGTCTACAGTATGTGTTTCTTATCATTTAAAACTTTACACAGAAAGAAATTGGGTTGGACATATTTTGACCTACTTTTGTAAATGTTTTGTAAAGCAAAACTCATCTGTTCAGGAAGGCTTTTAGCTCTACTTGACTTTATTACCCTTCTCTCAGTTTACTTCTTGTCAAGTTGCTAATGTATCCTGTGTGTGTGTGTTGTGTGTGCGAGACCATCAATTATGTTGTCTGTTTTTTTTTCAGAATTCACTGTCTTAATCTTCTTTATTTATTTATCTGGTTTGTACAGTGCTATATACTGTATACGCTGCCGTTCTTTATTATATTCTGTAAGTGCCTTGAGCATGGGAAAGGCGCTATATAAATAAAACGTATTATTATTATTATTAATGTTTTCATCCTTTTATGACTTATTTTCTTAAGATAAAAGATGGATTTCATGAACTAACGCATCATTTGAAAGCAATTTTTTAAAAGACCACTACACTTTGTAAATAGTTAAAATTGTACAAAATATGCTGGTTTAATGCCACTGTTGAGTCCGTGTGAGTCAAACAGCTCACCCATCCTTTGCGCTGAGGTGCCCAAATAGCAATGTGTTGTAAGGGCAGCACCATGTTAGCACACAGAAGAGCTAGGCCAAACCGAGAGCCCCAGTGGCAGCAGAAGAGTTCTGCACATGCAGCTGTTGGAATGAAGGGGTCAGCAGGGGACAGTAAATCTTACTTGTTTGTTTTAGTCTCCAGAGGGTCCTGAGGATAAGCATACAATGTTTCCGTAGACTACTAGAGGGCAGTTGCCAGAATTGCTTGTGTTTTTTTTCACAGACAGAGGAGGGAACATCAGTGATAGAAATACCTCCTGGCCTGAAGGTGGCACACAGTCCCAGAAGGGAATGCACATGACTGTACTTATCTTCACAGAGTGCAGGCCTCTGTGTATTCAGCTAATAGACAAGGCAGCAGAAGAATTATGGGTACAGGGATATCGAAACCTGGTAAAGGGTGTTCTTGCCTGGTGAGCAACCTGGAAGTGATTCTGTGACTTGAAAAGATGTGGCCACAGGATGGAGTGTAAAGAGTCTTTGTAGAAAGAAACTACTTGGTGGACTAGTCAGAAGCAGACATGAGCAAACTGTCAACTGGAGTGAAGAGTATATAGGGAGAGAAACAAAGACGGAGAAATACTGTAGATTTCATTGGGTCAATACTGTCGCATACACAGAATACACTGAATTACTTACTTGTATGTGTTACTCACCATGCAACAAACACATCACCACTCTCTGGCACCATGATCAATGAGTGTTACTAACTTACCACAAAACTTCTGTCTACCTTAATGGAATTTCTGTATCCTTTTCCTCCTGGATGGCATTCCGGATGCAGGTGGGCAACAGTGAGTGCTCCAATCTCTCATACCTTCTAAAAAGAAATATATACATGTAAAACATTGTCTTAGAGCTCTGTACCTGCAGAAGACTTAGGATGTCCTAATGAATGTGGAATAAAATCCAATGAATCGTAGTTTACCTGTCCCAAACTTTTGACATCTTTCATCCTTGTAACTCTCTAAGATAATGTAATAAATGGATCCATTATTTAATTTTTTTCACATTAGTCTCTATCATTTTACAAGACCTAGCACTTGTTTTGGTGGTTTCTTCAGTCCTAGAGTCTAAATCTGACATTAGTTTTTTGAAGCAAAGCTTACTTTTGTTTTTATAATTTATTTTGCACTGTTTTCACTGACATCTTTGTTTATTCACGATTGCCACTATTTTAACATCACGTCATTAGGGGAGCCTTGTGTGTTGTTAGGGGTGTGTCCTCAGAGGTTGTGACCTCCATTTAATGACACAATTGGGTTAAAATGTCATCTTTGGAGGTGATTAGCTATCCAAGATTCCAAATTCTATCCTTGAAATCCTATTTCTTTTGCTTCTCTGGTTTTTGACTTAGCTCAGATCTTGGACTTTGATTTTTGTTTCGTGAATTGGCTTTGGTAACTATGTGGCAGACTTTTTGGTTTTTGACTGTTTCTTTTGGTTTTGACCTTGCCTTCTTCTCCCAGGTTACTATTCAAATATTCTTGGTAACTTGCCTAAATTAATAGATAAATCCCACTGAAGGTGTCATCTTCATCTGTAACCATGCTTTGTAAGTGTGCTATGTGCAAAATAATAGTTAGAACAGGAAGAAGTAGCAGCATACCTTCACACTGAATTCAAAAACTGAGAGAAATTACAGGTCCAAATTTTCATTTATATCTGTTCTAATGAGATTTTGACATTGAAAATGTAAATATATAGAGGGTGAACATCCTAAGCAACTAAATTAATATAAATTTTAAAACCTCAATGTATAAGACATAATATAATATATAGATAAATGAATATACATAGATAGAAATACATATATAGAATAGAATAGAATAAATAGAGCAAAACTTACTACTGTAAATTTTAAATAATCATTTTTTCAACAATCCAGTTTAAAGACTGAAGAACAGTCGTAGACTACTAAGCACTGTTGTAAGTCGCTCTGGATAAGAGCGTCTGCTAAATGATGTAAATGTAAATGTAAATGTAAATGAATCTGCATTATCCAGTTCAGGGTTATTGGGTGTGGCTAGATAAGGAATTACTGTATTAAACAGATAAATATGATAGGTGCTGTAAAAAAGATACATAATTACAGAATTGTTAAATATAAACCAAATAGCTTGATAGATACATAAACATATTTTTAACTAAATGGAGATGAAGATTCAGTTAGACAATTTGGTAATCTCTCATGAATTACCTCAGAAATAAATTTATATCCCGAAGGTACTTCATAACGTTTTATATTATTATGTATTCTATGTAAAGAAGATATGCATTTACCAAAGAGCAACTAGAATAACAAGAGAAGCATTAATTTGATAATTTCAGATAATTTTCATTGACTGGTGGAGTTTCCACTAAAACCTGTTCCTTATCATTTTTTATCCCTTTTATTATTAGATCCATGTATCTATGAACACATACTTCCAAATAAAAGGAACAACGTTTGACCATTAGCTGAATGCTACAACCTAAAAAGGCTAGAAAAGATTAAAATGCACCACTACTCATCAGCATGCAATACATGAAATTATCTTAATGTTCATTTAAATTGAAAATGGTTTTCTTTCACTTTGAAGTCACTTAAACCAATATATGTATTTTCAAGGACAATAGTTTTCAGCTTGGATAGGATGTCGGACAGATTACAAACGAATGATAATTATTCATTAGTATCAGCAACAGAGAGCATTGCCAAGATAATTGACTGCAGTAACTGTGAGAGCTATTGAAAAACAAGGTATGTTATTTAGTTGATATATCCCATTGCGGGGCACACTAATGATATTATAAGGCTGATAAATGCTTACTTTGTGTAAAGTGAATGCTGCTATTGTTACCAAAATATCATTGTACAGATGTTAAAATTGAAAACGTTTTGAAAAAACTGTTAGAAATTCAAGGTCATTTACAGTGCAAAAAAAAGAGAAATGTCTGTAAACTGAATATCTCAATACAGATTTGGTCCGTTTTATTTTTTATAGGATAATGAGCTCCACAAAATTGGTTTGTATCCCATCACCCTGTCTCTGTCTGTGTGACATTTGTTCAATCTCCGCATATTCACAAGGATTTGTCTTCAGTTACTCTGCTTTTCCACCCACAATCTGAAAACTCTGCACGTTAAGGTGATTGGTTTCTCTAAAGTGACCCAAATGCTGGTTTGTTCCTGTGATTGGATTCAATAGGTTAGATACACGGATGAAGACATATTGGCGCTAACTTTCTGTATCCACCTATCTATTTTGGAGTCAGTGGTTCATGCATCACCGGTCACAACACCTTGGACAAGACATCACTCAATTGCGAACACACATACACACACAACAATACACATGCACACACACACACACACACACACTCATTGGCACTAGGCCAACATGGACTCATCATTTCACCTAATATGTATATCTTTGCAATGTTGCGTCATGGACGAAAAGGGTAGGAGACATTAGTGACGAGATGTCAAGGGGTGCTGGTTATTAGCATAAGGGGTGTTGGTTATGAAGTGGGCATGGATGAAACAGTAGGAGATAATAGTGGGAAAATATCAAAAGGTGTTAGCCTTTAGCATATGAAGGGATGGCTAGAATAGGTAATGCAAGCTCAAATCTGTATAAATTACAGCTCTGTGCCTGGTCTAGTGGCTGTTTTGTGAACCAGCACTGTTTTGTTACTTTGTAATAAAGTCTCACTGAAACCAAAGATTCCTGAATCTGCATGATTTCCTGGACTAAGAATATTCTATGACATTGCACATTCGATAGACTGGATAGCAGAACTCTTCGGTCTTTCTTGGCACAACAATGTGCATAAGTACTTAATTTCTCATGGATTTCAGACGGCTATCTTGAAAAGCACAGGTCAGACAGCCACTGTCGAATACCTGAAATCTAGCTAAGGAGGGCGAACTGGAGGTGACTGCCAGCATTCTTTATGTTTGAGCAGCACCGCACCCCTGTTGCTTTTGAAATTAAATAGAGTTGGCCGGTTCCAAGCATCAGCTGAATGATAACATACATACAAGACCGCAAGACAAGCACATTAGTGAGTCTTCATTGTTTGTTAATTTACTTTTATTTTTAAAGTTGTGTTTTTTTTTAATTATATTTTTCTCAAACAATTAAAAAAAAAACCTTTATTTTCCTCCCGGGCAACTCTGAGTATTTCAGCTAGTATATATCAATGGTAATGTGCCTAGCCAGGCATTAACAAAGAAAAGGAAAATAACACAGTATGTACTTTTAAAGAGTTATATGAAAGACAAGAAAAAAAAACCTGTGTGCATGAGACGAGACATCTGCTGGAGATTTAGTGAGCTTTGATGGAGCTACGAGGCGAGGCGTTGACTGATCAGCTACTGTGCTGCTGTGGAGGCCTGCATAGCTGTACATGGTGTTTGGGCCCTACACTGGTGGCCTGCTGGAGTAAGAGCGGTTAGTTTAAAGTAAAAAATCATCAGGATCCCAAGGTATAAAGAAAGAAAAAATGTACTATGGTGTCTGAAAGGGGTGGTTTGCTCAAGCCTGAAGCCTGTGTGCATGAGACTGTAATGAAATTATTAGAGACATTGCACAGGTCTCACATGTCACACAGTTTGGATTTGCTCACGTCATCAGTGATTGGCTGGGAGAGTCTGTGTGGACTTGGATTGGATGGCAAAAATGATGCCAAATATAAAAGGCACTTCCTTGATGCAGGGGTCTTCTTTTGGTCACTTGGTGAGTGTGAGGAATAGTTTATCATAGAGCAATTTACAGTACAATGAAGCATATATATATATATATATATATATATATATATATATATATATATATATATATAAATATATATACTGTATATTGTATATAATGAATTTTTTCATATCTCCTAGTTCTTGATTGACAGATATATTTAAATAGTTTGCTTGTTTTTGTTTTGTTTTTCTTGTAAATACACTTATTTTTGTGAATTCTACTTTTCTTGGGACTTCCTGCCAGCATTTTCATTGAGGAAAACTGCCATTTATTAGTGTATATACATTTATTTTTCCTGTTTGTTTTTATTTTTGAGACATCTGGATTTTTCACTGTAATTACTGTAAACAATTACCATTAGATTTGTGTGTCATCGCTGTTGGACTGTAAATCAAACCCCACATGATACTGTTCTTGTTTTGTTTTGCTTGCATCTACAACCCCAATTCCAATGAAGTTGGGATGTTGTGTGAAACGTAAATAAAAACAGAATACAATCATTTGCAAATCCTTTTCAACCTATAGTCAATTGAATACACTACAAAAACAAGATATCAAATGTTCAAACTGATAAACTTTATTGTTGTTTTGCAAATCTTCACTCATTTTGACTTTGATGCCTGCAACACGTTCCAAAAAAGCTGGGACAGGGGCATGTTTACCACTGTGTTATATCACCTTTCCTTTTAACAACACTCAATAAACGTTTGGGAACTGAGGACACTAATTGTTGAAGCTGTGTAGGTGGAATTCTTTCCCATTCTTGTTTGATATACAACTTCAGTTGCTCAACAGTCCGGTGTCTCCGTTGTCGTATTTTGTGCTTCATAATGCGCCACACATTTTCAATGGGAGACAGGTCTGGACTGCAGGCAGGCCAGTCTAGTACCCTCACTCTTTTACTACGAAGCCACGCTGTTGTAACACATGCATAATGTGGCTTCGCATTGTCCTGCTGAAATAAGCAGGGATGTCCCTGAAAAAGACGTCGCTTGGATGGCAGCATATGTTGCTCCAAAACCTGTATGTACCTTTCAGCATTAATGGTGCCTTCACAGATGTGCAAGTTACACATGCCATGGGCACTAACACACCCCCATACCATCACAGATGCTGGCTTTTGAACGTTGCGCTGATAACAATCCAGATGGTCCTTTTCCTCTTTGGCCCGGAGGACACGACGTCCATGATTTCCAAAAACAATCTGAAATGTGGACTCGTCAGACCACAGCACACTTTTCCACTTTGCGTCAGTCCATCTCAGATGAGCTCAGGCTCAGAGAAGCCGGCGGCATTTCTGTCTGTGTCCCTTCATCTTACTTGTCTCAAACTGGTTCTATTCAGTCCCGAACTACAAGGACATCCATTAAGAAGTTTCGTGCCCCAAATCCCACTACACCGGCTGTCTTAACATTTCACATTTAGTACCTTTAGGGTAAACGTCCATCTTAAGTGAGAACATATAGAAAGGTTTTGGACAGTCATCAGACTTTCAGCTTCTAGAGTTTCTCTTTCTCTGGAAATTACTTTGTCCAACTTTACATTTGATTAGAGTGTTTGTTTTCTTCTTCTCCACTGCCATCTGGCTTTTAACATAATCATTGAACATCTTGCTCAAAATTTATCTTGCAAATTAACTCTCTGTGTTAAGATTTACATAAACCTATAATGACGACCACTATGTCAAACTACTGTTAACAGAAGTTAACTTGAATTCTTACAAAAAAATGGATTGGCCAGAAACTTACACTCTAAGTCTAACTGAAATTTTTGACACAGCAAACTTCTGTAACTTCAGAGTCTAACAGTTCAGCACAAGCACGTCATCTAGTGACAGCTTGGCTTCAAAGTGAGGAGCTGTATGGGGCTGAATATTCTAAACCACTCAAACTACTTTTCTGATATTTCTTTCCTGTTGTTGAAGCCATAGAAGGATTGAGACAAGACAAGAAATACCTTTCCCCCTTAAAAGTCAACATATATATATATTTTTGATATTTGGCCTTCTCTGACCCACTTGGCTATGTCTTTTTAAAGAGTAATTTGATGTGTACATCTTTTTCATTGACCACCCTGCTAAAGTCAGAGGGTGCTGGCTTAATAGCATTTTAAAGTGCAAAATCACTCAATCGAAGCATCTAACTAGGTGAAGGCAAAATGTCAAGCTATTTGTAAATGCACTTGAGGGCTATCCAGCCTCCTCAATTAAGATTTTTCATAGACCCGGTCTTCAAGAACAGAATGAGCACATTTCAATGTTTTTTTTATCTTAAATATTGCTGTTGAAACCACAAGGACAGTAAGATTAAAACTTCTGCTCATTCTGAAATCTGACACAAGATTTGTGTTTATAACTCCAGTATGACAAAGAGAGAATCTGAGGTCAATTTGGATTTTCACCTCTCTGCTTGTGCTATACCATAAAGTCGTACTGTGACCTAAGACAGAATCTCGTTTTTCCAGCTGTAATGACTTAATCTAAACCAGACTCAATGAACCTGACATCTTTGTGTGGGAATCATTACAAGTCTTGCTGTGAAGAATAACTTGTCCATTTTGCCTGCCCTTGGGATAAATGCAAAAAATGACTTTATTCCCAGCAATGCCAGTAATCTTTTATAATCTGAAGAAATACATCAGTGGTGAAGTGAAAGCCAAGAGTTTAGTTTGAATTCCTCCGCTGAAGAGCACCAATAATAACAACAGTAACATTTATTTACATACTGCCTTCCAGTAGAAAGTATAATTCAAGGAGCTTTACACATGGTAGTAAGTGAAAACAAAGAAAAAAAAATGAAACTAATCATATGAAGAGAGGAAACAAAATCCAGTGGAGAAACAACCGTTGGGGTTCCATGATCAAAAACCCACACCATTCCCACTGGCCATTCTAATATACATCTAAAATACAAAAAGAGTATAGAATAGAGAATCAGCCAGTATAGACGTCATCAAGGACGACACCTCAGTGTTCTACTTCTTCACACTAGCCTCAGGGAATTTCGTCCAGATAGTGGTGGCACAGGGCCACCATCAGATACTGACATGAGAAAATAAAAGACAAACGATGTGATTAGTCACAAATTTAACAAAAACTACATTTTAAGATGTGATTGAAACAACTCTTCCGCCGTCAGCAGAACTTTAATTATTCTGTATTTTTGGGGCATAGAAACTAAAGGCAGTCTCATGCACTTCAGAACAGCTATGAATGTTTGGGTCCAGCCAGTATTTGGATGGGAGACCAACCAGGAAAAGTCTGGGTTGCTACTGGAAGAGGTATTGTTGAGGCCAGTAAGGGGTGCCTACCCTGTGGTCTGAATGTGGACCCCAATGCCCCAGTTAAGTGAAGGGGACACTGTGCTGTAAAAATGGCACTGTAAAAATGAGGTTCTGTCTCTCTGTATTCATAAAAGATCCCTGGGCATCCTTTGTAAAGGGTATGGTGTATAATGATGTCTTGGTTAAACTGCGCACCATAGCCTAGTCATTTTGCCCCCTAATCATCCCTTGTCTCTAACTGGCAAACTATCTCTCACCAGTTCACCACCTCATAGCTAATGGTGAGCTAGTGTGGTGAGCGTACTGGCACAAAATAGCTACATTGCATCATCCAGTTTGAAGCTTCACATTGGTGGTGGTTGAACTGGCTCCCAACTCACTATGTAAAGTGCTTTGAATAGTGAGAAAAGCACTATATAAATGTAAAGAATTATTATTATTATTATTATTTTATGTTTTACTCTTGAAATAGCAAGCAAAGCAGAATTTGAGTATCTAAGGTTATGAATGTCACAAAAAACGACCATCAGACAACGAGAAGGTTTGGGGCAGCCACCCATTTAATCGATTATGGCTGCAAAACTGATTCATTACAACAGACATGTTCATTCAACAGAGTCCAAAACAGAACTGACTTCTTCAGGCAGTATGGCTGCTTTTATAGGCCAGCTAAGGAAGTGACGTCATCAGCCCTGGAACCGGAAGGGATGTCATTGGCTGCCCCAGAGCCGGGCGGGATTTCCCTAGAATGGTCTGCAAAAGATCGAGAGGGAAAATTAGTGCACTCTGCCACCCCCTGGTCTGGCATGGAATTACCGTTATTTAAGCCCTTTAGCTGTCTCCTAAACACACGTGTGTGACACAAGATATATAAAGGTACAAGCCTTAAAAACAATTAGTAGCATTTTAAAATCGATTCTGAAAGACACAGGCAGCCAGTGTAAAGATGCTAATACTGATGCATTGCAATCAGATTTCTTCTTTTTATTTAGGTTTAGCTGCGTTCTGAACCAACTGTAATTGATTTAAATGTTTTATTGGCAGACCTGTCAGGGGTGCATTGCAACAATTTAAACAGCTACAGACAAAGGTGTGTATCAACTGTTTTGTATCCTCTAAAGACATAAAGGACCAAACAGAAACTATATTTCTTAAATGAAAAAGTGTACTTTGGGTGACATAATTAATATGAGATGAGGACAAAAATTTTTAAGTGCCTTTCAGACAGCCTTGGTGTCACAATCCCCCCTTACCCATTAACAGCTGTGTTTGGTGTTCTTCACTACACTATTGGCACGTAGACTTATTTTGCTAAATTGGAAGAATCCTAACTCTCCTCTTTTAAGTCAGTAGGTAACTGATGTTTTATATTATTTGAAATTGGAAAAAATCAAATTCTCACTTAGAGGATCTGTGCAGAGCTTTTTCAAAACCTGGCATGATCTAATCAATAACATTTCAGAATAAGCTTTTAAAGCACTGAGGAAGCAGATTCTCTTCCCATTTCTTTTTGTTCTCCATTTATCTTTACCTGCCTATTAAACTCATCAATTTATGTATTTTTACTAGCTTTAAGTTTTACTCCAGGGGTGGAGGTTGATTTGTTTTCAATCCTATTTTATTTAAAAATTGTCTATTTGTATTGAATGATGACAATAAAATCAATAAAATTTTTAAAAAAATTAATATGAGATTTAAAATTCTAAAATAACTCCAAGATTCTTTACCTCATATTTTCATACTTTTTAAAATTTCTACATTTTTTTATTGTAACTGACAATGAGTAGTTCCGTTTTCTCCTTATTTAATTTAAGAAAACTGCAAGTTAGCCTCAGCATATTGCTGTCAGTCACTCAGCCTAGTGCCTTTGTGTCATCTGGGGCTATGTCTAAATAAAGCTGCATGTCATCTGCATAGCTCTGGTAATTTATGTTCTTCTTTGAGATGATCTGGCCTAAAGGGAGCATGTAAATTGAGAAGAATAACAGATCAAGAACTGATTCTGACAGGAGGCCATATTCAATTTTATGTGTTCATGATACGCAGTCGTTTCAAATTTACAAAGAAATTCCTCCCTGGTAGATAAGACTAAAAACCAAACCAAAGCTATATAAGATGGGCCAACCCATTTTTAAAGTCTACTAATGAGAATCTTGTAATATAAAGTATCAGATGCTGCACTCAGACTATTTTTTTCAGTAATTATCTGTAACTCATTAACTGTTTTTACTAGGACAGTTTCTGTACTATAGTTACATCTAAAGCCGGACTAGAATTTATCTAATATAGAATGTTTTTTAAGCAGTTGTTTAACAGGAAAGAAACATTTTTCCCAGTATTTTACTTAAGACAAGAAGATTAGCAAATTATCTAGGACAGTGTGGTCAAGGTTATCAGTCTTGGCCGAGGAATTAGCAAAGGAGTAAATCTAAATGGAATTTTTGACACACCACACTGCTGAATAAAACAAACATGATTTTAAATGTGATGGGCAACCTTCAGGACCCCACATCTCATTTCAGGCTGTCGGCACACAAGGCTGGCAGGTTTAATGGACTGAGGTTGGTGTTTCTTCCCTTGTGACGGTGGTAGGAAAGGAGTTACACCTACCTGCATTCCTGAACCTGGATCTAATGGGTTCAGTAAATGAAAGGAACAATGAAGTAGAAATTAGAAAAGTCCATTTTATTAATACAGAAATTAACAATAAATCTGGTTAATTTACGATACAAACAATTCTTATTTAGCTCAATGTTTAAATCACATTTGTTGATTGTGTAAGTGTTGGCTGCTCAGCTTCAGTCATGTCAATGATTTTAACTCACACAGAAATCTGCTCTAATAAATATTCATCCCTTTAAAATGAATACTTTTTAAATATATTTTACACTCAGGTGAAAAAGGCAACATAACATTTCCTGAACTCACATTTTCAATAACAGTGTCAAAGGAAGCACTGGGCCCGAGGCCAGAACCAGCTCTGAAGTTGGCACCAGTCCTCTGTAAGGCACACTCGGGCACAGACAAGCACAAGGCAGCTTAAACTTTCAGAACAGCCAGACATGTACCACATGCATCACTGCACCACCATGCCAACCTATTACACTGAAACACTTCATTGCATTTCTTTTTCATTATAATATTACAAAAAGTGAAATATATGGTGTAATGAAAATCAATAAAGCATACAGTGGAGTCAGAAAGTTTTCCAACCTCTCCACTTTTTTACATTTTGTTATGTTCCAGCCTCATGCTAAAATAATTTAAATCCATTTTCCCCACATCAAGAAATACTCAACATTCCTGAATGTCAAAGTGAAAACAGGATTATAGAATTTATTGCAAATGTATTAAAAATAAAAAACTGAAATATCACATTGACACAAGTATTCACACCCATTACTATGACATTTGAACTTTGGCTCACATGCATCTCATTCTATTGATCATCGTTGAGATGTTTTTACTCCTTGTTTGGAGTCCCCCTGTGGTCAATTCAGTAGATTAGACATAATTAGGAAAGGTGCATACCCATCTCTAGAAAGGTCTGCAGTTGAAAATGTGTATCAGAACGAAAACCAAGCCATGAGGTCAAAATAACTGCCTGCAGGGCATAGAGACAAGATTGTGTTGAAGCACAGATCTGTAAAAGGCTGCAGACCTTTTACTTCATACTTAGTTGAAGCACCATTTGCAGCAATCACAACCTGGAGTCTTCTTGGAAATTTTCTGCCATTCTTCTCTGCCGATCCTCTCAAGTTCTGTGAGGTTGGATAGGGACAGTTGGAAAACAGGAAATTTTCAGGTTTCCCCAGAGATGTTCAATTGAGTTCAAGTCAACGCTCTGGCTGGGCAACTCAAGCACTACCCAGAGTTGTCCCTAAGCTACTCCTGTATTGTCTCTGCTTTGTGCTTAGGGTCACTGTCCTGTTTGAAGGTGAACCTTTGTCCCGGTCTGAGGCCCAGAGTACTCTAGACTAGGTTTTCATTAAGGATATCTCTGTATATTGCTTCGTTCTGCTTTACCTCAACCTGATTAGTCTCCCAGTAACTGCCACTGAAAAACAATCCCACGGCATGATGTTGCTACCACCATGCTTCACTATTGGACTGTTATTGCACCGGTGATGAGTGGTGCCTGGTTTCCTTCAGACATGACTAATCTTGGTTTCATCAGATCAGAGAATCTCATTTCTAACAGTCTGAGAGTCCTTTAGGTGCCTTTTTGCAAATGTCAAGTGGGATTCCATGTGTCTTTTACTGAAAAGAGGCTTTTGTTTGGCCACTCTGCCATAAAGCCCAGGTTGATAGAATGTTGCAGTCATGGCTGTCTTTCTGTCTTTTCCATCTCCACACAGATTCTTCAGAGCTCAGCCAGAGTGACAATTGGGTTCTTGCTCACCTCTTTTACTGTGACCCTTATGTCAAGTTTAATCAGCTTGGCCAGGAGGCCAGCCTTAGGAAGAGTCATGGCTGTTCCAGGCTTCTTCCATTTAAGAATTGTGGAGGTCATTATGCTCTTGGGAGCTTTCAGTGTTGCAAGAATGTTTTTGTAGCCTTCTACAGATCTTTGCTGCAACACACTGCTGTCTCTATAGGCAATTCCTTGGACCTCAATTGTTTTTTGCTGAGATACATTTTGTCAACTGCAGAACTTTCTAGAGTTGGGGGGCTGTTCCTATCCTAATCATGTCCAATCAATTGAATTTGCTACAGGGGTCTCCAAATAAGGTGTAAAAACAGCTCAATTATAATCAATAGAATGGTATCCACATGAGCTAAAATTCAAGTGTCATAGTAATTGGTCTGCATACTTGTGTCAATGTGATATTTCAGTTTTTTATTATTGAATAAATTTGCAAATATTTCCAAAATCTTGTTTTTTGCTTTGTCATTCTTAAGAATTGAATGTTTCTTGATGAGAAAAATATTGATTTAAATTATTTTAGCATAAGGCTGAAACATAACAAAATGTGTAAAAAAGTGAAGGGGTCTGAATACAGTAACACTTTAGTTTAGGTACTGCAGAAGGGCATCTATTACTCATTTACTCTTAACTAACATGACCTTAACAAAGGCTTCTTCTGATGTTAATAATACTTACAAAAGCATCAGTAAAGCAGTTATTCAACTTTGCAATGTGACACACTAAAATAACTTCACTTTTGAACAGTCAGAGGCACCTTAAGTGAGACACATTTCTCTTGATATTGCATACTTAATAATAAAATCTGTGAATCTTTCATATTAACAAGTAATTTTAGCAGCATATTAAAGGATCTTATTATGTCACAATGAACAATCCATCTAATGATGTTTTATAAGTGTAATGAAGACCAGAAGAACCCTTTGTTAAGGTCTTGTTACATTAAAACATTAGCACATTTAGCACAATCTAGATGAGAACAGGCCATTTCAGCCCAACAAAGCTTGCATGTCCTATATACATAACTCTTCCAAAATAACATCAAGTCTAGTTATGAAAGTCCCTAAAGTCCTACTTTCTACCACACTACTTGATAACTTATTCCAAGTGTATATGGTTCCCTGTGTGAAGAAAATCTTCCTAATGTCTGTGCGAAATTTACCCTTAACAAGTTTCAAACTTATTTCAAAGTAACAGTCTCGATCCACTTAATAATTTCCCTTGATAATTTTAAAAACTTCAATCATGTCTCCTCTTAATTCATCCCCTGTAGCCCTAAAATGAGCCCAGTTGCCCTTCTCTGGAGTTTTTCTAGCGCTGCTATGTCCTTTTTGTAGCCTGGTGACCAAAACTGCACACAGTACTCCAGATGAGGCCTCACCAGCGCATTATAAAGCTTGAGCATAACCTCCTTGGACTTGTACTCCACACATTGTGCTATATAAGATAACATTCTGCTTGCATTCTTAAAGGCTTCTGAACTTGTCAGGAAGTTGATAATGTCAAGTCCACTGCAACTTCTAAATCTTTCTCATAAGAAGTACTTTCAATTTTAAGACCTCCCATTGTGTTTTCAAATCTCACAATTTTACCTCCTACTCTACGTGTAATATTTTATGTTTACTTACGTTAACTTTCATCTGCCACAAATCTGCCCAAGCCTGTATGCTGTTCAAGTCCTTCTGTAATGAGCCAACAGATTCTAGATTATCATGAGAGTATGTGAGTAATAGATACATTTTTGCAGTACCTAAACAAAGTTGCTACCCTAAATACTTTCTGAATCCACTATATATAAAAATGTGCAAGCTGTTAGGTTGTTAATGGAGTGTAGTCAGTCAGCTATTTGTGTTCACCACCAAAAAGATTCTTTAAAGCTGCTGCCTGGGCTTTGATTTGATGTTACTATCCTCCATATAACATTCTCTTCTGTGTAATTTTCTTACTATTTGCAACAGTCAAAAATTGCAGCATAACGGCTATCTCATAGAAAATGCACACATAGCTTTGATTTCACCTTGTCTAACTACAAATTGAATAATAGTTTATATGTAGAAAAAACATTCTTATTTTTATGTAAGATAATTTCTACACTATAGCAGATATTATATTTATCAAATATAGTGTTGGTCTTGAGAAGAAAAAGATAGAAAATGTCTGTTTTATTATTTATTACATAAAATTTCTGTTAGGTAATTATAAGCCCAAAATTACGACATATAAAATGTGCACAGGTATTTCCATAATCCAAATGTTTTTACGGACAACCATAAAGCACAGTTTCCATGCATTTTTGAATGCTCTCTTTACTGACATAATTCAGATATCACAGAAAAAAATCAACCATTCTTTAACTACCTAAAAGCTTTGGTGTGTGGCACACAGAGTGATTTCCTTGATCCTTGATTTCTGGTTGCTAAGATACCTGTGCTGATGGCTGCACAAAGGTCAGATGACAACCCAAAAAAGAAAACTTGTGAAGACGCCTCTTACTTTACCTGTCTACTGAAGCCTGTCTGCTTTAGGAAGGAGGAGAACATACTTAGCCTCTCTGATTTTTTTGTTCTGGCACACAAAGCAGCAAGCATCTCTGTCATTGCCATTAAGGACTTTTACTCTAAAAGGGAACAAGTTGGGAAGCTCATTTCAGATCATAATAATGTTGCTCTTTTATGTTTGAGAAATCTAATAGAAATCGTGATAGCTAAGGTTTGTGTTGATCACCATGTATTTTTCCTGATAGGTGCAGAAGATTATTAGTACATCACTCTGATTCAGCCTGGGCTGTAGGGCCATCAAGGTCTTTTAAACAGGGGTTATTACTTGCCATTAATTGGACTACTTAATTAGATATTAGCATTAGAAATTTAGCAAATACATATTTTCTTGCTGTGCCCAGGAGTCTATTTTTTGAGTAACCAGTGTGCATTTTAATATTTTAAAAAAAGTTACATTCATGAAAATCAGACAATTTAGAATGAATAAACAATGTAAATCTCCTATCACCAATAATCATCTTGCTTGTGATTGATTGGGTGATGAGGACAACAGTGGATCAACCTAGGGGCATACAGTGGACCCTGACCCAGAAGCTGGACGACTGGGTCTTTGCAGATGGCATTGGACCATTGTTGCATACTCACTAGTACATCCAGGAAACAAAGAAAGACAGTGTTACCAGAGCCACAGGATTGGAGATAAACATCATGAAAACCAAGAGTCTGCAAGAGAACTACATACAGAAAGCTCCACCAGCTCACCATCAATTGATAGGCTGTTGAATATGTTGATTGCTTCACATACTTGGGCAGTTTTGTTAGCAAAACAAGAGGGACAGATGAAGATGTGAACGCTTGGATCACTAAAGCATGCTGGGCCTTTTTTGCCCTGAAGCCAGTGGGGAAGAATAAAAACCTTAGTCTTCATACCAAGGTGAGTGTGTTTAACACAAATGTCAAGTCTGAGCTACTGTAAGGGGCAGAGACCAGGAGACACACCAAGCACCTTGATCACAAGCTACAAGTCTTCATTAACAACTGTCTACGACAGATCCTGCTTATTAGGTGGCCAGAGTGGATTTCCAACCAGGAGCTCTGGTGGAAAACCCAGCAGCAGCCATATCATCCATTCCATCCAGACAAGGAAATGGAAGTGGATCGGGCACACCCTACACAGGGAGCAGACAAACATTCAACAGTATGCCTTGAAATGGATCTCCAGGGAAAAAGAAAAAGAGGAAGACCAGTCCTGACTGTAATGTTCTTTAGGTTGAAGTAGCGACATACTCAGAATAACGTTTTGAATGCTGTTTATTTTGAACCCTGTTTAACCAACTCTCCATACAGGGTGTTTTTTAAACCACATCCTTCCCTCAGGAAGTTATACATCCCAAAAGATGCAGACCATAACAATCAATACTTGAACATAAAGTAATCGACAAAAGCATTATTGAACAATCATATACAACACTGACATGGAGAAGAACCCTACAGTCAGAACTTAAGAGCATCGGTCAATCACTGGGAGAGGTGAAGTGGATAACCCAAGGTAGAGATAGATGGAAACTTAGAGTGAAGACCCTATGCTCTGAACAGAGTGAAGAGAAATAACTATAACTAATTTGCAGTCTGTGTACAAGGTTTATCTCAATCGTCTTTGTTGTCATATGGCTGGAAAAAAATCTCTTAGTTGTAGCAGTTGTCCCTGTCCAGTGAAACTTAGCAATCAAACAAGAAAAGTCTGAATGATGGGGTTGAAGACAAGGAGTGAGCACAGATTTGTGACGCTCTTACATGTTGAGTTAACATATCTGTGGTCAAATTCTCCTTCCAGTAAATGTCTGTAGGTCATTCAGCAGCTGGTAGCTGTTGTTGATTTTATGTTGTGCTTTTATGTGTCTGCATGCAGTTTTTGAATCCCTCCCAGGCTCTCCTGTGTGTGCCATCTCCCTCCTTTTGTTTTAGGGTAAAAGTATGCTCATTAGAAACTAGGCAGCATCTTCGGAAAGGCACCCTGTGCTCCTTTGTTTCATTAAACCGCTCTGGGCTGGCGTTGTTCATTTTTTACCTTCTCAGATCTCCTTCGCTCTTCCACTGCATTCATTCCTGATACAGTACGTGTTCCCAAGATCAAGCACTTCTGATTACTGCTGCTTTTTTTCTGTGGGATTTAGTTTTAGTCTCTGGTCAGAATGTTATCAATTTGGTGCCATTAAAAGCATATACCATTACAAGGCACTTTACAAAGGTAACAGATTCTAATACATTTTCAAATACAAAAAAGTAACAGTATGATAGAAACAAATCAGGAGGGCTTTGAATGTAAACCTTAAGAAATAAATGCTGTTTCTAGCTCAGCACTTGTGGCAGCTGCTGCTATCAGTCTGTTACACGTGGTAAGAGATGAGATTGCAGCACTCACCCTGTGGTTTTCCAGCCCTGTCAAGAAATGTTGTCAAGAGACTGTCACTCATACCTGATGAACTTTAGTAGTGCGATATCATGAGCAAAAATGGAATGGAATGGAAATTGAGATCTCAAATGGTGTGATACAATGGCACATCTACTCTTTGGGGTCTTTCACCTTCCTGTCTGACAATTGAGATGGGGTTTGTACACACAAGGGTCAGCTAGGAGTGTGAACTGATGACGTGAGTCAATTCAGTTGGAAATACAGGCCATACAGATAAAGATGAAAGGGCCAAACAGCTCCAACAGTCCACAGTGAGGGAACCGCTACACTTCCATCAGTGAGCAGAACTGTTAACAAGATGGCCTTGTGTTGTATTCCAGTTTCCTTTGTAAACTGCCTTTTGATGATGTATCTGTGAAAAAATGTTATATAAATTAAAGATTTCATTAATGGATATGATTGCTACTGCAATGTGTCTCACAAGGAGAAATTTAAAGAGAACTCAGGAGTGTAAGCCACTATACATGAAGCCTAATTACCAGTAATAGCAAGCTTCTCAATGAAAAGTAGCAGAGATTTTACAGCAGTAAATAAAAACAATGCAGCCTGCAAAGATCAAAATCATCCAACTCACTATAACTGAGACGTTAGCAAGGAAATTACAGAGCTTTTGAGGAATTAAGGAAATATAGAAAAGATTAGCTTAAAAAATAAACAATAAGAAAGCTGTAAGCTGCTTTGATAGATGCAGCTTATGAAATTTTGACAATTTTATTATCATTACATCTAACGTCTTAAAGATTACAAGGAGCTAAACGTACAATATAATTAACAATGCTTTTACTGTATAAGGTTACTGTACACAGATTTCTGTGTTACTCTTCTGTGGATAATCATATTAAAAATAATTATGGATCACTAAGCAGGCTCATGTTATTTTTTAATTTGTTATATTTATTTTGTGTTCATTTTTGACATCTTGTTTGGCTTTGCTTTCAAAGTATAAACTTTCCTGGATGGTTATTATACTGTATATTTTGGTAGAGTTACAGGTACTATTGTAATGTTTCGATTTTTAAAATTTTTTACTTATATTCAACTTTTGTCATTTTGTTTGTGGTAGATTCAAGGGAGAATTTGCATTCAGTTTATAGAACCCGCTGTCACACACGTAAGCATGAGAGGCAGCTAAAGGGTTTAATTGAGAGTAATTCCATGCCAGACCAGGGGGTGGCAGAATGCACTAACTTTTTTTCTTACTTTCCTGCAGATCATTCATGAGAATCCCGCCTGGCCCTAGTGGTGTCACTTCCGGTTCCTGCCCTTTTGATAACGTCATGTCCGGGTCTGAACCTATGGAAGAGGACCCTTCTGCATTCCGCCCTCGATGACCATATTTGACTAACCTAGTCAGTTCTGTTTTCGATTCTGTTCTGAGCACATCAGTGCTAGCAATTTAAACATTTGCAGCCAGGGAATATTATACGGGTGGCTGCCCCAAACCTTTTTTATGACTCTAGTGTCTGCTTTTTGTGACACCACATATAATTAGTTGGTATTTGTGGAGTTATTTAACTATTACATGGTTCCCATTTTATTTCATTATTAGTTGTCAAATGTGTTTTTTGCACATATTCCTTTTTTCTTATGTAAAATTGACTTCTTTTTATAATAAAATATGTGTTACTATATATATTACGTGCATTATTAGTGGAAATATGTTTTTTTCTATGATCAATAATTGGTTTGTGTCATCACAAGAGGTCATCATCAGAGGTCACTCTCCAAGATCCTCCCAGGTATGTGGTACCACCCTTGACTGAGAGGGGGCACTGCCACTTTTTCTTCTACAGTGCAGAGAAACTGTCCAAAGAGGACAACTGATTCCACCCCTTCCAGTCCCTGGGCCATAAAAGCACAACCACCCAGAAGGAGGCGTCACTTCTTACATTAGCGACCAGAGCAAAGGAGCTCCTCAATCAAATGACAGCAGACAAAGCAGTCATTGTTATTCTAGCCATGTTATCCTGGTGGCAACTGTTTTTCTTTCATTTTCACGTCATTGAGTGTTGTGTTTGTTCAAACCATTAAGTAAATGGGGACGGCTGGGTTGGTGCCCCAAAATTTATCCTTTTTTTGGGCCTGTCCTTCCCTCGGGTGAACACAGTGTTTTACATTATCATTTTGTTCAGTATACTTATTTGTGTTAAATTTCCTACTTATTCTATATTTTGGATTATGTTCACAGGGAGCAGGAGCTTATCCCAGAAGCACTAAACAAAAGGCAGCAACCACTAATGGATTGGGTGCCACTTAATTGCAGGGTACACTTAGAAAAAAATGCAATATTTTATGTTTAGCTAATTTTCCAAGCTCAAGGAAGTGGCTCAAAACAGCACCATTAAAACATTAATTTACAATGTTTTTTTTGTTTATATGCCCTATCTATTAATCATTCATTAAATTTCACAGTCACAACCAAATAGTGTTTTTCTAAGGAGTATTCCACACAGCAAGCTAAGTGCTTAACTCAACAAGCCGGGCTTATTCCAGCTGTTTTGGGCTCCACCAAACAGGATCAGAGTGAGGGGCACTCGGTAACCAAGGCAACTAAGTGCCACTTCTTACTCCACACCAGGATAAAGATGACGCTTAGTGTGGTGCAGTGACTTGAGACTTCCTAAAGTTCTCGTTCAATAAGAAACACAACACCTCAGAGAAAGCATATCTATATCACTGCATTCTTATCTACACTATTGTATAAATGTGAGTGCTATGCCATTACAAAGTGATAAAACTTGAAAAGCTATAATGCTAAAGAATAGTATATTCTAATAGTATAAAGAATGAATAATTTATAAGTATCTGCTTTTCTTGATAATGACAGTCAAAAGGAAAAAGTATGTAATAAAAATTGGCTATAACGGTGTGTTTCATTAAGCTAAAATCTTTAATTATTGAAAGTGTCAATTCCAAATAGTAAATTCTGACAATAATTACCACCGAGATGTTCATAGTAATGTGCAAGGAAAAAAATGTCATAATTAAAAACCTTCTGGAATCAACAATGAACTGCTGCTTTATGTGAAAATCCTTATTCAAGAGGGAGATTGTGCACTGTATCAAGCTTCTAGGCTACAAGCTATATATATATAGACACTGTATACTGTATAGTGGCCACCAGGGGGTGCACCAACTCCCCAAACCAGACACCAACAGACATAAGGGACAAGTCCAGCACACACAGAAGGCTTTTATTCAGTGGGAAACGTTTCCCAAGTTTCCCACCAGCACCAAGTACAGTAAAACAAAAACAAATATAAAGCACAGCACTTTATCTTTTTTCTTCTCCTTGTCTCTGTCTCTTCCGCCTCCACTTCTCTTCTGTTATGCATCGTTCTCTTCCATCCGATTCTCAGAATTAAGGCAGGTGGCTCTTTTTAAACAATCCCAGAAGTACTTCCTATGTCCCAAAGGCTTGGCCTGGGAGCACTTCCAGGTAACTATGGAGCCCCACTAAATTGGGCTGCCCAGCACCCCCTGACGGCACCCATGGCACCAACAGGGCTGAGTGATAGAACTCCAGTTCCCATGAAGCCCTGTGGGAAACTGGGGTGCTGCTGCAACCCAGAGGGACTGCCAACTAGCGGCCCTTCCACTTCACATCCCGGACGGGTAAGTGCCATATGTATATGTGTGTCATGACAATATTTGTATTGTCTAATAATAAAGAGTAAAACACTTGTAAAACAAATGTATGTGTATACTAAGCAGACTGCATTGCATATCTCAATAATTAATGGCCCACAACCTCTTTTTTATTTTTTAGGAGTCTATATTCTCCTCTTTTACATTAATATGATTATATAAAGGCAAAATGTTTTGGAATTGGGCTACGTCATTGTACATCTCGCTGGGGAATTACTGTCTTTGTAAGCTGTCCACACTGAACCAGGTGTCTTCTTTTTCAATTCCAATCTAAAATGTCTCGCTTATGCAATGCCAGCATACATGCCCCCCCCCCCCACCCCGCAAACTGTCACCTACCTGTTTCCTCCCACAAAATGATGTCCGCATAAGACAAACTTATTGGTCACTTTAATATTCATTTTCAAAGGATTCACCTATGGACTATTTTGACATCTGCTCTTTGTAAATCTGTACTGATCCCCCACTGCCATGAAATCAATCAGATGAGGTTTGCAGCTACTTGTTACTGGCTACTTCTTATGATACTGGGGCCTTATTGACCACAACCCTGTTTTCTCTTCCCTGAAAATAATAAGATGCCATACTTCTAATAAGTAGTTAAATGAGCTGATTATATTGAAAACAAGTCAAGACATAAATTAAAACATTGATACAGAATTCACAAACACAAGCCGAGCATGAAACACTGTAAACAACACAACTGACAGTTACCAGTCCAACAAATATTAATTCTGAAAACGTGAAAGTTCCATCTGCAATCATGTGAAGCCTGGTTAAATGCCATAAGGAAGATGGGGATTAAAAAAAATGATTTATTGGTACTGACTCTTCCACAGCCTGCAAGCAGCCAACTCCTCCAGAATAACTCTTCCTGGTTTGTGCCACCATCAGGTAAGCAATCCACCTCTGGGTGGGTGGTAAAAATCTTTTCAGTTTTAAAATTTCAGGTTTGAGATTTTTTGGATTAGTGGATTTTGTCTTAGATACTTGTTTAGTTGACATTTTGACAATGTTTATATTATAGTACTATATATATTACAGTACTTCATTTCCTGAATCTTGATATTTAGAATTTTGGTTTTTGTGTTTTGTTATTTTGTTTGGAAATTAGAACTTTGTATTTGTGAAAATTTGAATAATTTTACCATGATAAATTTATATTTGATTTATTAAATTACTTGAAATATTTAAAGTATTGTGTTGGAAAAGTGTTTTGGCAGTTTTGGCCTTGCAGATTTAAGAAATGTGTCATTTTTTAGCCATATAAATGACTTACGCTATTGTGAAGTTGTTATACAATTCTCAGTTTGGACGACCGAGCCATTCATTTTTATGAATTTGTAGGTTTTTATTTTGTTGCATATTTAAATGTGTACTTTTTTTAAAGTTATGGAAATTTTTAATGTTCTGAAACATCCATCCATCCATTGTCTCCCGCTTATCCGAGGTCGGGTCGCGGGGGCAGCAGCTTGAGCAGAGATGCCCAGACTTCCCTCTCCCCGGCCACTTCTTCTAGCTCTTCCGGGAGAATCCCAAGGCGTTCCCAGGCCAATCGAGAGACATAGTCCCTCCAACGTGCCCTGGGTCTTCCCCGGGGCCTCCTCCTGGTTAGACGTGCCCGGAACACCTCACCAGGCAGGCGTCCAGGAGGCATCCTGATCAGATGCCCGAGCCACCTCATCTGACTCCTCTCGATGCGGAGGAGCAGCGGCTCTACTCTGAGCCCCTCCCGGATGACTGAGCTTCTCACCCTATCCTTAAGGGAAAGCCCAGACACCCTGCGGAGGAAACTCATTTCAGCCGCTTGTATTCGCGATCTCGTTCTTTTGGTCACTACCCATAGCTCATGACCATAGGTGAGGGTAGGAACATAGATCGACTGGTAAATTGAGAGCTTTGCCTTACGGCTCAGCTCCTTTTTCACCACGACAGACCGATGCAACGCCCGCATTACTGCGGATGCCGCACCGATCCGCCTGTCGATCTCACGCTCCATTCTTCCCTCACTCGTGAACAAGACCCCGAGATACTTGAACTCCTCCACTTGGGGCAGGATCTCGCTACCAACCCTGAGAGGGCACTCCACCCTTTTCCGGCTGAGGACCATGGTCTCGGATTTGGAGGTGCTGATTCTCATCCCAGCCGCTTCACACTCGGCTGCGAACCGATCCAGAGAGAGCTGAAGATCACGGCCTGATGAAGCAAACAGGACAACATCATCTGCAAAAAGCAGTGACCCAATCCTGAGCCCACCAAACCGGACCCCCTCAACGCCCTGGCTGCGCCTAGAAATTCTGTCCATAAAAGTTATGAACAGAATCGGTGACAAAGGGCAGCCCTGGCGGAGTCCAACTCTCACTGGAAACGGGTTCGACTTACTCCCGGCAATGCGGACCAGGCTCTGGCAACGATCGTACAGGGACCGAACAGCCCTTATCAGTGGGGCCGGTACCCCATACTCTCGGAGTACCCCCCACAGGATTCCCCAAGGGACACGGTTGAATGCCTTTTCTAAGTCCACAAAACACATGTAGACTGGTTGGGCAAACTCCCATGCACCCTCCAGGACCCTGCTAAGGGTATAGAGCTGGTCCACTGTTCCGCGACCAGGACGAAAACCACACTGTTCCTCCTGAATCCGAGGCTCGACTATCCGACGGACCCTCCTCTCTAGGACCCCTGAATAGACTTTTCCAGGGAGGCTGAGGAGTGTGATCCCTCTGTAGTTGGAACACACCCTCCGATCCCCCTTCTTAAAGAGGGGGACCACCACCCCGGTCTGCCAATCCAGAGGCACTGTCCCTGATGTCCATGCGATGTTGCAGAGGCGTGTCAACCAAGACAGTCCTACAACATCCAGAGCCTTGAGGAACTCCGGGCGTATCTCATCCACCCCCGGGGCCCTGCCACCAAGGAGTTTTTTGACCACCTCGGTGACCTCAGTCCCAGAGATGGGGGAGCCCACCTCTGAGTCCCCAGGCTCTGCTTCCTCATTGCAAGGCATGTTAATGGGATTGAGGAGGTCTTCGAAGCACTCCCCCCACCGACCCACAACGTCCCGAGTCGAGGTCAGCAGCGTACCATCCCCACCATATACAGTGTTGACACTGCACTGCTTCCCCTTCCTGAGACGCCGGATGGTGGACCAGAATCTCCTCGAAGCCGTCCGAAAGTCGTTCTCCATGGCCTCCCCAAACTCCTCCCATGCCTGAGTTTTTGCCTCAGCAACCACCAAAGCCGCATTCCGCTTGGCCTGCCGGTACCTATCAGCTGCCTCCAGGGTCCCACAGGACAAAAGGGACCGGTAGGACTCCTTCTTCAGCTTGACGGCATCCTTCACCGCCAGTGTCCACCAACGGGTTCGGGGATTGCCGCCACGACAGGCACCGACCACCTTACGGCCACAGCTCTGGTCAGCTGCCTCAACAATAGAGGCACGGAACATGGCCCATTTGGACTCAATGTCCTCCACCTCCCTTGGGATGTGGTCGAAGTTCTGCCGGAGGTGGGAGTTGAAGCTACTTCTGACAGGGGGTTCTGCCAGACGTTCCCAGCAGACCCTCACAACACGTTTGGGCCTACCACGCCTGACCGGCATCCTCCCCCACCATCGAAGCCAACTCACCACCAGGTGGTGATCAGTTGACAGCTCCGCCCCTCTCTTCACCCGAGTGTCCAAGACATGTGGCCGCAAGTCCGACGACACGACCACAAAGTCGATCATCGAACTGAGGCCTAGGGTGTGCTGGTGCCAAGTGCACATATGAACACCCCTATGCTTGAACATGGTGTTTGTTATGGACAATCCGTGACGAGCACAGAAGTCCAATAACAAAACACCACTCGGGTTCAGATCAGGGGGGCCATTCCTCCCAATCACGCCCTTCCAGGTCTCACTGTCATTGCCCACGTGAGCATTGAAGTCTCCCAGCAGAACGAGGGAGTCCCCAGAAGGTATGCCCTCTAGCACCCCCTCCAGGGACTCCAAAAAGGGTGGGTACTCCGATCTGCTGTTCGGTGCATACGCACAAACAACAGTTAGGACCCGTCCCCCCACCCGAAGGCGGAGGGAGGCTACCCTCTCGTCCACCGGGGTAAACCCCAATGTACAGGCTCCAAGTCGGGGGGCAATAAGTATACCCACACCCGCTCGGCGCCTCTCACCGGGGGCAACTCCAGAGTGGTACAGAGTCCAGCCCCTCTCAAGGAGATTGGTTCCAGAGTCCAAGCTGTGCGTCGAGGTGAGTCCGACTATATCTAGCCGGAACCTCTCAACTTCGCGCACTAGCTCAGGCTCCTTCCCCTTCAGAGAGGTGACATTCCACGTCCCAAGAGCCAGCTTCTGTAGCCGAGGATCGGACCGCCAAGGTCCCCGCCTTCGGCCACCACCCAACTCACACTGCACCCGACCTCCTTGGCCCCTCCCATAGGTGGTGAGCCCATGGGAAGGGGGACCCACGTTGCCTCTTCAGGCTGTGCCCGGCCGAGCCCCATGGGTGCAGGCCCGGCCACCAGGCGCTCGCCATCGAGCCCCACCTCCAGGCCTGGCTCCAGAGTGGGGCCCCGGTGACCCGCGTCCGGGCAAGGGAAAATGCCGTCCAAAATTGTTTTCCATCATAGGAGGTTTGTTTAACCGCTCTTTGTCTCATCCCTCACCTAGGACCAGTTTGCCCTGGGTGGCCCTACCAGGGGCATAAAGCCCCGGACAACAGAGCTCCTAGCATCATTGGGACACGCAAACCCCTCCACCACGATAAGGTGGCGGTTAAAGGAGAAACATTCTGAATTCAATTTTATACTGATTTTGTGCTTCTGATTTCATTTTAGTGTAGTTGATATTTTGTTTTGTTATATATTGTCTTTGTTGGCACTACCAGTTTGAGACATTTGTCGTTAGCAATGACGCTGCATCGTGTGACATCATCTTCCAGGAGGTATTTAAAAATGTGGTGGCTGCATTCACCATCCAAAAGTTTTGATCAAACACAAATAAACTGTGTAATGTTTGGTAGCTATTTAAGAAAAGAATTTTGGCTTTGTTTCTTTTTGAATTTACATGTTCATTCATCATTTTCAGGCTTTTTGACTTTCTAAATTTTGATTTGTTTTATTGTGCTGATCCTTGTTGCTAATGTTAGTTTTTGGGATGTGATTTTTCCATCAAATCCTAATATAATCTTGAATCTAACTTAACTATGGAGTCTGAGATGGAGCTTGTCATTAAAAAGACAAGCAGGCTGAGCAAGAGAAACAAAGCAAACTAATTAATGAGCTCAGCTCAGCTCTGCTGTATTATCTACTATGTTTAATGAGATAGTTTTCCTGGCTTTACAAATGGAAAAAAAGAGATAAAAATGCACCACCAAACTGAAAATCCCCTTTAATAGGAAAACTAAGCTCTAGTGAATTAAAGAAATTTTAAGGGAGGTGTTGAGTTTTTATTGCAGCGGCTTGGGACATTTGTATGCAGGCTGTCCCAAACTACAGATAAAAGTAGGCAATTACAGTCAAATCCTCTCAGAAAAGTCTTTAGTGGTCACTGTAAAGATTCAAGTCCAGGAGTTTCCTGTTCTGATGGATTCTGAGTTTGTGAAAAAATAATAATTGACAAACTACTCTCAGAATTATAAATATAACCCACGGGTAGCCTCTATTGATGACAATCACATTGGCACTGGACTCCTTGAGTTTATCCCCTTAAACTTCAAGTTGGTGCTCTATACCATGAATCTCTGACATCTTCTATTATCAACATGTAGCTTTGTGTTTCTCTTGACTTACAAAGCACACTCCTTATATTAATTCATTTTCGAAACAGACATAAATTTCAAGTACAGTTTGTTTCCCACATCTTACATACAATTTCACACATTGCTGTTGATTGTTTTGCAGTATTCTTACAAATATTTTGAAGATGTATGATTGTGCTTTAGAGCTTTAACCAGATACCCCATCATCACTCTTTCCTAGCCAGAGGCCCAAATTGTGGTGGAGTATGTTCAGGTAACTTTGCAAACTGGATTTATTAGGCCATTGAGCAGTTCTGTAGGAGATACAATTTTCTTTGGTGAATATGGTGTATAGAGATTTAAATAATATCTCAGTTAAAAATTATTGTTACCTTCTCCTCAACTTTTCTTAATCAAATAATGTGTCAGGTTCTACAACATTTAAAAAAAACTGGATCTAGGAAGTGCATACATCCTTATACACTTAAAAAGAGGATGAGTGGAAAGTCACACTTAATACGCACAATAGGCACTATGAGTACAGAAGTATTATTGATAAATGCGCTGGTGATTTAATTTTTAGAACTACTGCGCCTCAGCTTCATCAGCAAAGCTCAAAGAATTCAACCTGAGGGTAACTTTTATATTTCTCCTGTTATTTTTATGTTCTGGACTCTCTCTTCAAAAATTTTTGGTCATCCTAGTAAAGCCCAAATCCCTGACCTTCTTAAACAATATTTTTGGCGAAGGCATATTGGATGTATCAAAAATTCTGTAAGTGATTTGTATTCTTGACTTTTGAAACGTGTTGTAGGGCCGAATCCACACAACATTTTCTGACAGGTTTGCTGGAATGTATTTCTTCACCTAATCAATCTTGGAAGGCAGTTTTGATTTAGCTGATCACTAATCTTTCCTCCTCATCAAACTGTATCACTACTGTAGTTGTTACTGATTGCTTTTCTAAATGTGCTCATTTTACATTTCTTTACAAGTTACTGTCTACTTGAGAGTTCATTGCCATTTTTTTGTAGACGTCATCTAACTTAATGGCTTTCTACAGTCACAGGAAACCTCGGTTTGTCTTGCTTTTGGTGACTGTTTTTTAATAAAATGGTCTGTGAATTAATTTTTACTCCTGGATATCATCTGGAGTTCAATGGACAAACTGAAAGAGTGCACCGGGACTTGTAAAATTATTTTCGATGCATTGTGAATAGTTTCCAATCAGATTGGAAACCTATGTGACCATCAGCGGCGTTTTCCAGAAATGTGCTCTACCATACACCTAATAAAATATCACATTTTGAAAGCTTGTATGATTATAAGCCTTCTTTGCTGCATCTTCCATCAGTCAGGTCCTCTGTACCTAGTCTGAAAGAATATTTGACTAGGCGACATTATGGGTTAAGTTCAGTTCAGGAGAATCTGCATCCAGTGGGAACAAATGGCGAGCAGAATACAAACACATAAAAACTTCAGAATTTAAAGCTGGGTGGGCACAAAGCCCTACTTGTGGCTCATAACACTGGAAATCCACTTAAGGGTTGATAAGCAAATGGGTCCAGCTAACCTCAAGATTCACCCTTCAGTAATGTGTCTAGATTTGTGTCCAGACTGACGCCTGTTTATTACCCTTTACAGTAATTGCTCCGTCCTGGGTATGATGTTAATCTGTATCCAGCCCTGCATGTAGGCCCTCCAACCTGCAGGGAAAAACCTGGGGGTTGGTGGTAGAATTGGCACTCCAGCCACCATAAAAAAAACCTCACACTGTTCCATTCCATCTGAACTAGTGTGGTGCTGAGGTGTCACCCATTGCATGGCTGCACTCGGGTCCTAATCTGAGTTGGTTTGTCGTGTGGTGGGTGCGGCAATGTGCTGTATCAGCGCGTGCTCTTAACATCAACAACAACAGTAAAAGTATTCTTTTACTCCACTGATCCAAGAGGGCACTGACAATGATTTTGATGTTCAGAACATGTTGGATTTTCAAGAGTCTGGTTCTCTGATCTGCTATCTTGTACATTGGCCTGGTTATGGCTTGAAGATTGTTCATGTTGGTAATAAGTGTTAGGAAGTAATGTTTCATGGGATTCATTTTTTCATATATTCAATTTTCATGTATTTACAGCATTATAATTCTATATAAGCTTTTGACACCAGCATATTATTTTAATGTTATAGAAGTACCATGTGTCACCTAACTGATGTCCTGTAATGTGTGACATCATTATCCTCTAGCTATAAAACAGAGCAGTGTGATAGTAGCCTTATTCTAGTATTAGGAAAAGCAAACAACATTTTTCTCATGTTTACTTTGATTAATTGTTTTGGTCCTTTTTTAGCCTTTGATTTCGCTTCACATTTTGTCCCGTCATTTGAATCTTACCTTGTTTTGGCCTATTGACTTCTCTTTTGTTTGACTCCTCCGTCTCCTGATCCACCTGTGTCCTCGGTAGGGCACTTCTTTCCAGCTTGTAAGGACAAACTTGGAATTTTGTTGTGGGGCAGTAAAGGGTTCCCTATGGTCATGTTTGTGTTACACGTCTTTTTGAGACAGTGTCATCTTCGTGTCTGCTTATTAAGATAGGGATTTTTGTTATGATTTTTTTTTTGTTTTTTGTTTTATTTCATGTTAAACTTTGCATTTCTTTTTAAGTTTTATGGATTTTCTAAGGTTTTGATACTTCTCGAATTTTGTCTTTATTTTTATGTTGTGTTTTATTTTCATTTTAGTACATGACATTTTTTATATTTTGTTTTTACAAGACCTCTTTTTGTTTTGTGGTCATTTTGAGGCACATGTTATTACCCAAAAAAGATTAGATTAGATTAAATACAAACAAATTTTGTATGTTCGGTAGCTATTTAGGGATAGGGTTATAAGGCAGAGAGGATTTTGGCTTAGTTTCTTTTGATTTCCATTATTGTTGTTTGACTCTCTGGGTTTGACTTGGACCCACTGCAAGGCCTTACTTTTGTTTTGCCCTTTGTGTGTTCACCTCCCAATCAGGGTTGCGAGATTTCCAAAATCACAGATCAGGACATCCACCATTTTGAGCAACCAAAAAAAGATGTTAAGGAACTAAGGAAGACAAAAAATAGATAATTTTAATTAAATGTAATCTAAACATACAAGTATATGTAAATAAGAACATATAGAGAAGAGAACATATATAAAATAATCACAGAAGTATGGATATGTTTGATATAACTTGTAACATGTTTTATGTTTCATATAATATGACACAATGCATAAATAGATTGCAAATATGCAGAAACACCCTACCTTGTTAGTCAAAAAGTGTTTAGCAGTATTACTTCACTTTCAAAACAAATTACACACTAGCAACTAGCATGAGCAGCCGTGATGAGCACGAGAAACATACGGCGACACAAGCACACCACGTACACAAACACATACAATTCAAACACTCAGATTCACCTGACAGTTACCAATTTTATTCATTAAAGATGGTATACCAGGCTGTGTACCAAAATTTAGGGACCCTCTTTAAGTAGATATTCAATATAAAAATTTTGTCTACATCCAATTTTTGTTCCTTCAGGATTTCTAGAGGCAATGTTGAACTCAGGATTGTCCCGCTCAAATCAGGACATCTGGCAACCCTGCTCCGGATCCACCTAGCTCACATCAATTTTTCGAAATATGATTTTTCATTCAAATCAAAACACAGCATCTAAATTAAGAGTGGATCATGGATCTACAGATTGATGGTGATCTGCTTAGCCAAGGGATATGCTGTAGATTTCAGCATGTGCAAATTCGTTCTACTAGGGAGACTTCAGATCACCATGATACTGTAGTGAATGAGGAAGGTAAGTATAATAATTGGATGTGTATTAACACCACAAAGTACAGACTTTAATAAAAAAAGGCACAGTGCTGCCATTTTGTGTGTCGGTAGCATTATTGTTTTTGGTAGCAACATCTACATGACAGTGGGAATTTGTGAGCTGTGACATCATCTTTGCGACAATATGTTAAGCAGAATTGTTGCAATACTGGCATCCACGTTTGGGTAGACTTTTTGAAATATTTTTGTGGAGATAGATTAGTATAAAAATCTGTTTAGGGCATCAGGGCTTTACATGTTTTGTGACTGAGACTCTGAATTTGCATATTGGACTTTTATTTTGAACTTTTTAGCTTCAATCTTGTTAGCTTTTTACCTTATTTTTTCTCTTCATTTACTGATGTTTTAAACCTTGATTTTACTGTTTATGACCTTGGCAGAACAGGCATAAACGTGGAATAGAACTTGAGAGCCCATAATGTCTGTGCCACCAGAATAAAGAGATCTATTTTATTTGGATAAGGGAAAGAATTCAATTCAGCCCTTTATTATTTGGATTCAAGTGATGAGCATCCATGCAACTGTATGGATAGAATGAGCTTATTTATATTCTTCTCATAAGTGAAGGTAAAAAAATTTGAAAACGTTTTTAATGCAGTATTTGCTCAGCTAGCTGGCAGCCCAGAAATACATTTATTTTAGAATCTCTCTGAATCAACATACCACATGTACATAATGACTAGTCTCTTAATAACACTTTTTGGTAGATGCTTAGGTGAGAAAAGAATGCATTATGTTATTAACTGGTTTTTAAGACTATTTCTTTAGAATAGGAAAATTTCTGAAAATAAAAATAATATGTAAAGTTTGCATATTTACATAAAATGTAACAGGTAACCAAAATGAGTTGTACATGTGTATGCAATAACAGAAGGTCACCTGGCCAGTTGATTTCAAAAAAATCTAAAACTTAAACACCCTAATTGAAATGATGTAATATGGCACATTATAAAGGGTTATGGGTAAAAAACTGAAGTCTGAGAAATTTCATGAAAAATATTTTCTCCTTTCTAATCACTCAAATCATTGCTTGTTTTTCCCCAGTAAATGGGTTGTTGTGGAGTATAAAAGTGTTTAAGACACACCACATTCTGATTCTTCTTTTACTTGTTTGGGGTGCAAAGTAGGCAAACTTTTCATCTTTAGGCATGAAAAAAATTCTTATGCTTCAAGTAAACTGAAACCAAATATATGCATATTTAATTCTTTGGTCTGCGGTGGGTTGGCACCCTGCCCGGGATTGGTTCCTGCCTTGTGCCCTGTGTTGGCTGGGATTGGCTCCAGCAGACCCCCGTGACCCTGTGTTCGGATTCAGCGGGTTGGAAAATGGATGGATGGATAATTCTTTGGTTAATAATCTGGTTGGTCAGATTTTTGTACTTCTGAACTAGATTGACAGGCAGAAAGGTGGATACATGTATAAACGATAGACTGCAACAAACCCAACAAATAATATAGACCCTTTGGTGATCTTCACCACCTTGACAAATGCAGGATATTCTTTCTACCATTTGTATAACTTCAACACAACTTTGACACATCTTTACCACCTTTTATTTTTAATTAAATGACCTTCACAAACTTTCATTGGATTGCTCCCAGAAGAAGTGTGTGTATCAATAATTTCATATTAGTGATTGAATTTTACTGTTCATTTTTAGAGTAAAAGAATGCGTCCTCTAAGCATATCCTCAGAAAATAACACAATGAGGACATGAGGACGCGTGGTAGCCATGATACGTGTGCGTACACATTCTAAGGGTGAAGTATACACCGGCCTTAAGGCATTACACAATACAAACGACCAGCCATTACTATTAAACTGCAAAAAAAAAGTCATCTTAGTTTTCTGAATATATCTCTTCTGGTCTGCATCACAAGAGGATGTTCTTTCTCAGGATTCTCTGATTTCCTTCCACATCCAAAAGACATGAGGATTTGGTTAACTGGTGACCAAAAATTGTTCCAATATATTGAATTTATGTTTCTCTGTGAATGTATCCAGCAATGAACTGGAATGCCATCCAGACAGGTTTCTGCCCTGTTTCCAGTTGCTTCTGGGATAGACTCCATGTATCAATGTTACCAGGCTCAGAACATCGATGAATAAATGAATTCAGTAAATTAAACCAGCATGAACTGGTAAGTTCTAAAACAAAACTAGCTGTTCTATATTTACACAGTCATGTCCTCCAAACACATCAGTTTTGTCTGCTTATATACTATCTGTGAGTAAAAGTGTTCTATTACACTGCACAAAAAAGTTTTTGCTTCTTGTACACTGTTGGGTGTTTCTTATAGATTTTTGATCACGAATATCACATCAAAATTTACCCATCACGTACCGTTTCAGAGAAATCTTCCATTTTGTCATGATTTTTTCTTATATTTGCATCCAAACATTTTCGCTCCCGTAAGTGACTTATCAACAAAGATTTGTGCCACCTGGGCATGTCCAGGCATGGAATCAGGCCAGGTTGGAAGCTGTTCTGTGGAAGTTGACATCCTGGGTATGCCTGGTCAGGACTGAACGAGCTTGACACTGTCTCAGCATGCTATAAAGGTGGCTTGCATACACCGATCCTGCTCATTTGGTTAATATAGATAGTCAGTGTGCATGTACAGTATCAGTATAGTAAACTATAGTATCTGTAGCAATATAACAGTAAGTAAGCTTGATGCTATAGACGTTTTGGTGTCGGGCGATATGTCTCGTCAATGTTGTAACAGCCGCAATACATTCTGCTATATCTGTGGCGAATATACACGTGCACCTCAGAGACTAATGACTAATGTGTCTGGTTTCTCTGCCAAAAACAAGAAGTCAATTGAATATCCTAATTTGCCTTCAGCAATGAGACCCGTGCCACATGACGACAGTCTTCCAATTCTGAAACCACCAGAGGATTGGATCTTAGACGAGCCAGATGAAGAAACTGCAATGCAGGGTAATGACAGTGATATTGACCCAGATTTTGAACCGTGCTCATCAGGTAACACAGTCCGAATTGAAGATTTGGTCAGAGATTTGGGTCTGTCAAAAGCAAAAGCCAGGTACGAAAATTTCTGTGTTTCAAGGCTGACATCATGATATAGCCAAATTTTTTGCACAAGTCGCCAGTCTCTGTTTCTGTTGTGTCATTGAAGGATTGTTCTCGGCCTTGGGTTGTGATCACAACCCAGAAGAGTGGCGTCTCTTCATTGATTTGTCAATGTTAAGCTTGAAAGCTGTTCTGCTACTCAATGGCGACGTTTATCCTTCAGTACCTGTTGGCTATGCAGCACACATGAAAGAAATGTATGAGAAAATGGAACAGCCAGTATAGCAGGTACAAGTGGAATATCTGTGGAGATTTTAACGTCGTTGCTCTGTTACTAGGACTGCAGCTCAGCTATACAAAGTACTGTTGTTTCATCTGTGAATGGGACAGCCGTGCCGAAGAGTTGTACTGTTCTCAACAGAACTGGCCACTCTGTAAAAAGTTAGTTCCAGGACAGAAAAATGTGGCACATGATGCGCTTGTCGACCCGGCAAAGAACTCATGAAGAATTTTGTGAAAGCACTGATCAAGGAAGGTGAAGGTTTTCGTTATTTAAGACAGATGTTCCCAAGAATAACTGACGCCAAGATCAAAGAGGGCTTTATTTTGGCCCCCAGATCAGACATGTTATGAGTGACAAGCGGTTTCAAGATCAATTAGATGGGCCGGAAAAAATGACCTGGAAAGCCTTCAAAGACATTGTTGACAATTTTCTGGGTAATTACAGAGCCTCAAACTAAATTCAGCTGGTAGACAAACTTTTCAAAGCATACAAGACAATCAAGTGCAACATATCACTCAAGATTCATTTCCTCCACTCACACTTGAACATCCTCCCTGCAGATCTCGGCGCTGTCAGTGACGAACACTGAGAAAGGTTTCACCAGAACATTGCTACGATGGAGAAACAATACCAGGGCAACGTAATGCACCAGACATTGAATACAAAATAAAATCAGGAGCAAAACACTTTTAATTCTGTTGAATTTAATAGCTTATGTGAAACATAAACATGACTAAATACGTTAGTGTCAATAAACATATAAATGTCTATTTCTCAGAGTTCATAAGTGATGCAGTAAAACCAAAACTATATTTGTGCATACCCAGTAGGTACCTGTCACAATCAGCAAGAACTTTTCAGGAAGCTGGACTTTTCAAAAAAATTGGAACACAAACTCAAAACACAACTGAGACTTTCTGACATTGATATTTTTATTTTCTATACAACTTTTGTCTTTTTTTGGTAGGGGGGGGCTCCTACACCATGGACCTCTTCACATTTGGTCTGTTTTGGGTTTCCATCACTTTTAACATTTGAAGAAAACTGAAGGTCTACCTCTTCACTGTTGGGTCTTCTCTTTTTGAAATGGGCCATGTGTTATTGTGCTACTGCTTCTTCACTTTGAATTCTTTGGTCTGTTTTTCTGTCCAGGTTGCTGTCTTGAACGTCTGAACCGTGCATGACTCTGAATTGGTGTAAGTGAGTTTTAAAATTTGATGTTCTGTTATGCTATATTGACAATAACAACCCTCTAAATCTATAAGTCTGTCATTCTTTAATGTCATTTCCTGCTCTTGTTTGTTCTTGTACTCATGGGTTCGTCAGACAAAAAAGAGCGAATGGTATTACAGAAATATCAATTGACTGATACGTTAAAAATGTTTTTGCCATTATTTAGTTTTTCTGTTTAGCTGCAGTTCAATTTGTGCACTGAAGGTCACTGATATAGTGTACTGTGTATTTAAACAGTTTTGGGCATCTTTCACTTCCCATATTGCCATTTTTCTTCAGCGCTTATTTAATATTAACCTAGCAGTCTTATGTTGCCTTTTGTTTTTATTGCTGTGATGCATTAAGAATTGGAAATAAAATGAGGCCTTGTACTCTAGAGGCATGAATCATGTTGCCAGTTTTTTTTTAAGTCTCCATAGCACTATGATTTTGATCTAAAATTAAAATGAGTTTTGAAAAGTTAAATATTGATATGGCGGATATACTGCAGCTTTGCTGTTGTATCTTTCCAGAACAGTAATCTATAACACAAAATATAACGGGTTTTATGTGACTCTTACAGTTCACTGTAAAAGTCCTAAGTCAGAGGAGAAAATTATTTTTATTTCAAGTTATCAGAGCACCAAATATGTATTAATTTGTTACTATGATATTAGATTAATCCTAAAACATACTGATGTTATAGAAAGTAACAGCAATATCTTGTGTTTTAAAACAAGTCTGTGTGTGGTGTGTCCTCTCTTAGGGCTCATTTATACTTAACGCTCAGAACGCGTATACGCCCGCATCATGGCTGCCACACATTCCCAGCGTTCATTTGATGCATCCTCTGAGCAGGTCCTCAGAAATTAAGTGACATGTGTGCGAGTTGCAGTACCAGCAAAAAGTCTGGGGGCACAGTGTGCTAAAAGTCGGAATGTGATATCAGTGTCATTGTTTACTATCTACATGTGACAGAAAGCCTCTATGCAGATCCTACGAGATTGATGTGCGCACTTCGATGTTTGATGAATGGTTCGATGTGGTGAAGCAAAATGCCGACATACAGATGTATTTGTGATGCTTTTATATTCAAGCATCGCATATTCCTGATCGTAATGACACGATACATTTTAAAAGTCTCACATACCATCTTTTGTGCCATCTTTTTTTTTTGCAACTTCACAACAGCAACATAATGTACAGTGCTGTATTTGAGCCACTGAGAAAATAATTAAGGACATGGTGAAAACGTGTATTTTGTGATTACAGTGGAAATTTCGCCTTTAATCTCGAAATGTCCACTTTAACCCTGTAGTTTACTTTATCATTAAAGCAGACCGTCGTAAACGCCAGCCCGGTTTTTAATTGCTATGGCAAGCAGCAATAGATCACCACACAGAACTCTCTGCAAATTCAAAATCTTTAGATTTATACTTGATATCACTTTCATTATGAAACGCATTGAAGTATGTATGTTGCATTTTACAGATAAATCATTAATTTCGTTTAAATAATAAATACTGTTAATAATTACACACATGGGGTTGACGCGGTGGTGGAGTGGTAGCACTGCTGTCTCGCAGGGAGTCACGTCGCTGGTATTCCCTGCTTGGATTCCACACTGTGCTCCGGTTTCGTTCCAAAGATATGCAGATTTGGGGATTTGGTCCCGCTAAAATGATTCCAGTGTATGCGAGTGCTTATATTCACCTTGTGATGAGCTGGGGCCCCATCCAGGGATTGTTTCTGCCTCGTGCCCAATGCTTGCTGGAATGGACACATCCCTGGATTGATAGATTTAATCATTAAACATCCTTTTCAGAGATATTGCGGGTAAGGTGTCATCGGAATTTAATGGGTGTTCCAGGCAATTCGCAACACAGAGAAGCCGGACCTGTTCTCACCATGATAATATCTTGCACTGCCACCTGCTGGATTCCTCCAGATTTACGTAAAGTACACGTGCAAGTATAAACATTAAAATGCTTGGGAAGCAAGAGCGTCCGCTGCAGCATGTGTTGTGCCGCGTGAAGTATAAACCCGGCCTAAGAATGTATAACTGATGCAATTCACTTTGTTACATTGCTGCATTTTTCTTTTACCAAGTAGTCCTGTTGTAAATTTTTCCAAGATTATTGCAGGATTTGCTTTAACACTTCTATTGATTTCTAGATGCTTTTGTTCTTTTCCCTGTCCAAGTGATTCCACTCAGCTTCAGTTATGCTAATTTCAGGACGCTGCAATGGCCAGTCTAATGCTAATGAATGTAATTCTATTTTTATTTCTCAGCCATCATTGTTCCATCGTTTTTGGCAAGATCAATTTCAATTTCATTGTCATGTAAGCACAGTTCACTGGAACTCTTACTTGCATGTCTCCTCAAAGTAGTGGCAATAATAAAATACCAACAGACAACACATAACATATTATATACCATTATATATGCAAGAACTCATACAGTATTTGTTCCTAATACTGGTTAGTCATTAACCCTGCAACGTGTTGATGCGGTATTTGATCAATTTTATACGTGTTTTTGTCTAATTTGAAAATTTTTTACATGGAGATTATATTTCTGACATTAAATTTTTTGTTTCATTGTTTGGATATTTGTTACCGTTTCCGTATTTTATTTTTACCCAACACCATTTTGGCTGTGCGTCGTCATGTTTCCATTCTTGTTTTTGCAAGACTTCTGATATAAATATAATGTGGTGTATTCATTAGCAACCATTCGATATCAAATGGATCTTCATTTAAAAATAGTTAGCTACTTTTTCAAGTTGCCTCTAGTGTTAGGTTTCATTTGGGATTTTGACTTCTGCTCTGTTTCCTGACCTTTGATTTTGCCTTGCCCTTTGCTGTTGACTTTCTGGACTTAATTCTTGCATTCTTATGACCTCACTTTTTGGTTCCTGAATCATCTCCTGGTTGTTGCTTTTAGCTAACAATAAATCTTAGGCACACTCTTTAATTGTGTTGGAACAATGAATCTACTGGTGCAAGTTAGCTGTACTGCAATCCCAGGCCATGACAGACCCACCATGCGGACAGGCATCAATGTATTTCTCAGTAACTGTTCTCCTGGCCTAGTGGCATCTTTCTCAACTTTGGTTTCATCACTGCTTAAGATATTCTTCTATTGCTTGTTGTGCCATGCTTTATTGTTCATTGTCCATATCCTACATCCTTTAATGCTTATTGATTTTTCACAACTACAAGGCATCACACAAGACCATTTCTTTGGTAACTTCTATCCATAGTTTGGTCCCAGATGCTGAGCAAACCCTTCACTGAATATCTTTCTGTCCATTATAGAAGTAACCTTTCATGATAGTTTATCAGATGCAGAACAAATTTTTGCATCTTCCCAGCTTATTCTGTCTTCAACTTGACCAATTTCTTTATGCCAGCTTGAATAACATATCGGTTTGCTGTGCTATTGTTTATCAACACTGGTCTGTGATTTTATGTCTGCCAGTGTGCATTGAGTTAGCCATTTTCCAGATGTCTCTCTCCTAGAACTGTCCAAGTATTTTTGGTTTCAATCCAGTACAATAAGGAAATATTAATTAATTAAATATAATAATGATACTGTGAACAAACATCAACAAAACAATTAATTTCCCAAATAAACAGTAGAAATGAAATTTCCAAAATGAAATAATATAATGTTAGTTACATAAACTGACACTTACGCAAGATATGTCTATACTGTTGCCCGAGTAATGCTTAGCACTAATGCTGTTGACACTTTTACAGCCCAAGTAGTCCTCTGATCTTACGTGAGACGCGTCTATACTGTTCCCAGAATGACACTTGGTACTAACGCTTTCAGCACTGTTTTTACAGCCCTAGTGACACTCGGATCTAAAGCTAAAAAAGTTAAAATAGCACTAACAAAAATACATATAAATAGAAGAAAAATATGAAAGATATGTCACAAACATTTTACAAATTCTTGGTTCTCAATCTATTTGCCAGTCTTGCTGTATTATTCATATAATCTGTCTAAGTAAATGTTTTACTTTTGTTGGCTGTTTAAACACTTGTTTTCCTGTTTTACTTTCCTATAAATAGATGTTTGATGATGGGGTCAAAAATTTGCTATGCAGTTACATTCAGATTGTGCTTTTATTTCAAACTAAATAAGGAGAAAAACATAAATCTTAGTGATTGGCAAAAATGGATATAATGAGGATATTAGAAATAAACAATCAATTAGGCTTAAAAGTCATGACAGAGGTAAAGAATTTAGGGGTAATTATTGACACTGACCTAAATTATAAATTACATATTAATCAGATTACTAGGACAGCATTTTTTCACTTAAGAAATTAGTTCACTGTTTTTCAGTAGGCTAGATTACTGTACCCCATGATCCTGTGTTAGGATATAGCGGGTTGGATAATGGATGGATGGATAGATTACTGTAATGCACTCCTCTCAGAACGAGAAAGACATCAATCGATTGCAACTAGTGCAGACTGTAGCTGACAGAATCTTAACTAGGAAAAGAAAATATGAGCTCATCTCTCCAGTTATGACGTCACTACACTGGTTACCTGTGCCGTTTAGAATTGGCTTTAAAATACTGCTTATGGTTTACAAAGCTTTAAATAATCTCGCTCCATCTTATATTTCAGAATGTCTTTCACCTTACACTCCAAATCGTAACCTTTGATCTCCAAATGAGTGTCTGCTTATAATTCCAAGAACTATCCATCCATCCATTTTCCAACCCGCTGAATCCAAACAGGGTCACGGGGGTCTGCTGGAGCCAATCCCAGCCAACACAGGGCACAAGGCAGGGAACCAATCCCGGGCAGGGTGCCAACCCACCGCAGGACACACACAAACACACCCACACACCAAGCACACACTAGGGCCAATTTAGAATCGCCAATCCACCTAACCTGCATGTCTTTGGATTGTGGGAGGAAACCGGAGCGCCCGGAGGAAACCCACGCAGACACGGGGAGAACATGCAAACTCCACGCAGGGAGGACCCGGGAATCGAACCCAGGTCCCCAGGTCTCCCAACTGCGAGGCAGCAGCGCTACCCACTGCGCCACCGTGCCGCCCTTCCAAGAACTAATCTTGAAATAAGTGGTGTGGCAGCTTTCTGCTTTTATGCACCTAAAATATGGAATAGCTTACTGATAGAAATTCGCCAGGCTAATACGGTGCAGCATATTAAAACATCTGCCAAAAAACCATTATTTTAAAATGGCGTTCTTTTAGCTTCTTTTTAGTGTAACCCTGATATTCTGTATATGCATTTAATTGTTTGTTTTTTCATGGCTCCACTTTCTGTACTAACCCCTACTTTCTCTACTGTTCTTTTTCCGGTTTTCTGTGGTGGCAATCTGCTCCACCACCACCTAATCACAGCACCGTGATGTCCCTACATTGATGGATTGAAGGCCAGATGTCCACATGACCATCATCATCTAATTCTTCCACATGAAGCCTGTAAACCATGAGGACTGATTGAGGTCATTTACAGTATGTTGGGTAGAATGTCTAGAGGGGGCTGGGTGCTCTGATGGCCTCAGAACTCCTGCAGATTTTGTTTTTTTTTCTCCAGCCCTCTGGAGTTTTTTTTTTAGTTTTCTCTTTCCTCCTGGCCATCGGACCTTACTTTATTCTTTGTTACTTAGTATTGCCTACTCTTATTTTTATATTTTTCTTTCTTCATTTTGTGAAGCACTTTGAGCTACATAATTTGTATGAAAACATGCTATATAAATAAATGTTGTTGTTGTTTTATGATGTTCAAAATGTTGAAAAAAGATGATTTTAGCTGCTGTCTGTACTGTATATATGTCTGTGGAAACCTATCTTTTTCAAACAGGTTTCATTGTTTAAGTGTTGTTTTAGATTGCAAGCTATTTCAAAAATAGTTTTACTGATGTTCAACGATAACTGCCTTATAAAGTGTTTCATTTAACCAGGATTTATGCAGTCTGTTCTTTTTAGTTGTAGGACCAGGCCTAATGATTTGTAAAATTTTTGCAGAAGTTGTTTTTGTGATGCAAAATTTAAGCAGTGTTTTAACAAATCTGCTTTTATATGGGTATCAGTTCTGTATACTCTGTGATCTCTCTACAAAAAATAAGTTGTATTTAATTATATATATATATATATATATATATATATATATATAACACACACACACACATATATATATATATATATATATACACGCACACAGAGACACACACAATCCCACTCCTGCACTCAAAGATAGGTGTAAGTAAAGACAGCGGACTGCTTATTTGTCCTGCCAGAGCCTATGGTGAATGATGAAGAGAAAGAAGTGAACACACAGACACACACAAGGTCGCACGCACCACAATAAATCTATAAAGATCGACGTGCACAGACACACATTAAGCCACCCCTGTACCAATCTGAATGTCTGTGCTGCTTGTTTACTTAATTTGACCCAATATGTTTAGTTTAGTCAAATTACATATTATTATCGTTCTTCACTTTGTTCAATTTCTTGTTCATTTTATACTATTTTTATTTGTGTACATAATAAATATAAGTTAATGTACTTGATTGTATATTATTGTACACTACATCTAATTTTATTGTACTGCAAAATATTATGTTGAGAATTACTAAAGTGAAATTTACATCGAAGTTCTTGATGAAACATTTCATACCGATTTTTTTTTCCTCTTTTTTTATATTTTTGTACTTGTACTTTATTTTTACACAACTGTTCATTTTTTGCTTTGAGTTTGTATATGTGACTGTAATTTATTTATTTTTTTACCTAATTTTTCTTTTACATCTGTATTTCCTTTTACCACTCCATTTCGTATTTTTTTTCCATAAACGTGTCCAATCTGTTGAATTGCTACTTCACAGAATCTAATAAAAACAAGGAGATACAAATAAACACGTACTGCCCAGATAATTAGCTTTAAAAGTAATTTTCATGGGTGGTCTAAGACTCCTGGCCAGCATGGCGTATTACATTGTAATGGACTTGTGTCTCGTGCAGAGATTGTGCCTGTTGTGTGCCTGTTATGATCAGCCGCTCTATTTAGTTTTGTATTGGCTTTCATTGGGCTTTAAATAAAAATTATGCATGTAAACTAGAGTTTTGAAACCTAATGAATTCATATTTAACTTTTACATTTTATTTGGAGTTCTGTTTAACAGTGTTAAAAATTGAATTGCATTCTCTTGTGACGCCGTTTTGTTTTTTGAGGGGTCAACAGGAAGTGTGACATCATCGGGTCAAAGGTATAAAAAGGCAGCGTTGTGCACTTCCTAATTGTTCAAGATTGTGAATGCCCAAACTGTTTCTCTTGTGCTTGCTTTCTTTGTTTGACTTCTTGACTTTAGACTTTATTCAGTGTTTTCTTGACTGTAAATTAGGTTTTTGTTTTTAAACCTTAACATTTTAATAGTTAGAATTTATGGTTTCATATTTTCCCCTTTTTTGAGTTTGTTTTAGCTTCTCATCTCTTACTTTAAAATCATTGGCACTTCTTCTATTGTAGTACAGCGCCGATTTTATTAAATAGCAGCAGGCCCCCCAAAACCCTGGACAGGAAAATAAAATACCAGAAGCAGAAAGACTGGACTGATTTTATGATTAAAAAGAATGTATTGAAATCATTAACAACAGACTAGTATTACGTGATGGGTGATACTGTGGCGCAGTGGACAGCAGCAGTGCCTCATGCCTCCAAGGACCCTGGTTTAAGTCCTGCCCAGTGTACTGCCATTGCGGAGTTTTCTCATCCTCCCCATAAGTTATTTTAGATAACACCACAGCAATGTAACATTCAGCACGGCTACTGCACACCTCCAGAGGATTTAGTCTCAATCCCAGCAAGGTTACTGTGCTTGAGTTTTTCTCGAGGTGCTCACTCCTCAGTCCTCCTTCTTCATCTCAAACTGATTCAAACTGACATTGGTGTGTGCTGCGTTGGACATTTTAGTTCTTGCCTTTGGCCCAATGTTTCTAGGAAGCTCCATTGCCCAACTCTGTAATAGGAAGAATGAGTTCAGAAAAAGGTGGATGTTTTAGTCTTTTTAAATGAACATGACTGATAGACCCTGCACTGTATTGTACCAGAAATTAATTGCCTTAAAAACATATTCAAAAGCTCCATATTCTTGATATTTGCTCATGAAAAATACATTTTCTATTTTGAAGAGCAAAGCTATGGCACACTTACATGGCTTCCATAATTCAAAGGGAAAAATGTCCACTTTCCTAGCATATTTAATGAATGCTCGAAACAAAAGTGTAATTCCCCTCATGTTCAGAGGGCATACTGTAAATTATGAGGCTAAATTATTAAAAATTGAATGAATATGAAAAATATTGCAGGATTAGGTATTTTGCCCTGAAGTGGGTGAGAGTTTGAAGCATACTAATGGGATACATTAAATAAATTGACTAAGCTGTTGTTCCTTTGCATAAGCAAAATGCAAAAGATAGGAAGACATTCTAAATTAGAATTTAACATCTCAGTAAGGTAATTTTGCAAGTTATTATAAAATGATATTTACTTTTGCTTCTATTTTTAGACATTCTGCTTTAATCTGTTGAAATGAGAAGAAGACACAGCATGAAACAGTGGTCGAAAATGATTAGCCAGATTAAGGAAACCCTGCACTTGGAATGATTGTGTATTGGTATTTACCACCATCTAGTGGTCTGGTGTGGAAGCACAGGAGCCTAGTAATTTCGTCTGAGATATTAATGTAATACTCACGAAATAATGGGAAAATTAAACAGCCTCCAGCTAACTTTGTCTTACCTTAATTACGGTATGTCTTAATTAAGTAACAGGGAACAAGATTAAAAATCTAAAGGAGCATTTTAATAATAGCAGGATATTACCCTTATAATGTCTTTTATGCCTTTAATGTTTTCTGGGTCCCTATTCATTAGAGATCAGACTGTTCATTTCTAATCACTTCTTTATCTCTTTGTTTTCCATTTTTTTATACAACATAATGTGTAACTATGACAACGAATGCAAATAGCAAATAGGTGGGCACATATTTTGTAGATTTTGTGAATACCATTCCAAATTCAGGGACATATTAAGTATGATTATTTACATGTATTTTTACAGCTGGAGTCCAGACAGGTGAAGAGACATGCGCAAGGTCTCATGGTGAGCCCGGGCAAGGACTGAACAAGGAGTTATTTAAAGTCCAAGGCCTCCAGCCAGTAGGCCGTACTGGCCACTTTTCACAGCAGCTTAACCTTTTGCAGTGTCATTCATCAGAAACCCCCTTCGCTCAAGTTGGTACAATCATTACTTTTTTTTTTTAGTGTTCCTCAATGAAGACAATTTACCTTGAAAAAGCCAACATATTATGACAGCATGAGAAAGACATATGCAATTCTGTTTTTGCGATTTGCTGTTATTGAAAGGATAAACAAAGTGAAGTTTGAAACTTCCTAACATCCTGTGATGCTGTCAGTTCAGGGCTTGTCAGAGGAGAGACGGTAATGGTGAGTGAGCACATTGTTGCCTCAGAAGACCTTGCTAAGTAACCAACATGCACACTTAAAATCCCAGACGTTTCCCTGTGTGTCAGTAGAGTGAGATTCCGTGCAGCATTTTAATTCCCTTTGACTGACTGAGGATCCAAAAATAGAGTTAACAGCCAAGGTTACAGCTTAATTACCATCATTTCCTTGGCCAAAGGAGTTTTCACTTGATTTTGGTTGTAAGGGGAAAAATGAAGGGTGTTTACCAAGATGATCTGTGAAAAACAAATCAATGTCTATTTCCATTGCGATTTGTATTCATGCTGAGAGCCCTGTGTGCGTCTTATTTAGTATGCTTTGCGAGACGAGGCTTTTTTAACATGAATATTCCTCATTGACAGATAAACAAAGAGATAAAGCCGGAGAGAGAAAATTATTTCTAGACCTTCTGGAGGCTTTGCTCCACTGGTGGATTAAAAAAGGTTGCTCTTAATAATGATAGTAATAATTATAAGCAGAGAAAGTAAATACAAGTTGATATTACATAATGCATAATAGATTAGAATTGTTCTTTTACAAAATAAGACTAATTGAAAATTCAGCTTTAAGTAAAAGGCAAACATAAAGATAAAAAAAAATGTAATTTGAGGCATTTTGTTGACAAGCACTAAATGGGTGAGACATTAGCATTTGTGACTTTATACACCTTCTGACCATTTTATTAAGGACACTTGTTTTATTAGTTGGTCACTAAAACTAATTGGCAAAAATGTTTCTTTTGCAGTGAATTTGCTGCATCTGCTGGTTACCTCGTTTACTAGATATTGCCCTGAAAATTCACTGCAGCCATACTAGGCAAGCTTTCTTTTTCCCAGTGACCCATGATGCTTTGCAAGGCCAATGTGCAGAAAAACATTTTCATGTGTAAATTTGAACCCAACCGTACAATAAAAATACATTAGTAACACTTGCAGGTCATTGACAAACCTCAAAGACTGTCCGAGTGAAACTAAAATTTACAAATTAAATCAAATCATGGGATCACTGTCATCCATCACTTAATCGTGGAAATCATGTCCTCACACTTGCTGCTTGTTTGAGCCGATGCACCATTGATCCGTATGACAGACAGTTCTAAAAGGACAAGGTTACAAAAAGAGGACCTCCAGACAAAGTGACAAGGTCAGGGTTCTTCCATCAGGAAGCTATAAGAACTTTGGCAGCTATTGAAATAATTTTATGAAAATGCGGAGAGGGAGTAGAGCAATCTAAAAGTAAGAGTGATAGGAGAGAAAGGAATGGAGGAAGATGAAATGAAGGAGAGAGAGAGTAATTGAGACTAAGAGAACTGCAATACTGGCACATTCCCAGAATGTGTAGAGAAAAGTGCATTAAGGGAACATTGGTGACAGACTGGGTCAGGAACTAAATCATGTGGAAAGACTTTTTCCATCCTCAACAACCCAGTCAGAGACAGGTTGGCAGTAGCAGCAGTCACCACCTGCGGCTAGACCTCATGGTGAGGGACTCCCTGGGATGCATCAATGCTCATGAGTCTATGTACGCTGATGACCCCATGGAGTTCTGAGTCATGAGGCTGGATTAAAGCCAGAAGCTCGCACAGTATGTGCTGGAAGTGCAAAGATGCCAGCTTACTATCTATGTAGGCTTTCTGTGCTGCGAGCAGGGTCATTCTGGATAAACTAACATTTCTAAAAGTGGATGAATCCAAAATATTCAGAAATTTCCAGTCCCCTACTGCTGACTCCATGAACTGGATGAGTCTCTTATCTGTCCCTCTCTATTGCTCTACCTGTAGTTTTCTGTAACTTATGTGCACAGGCCTTGTGGGGGCCAAGCCACATTAAATTTGTACTTGCTTCTCCATTGCACTATTATTATTATCCACTCAAAACTAGTTCTGTTTCTTCTTCTCAACTGACTTCAGTGCATTTTGCCAAGTTACACAATTTTCCAGAACTTGAGGCGAAACTAATTTAAAGTGATTCACTCATCACTATTACTGAGTCATTTTCCTTCAGAATGGCCTTTCGTTCTTTGCGACATGGAATATGCAAGATGTCAAAAGTACAGGCCATGGATTCAGGACAGTGTTTACTCCAAACTGTTTATTGAATCTCACCTCGTAGATGATTCAGTCATTGAGAAGGCCATAGTACTAAAGTGAATTGACTGCTCTATTCCTGGAACCATTCAGGTTCTTTTCTCGCCTTGTGGTATGAGGCATTACCCCCCTCAAAAAGCACAATCATAGCAATTAAACTGTGGGATGATTTTTAGATACGTAGACATTGCTCTGCTTGTATAAACAAGCCCAACATATCATGAAAACCACAAAAATTTCACTGTTGGCCCCTGGCAGAATGAATCAAGATTTTACTTTTTAAAATTAGTTTTTATTTCTGTACTATTTTCACCTGTCAAATCATTTTCCATTAGTTTCAAGTTAGTTTTATAAACCTCTGACCTTTTCTGTTTCAGTTTTTATTATTGGTGACTACTGATGAGCAAAACAGTTTTGATTCATGTACAGTTTTGTGAAACTGATGGTAAAATTTGATATGCAATTGGAAAATCCCAAAACTCACGAAAAAGGTTTTAAAGGTTTTTTGAGTGGAAAAAAGGAATAGTGCACCCTAAAGCCTCATTCACACATCTGTGTTTACTTGTCTTCCTTTCTGCGGTTTCATAAGGCTTGTAATCTATACCATACCAGTATAGTCAGTTCCATGTATGCCTCTCATTCACATCACTGTGGGGGACTACAGTGTGTTTTTTAAAAATGTGACATACTTTCCACACAAAGACTCACTAAAACACACCATCATGGACATTACTGTGTTACAGTATCTCCAGACATCTGTATTTAAATATGAGCACTAAATCATAGGAAGATGCTGCGGAATTAATGCATTAAAACACTTTGAAATGTGAACTGCACATTTTTCTTATTGCATAAATGGCTGGAATTTCCAGATTGATTTTGTAGTACTAGGGTGTTGTACCGTGTTAGCCATTATGAATGTAGAGAAAAGCCAAGCAAAATGACACCTTTTATTGGCTAACTAAAAAGATTACAATATGCAAGCCTATCGAGGCAACTTAGGCCCCTTCTTCAGGCAAGATGTAATACAGAAACTGGAGTTCCCTATGTTTATATACACACTCTAGAACAAGAAACAACATTGGTAAATCTTTAAATGAGAAATTTTAAATGTAAAAAATTAATAGATTCGTTCAGGCTAGGGTTAATTTAACAAGAGAGAAAAGAACAATGTATTGTCAAGATCTCTGGATAACTGTCCAACAAAGTCTTTTGAAGTTTATGGTGAGTTTTTTCAAAACAATGTGGATCTGTACACAGGTTGTCTGTCATTCTGAAAGATGTAAACAATCCTCATATCTAGCCATAAAACTCTTGTCTTTATTCAATCCATGTTGTAATGTATTAAATTTTAGCATGAGTTTAACTTCCCATTCTTTTCTCTCTTGCTGTGTTTTGAAGTTGCCCGTAAGCACTGTGACTTTAAAGTCCTTCTCACAGTGTCCATGGCTGTTGAAGTGGGCCGCTACAGGAACATCTGTGTTGCCATGTTTAATGTGGAACCTGTGTAAGTTCATTCTCTGGCGGAGTGTTTGTCCAGTTTCTCCCACATAGAGTGCAGTGTCAGGACATTTCATGCAGAAAATTTTGGTAGACTACATTAGATGATCTGCAGGAAAATGATCCCTTTATGTGATGGTCAAGTCGGCAGTGTGGTATAACTATACAGTCTGTATCATAGATGTGCGCACATGTTTTGCATCTTTTCTGTAGGCATGGAGATGTGCCATTTTCTGTTGGTTCACTTAGGGAGCTTCGGACAATTAGTTGTTGAAGGTTTGGTGGTTGTCTGTATGCCAGGAGGGGAGGTTCAGGAAATACTTTTTTCAGTGTTTGGTCATTGTTTAGTATTGGCTGAAGTTCTTTTATAATTTTTCAAAGTGTTTCAAGATGTGGGTTGTAGGTGACAACAAGGGGGATGCGGTTCTTGTTGTCTTTGTTTTTATATTCCAGAAGGTTGTCTCTGGGTATGGCAGTAGCTCTTCTTATTTGAGTGTCTGTTGTTTTGGGGGTGTAACCTTGTCTGATGAAATCTTGTCTGAGCTCCTGCAGTATGATACAGTATGATACTATGATACAGACCATATAGTTATACCATACTGCCGACTTGAACATCACATAAAGGGTTCATTTTCCTGCAGATCATCTAATGTAGTTTACCTAATTTTCTGCATGAAATGTCCTGACACTGCACTCTATGTGGGAGAAACTGGACAAACACTCCGCCAGAGAATGAATTTACACAGGATCCACATTAAACATGGCAACACAGATGTTCCTGTGGCGGCCCATTAAAACAGCCATGGACACTGTGAGAAGGACTTTAAAGTCACAGTGCTTATGGGCAACTTCAAAACACAGCAAGAGAGAAAAGAATGGGAAGTTAAACTCATGCTAAAATTTAATACTTTACAACATGGATTGAATAGAGACAAGAGTTTTATGGCCAGATATGAGGATTGTTTACATCTCTCAGAATGACAGACAACCTGTCTACAGACCCACATTGTTTTGAAAAAACTCATTACAAACTTCAAAAGTATTGTTGGACAGTTATCTTATCCAGAGATCTTGACAATACATTGTTCTTTTCTCTCTTGTTAAATTAACCCTAGCCTGAATGAATCTATTAATTTTTTACATTTAAAATTTTTCATTTAAAGATTTACCAATGTTGTTTCTTGTCCTAGAGTGTGTATATAAACATAAGGAACTCCAGTCTCTGTATTACATCTTGCCTGAAGAAGGGGCCTGAGTTGCCTCGAAAGCTTGCATATTGTAATCTTTTTAGTTAGCCAATAAAAGGTGTCATTTTGCTTGGCTTTTCTCTACAGATTGATTTTGCAAAGTGAAACACTGAATTTCACTGCAAAGTCAAGATTACACAAATTTTTTCACTCATCACCTTAATTAGTTTTTATTATGAGAGAATAGTTTCACTTTACTTTTTTTTAAAGGTTAAACTATGGCTATTCAGTGAAGATTAAGAAATGCATGCTTTGCATTGATGGTGGAAGGGTTGTAGGCATAGCCATAAAAGACGCAGCAAGCCATCCATTCAAAGAGTTCCCTCCTTGAAGTTGTATAAAATGTGTGTCACTGGTGTTGTAGCACTGATCATATGTTCAAGGAGCAGGGTGTTTACCTTTAAACCTTGGATCAAAGACTTCACATTACCTGGTGAAGGTGAGTAAACATTCCATAAATAGCTGGGACTGGATGAATATATCCGTTTTCCAGAGACATCAAATAAAAGTTTTTGACCAATGTAGACTGTTTTACCTTATTTGGTAGGTTTATGTTTTTAAGTCAGTCCTTAATCTCTTTGTATGCATCTTTATGAAACTAATTCAAGTACATTTTCATTTAGTTTAAATTCCCTTTAATTGAGCTCCACAAACCTGACTGCCAACATTCATTGCACACCTTCTCTTGTTACTCCCAGTGTCATATTGAAAATACCCCTGCCAGACAGGACCTTCTCATTTGTGACCAATTCCTTGCAAGGTATCCATGTTTAAAAACATGTTCTCTCTACAACAACAACAACATTTATTTATATGGCACATTTTCATACAAACAGTGTAGCTCAAAGTGCTTTACATGATGAAGAAAGAGAAAAAAGACAAAATAAATAAGAATTAAAATTAGGGAACTCTAACATAGAATAAAAGTAAGGTCCGATGGCCAGGGAGGACAGAATAAAACAAAAAAAAAGAACTCCAGATGGCTGGAGAAAAAAATAAAATCTGCAAGGGTTCCAAGGCCACGAAACCACCCAGCCCCCTCTAGGCATTCTACCTAACATAAATGACCTCAATCAGTCCTCATTGTATTCAGGGTTCTCATGGAAGAATTTGATGATGACGGTCATGTGGACTTCTGGCCTTTAATCCATCAATGTAGAGACATCACAGTGCTTTGATTAGGTGGTGGTGGTGCAGATCACCACCACAGAAAAAGAACAGAGGCACCTAGCAGTCGTCATTCTCATTAGTCTATATAGCTATGTCTGGTTAGTAAAAAAGAAAGGCAATAGTAGGCTACTGGCAACTGGTTTATTTAAAAGCTGGAAACAATACGTTACTGTTTCCACTTGTGGCAGATGGCCAGAGCCTTTACCCAGCCGGGACACCCTGAGTATGGAAGGACCGGAGGAGAGAGTATTTTTGGGACCACTTCTCCCCCTGACTGGCAGAGGGCAGCCCCCTTGGCTTACAGCAGGGCCACGTGTTATAAGCATGGAAGCTCCACCACCAGGAGACACCTGGATATTTGCAGGGCCCTATTTGGCAGCACTTCCACCACATCCAGAAGTGCTGCCAGAAGAAGCTTGTTGGGCAACTGGACTCCTTACCACATGCTCTATAAAAGGAGCCATTCACCACCACTCAATGGCCTGAGTCGGGAGGAAGTCAACAAAGCTCTTGAGGAGGAGTGGAGGCGGAAGGACTGGCGGCAAAGGGACTGTTTTGTGCTTTGCCCTGTGAGCATTGTATGCTGGACTGTAAATAAACCAAGTGCAGTGTGGCAAAATCGTGTCCTGCCTGTCTGTGTCGGGGATAGGGCTTCACACAATTTAGAATTCTATTTCAGTTAGTTTTTGAATACGCAGTTTCCATTTTAGTTTATTTTTCTATTTTCATTTTTCACTTGGCATGTACTGTACTTTCATTTTTATTTAAGTTAACAATATGCTGAGTTAGTTAGGCGCCGCCGTGAGTGGCAGCCTTTCCAGCAGCTCCATGTAGGACTTTACCTTTCTACTTTTTTCTCTATCTCTCCTACCACTCTTTTATGTGGACTTGTTTCCTGGACACTTTTTACTACTTGGACATGGATTTTTACATGCCGAGACTCGTCTATTCAGGTAGTCAAGTTCTAGCTCTGAGAACAAAGGCCCATGCCAGTGTGGTTCCCTATTTACCTGATGAGGTAAGAAGGTCATATCGTGGCAGCAAAGCCAGTGCTAAGCTAAAGGCTAAGTGGCTAGCAAGGAAGTGGCGATACAAGCCTTCGGTGCCTTATGTGATCCTGGGAAATGTAAACTCACTACCAAATAAGATCGAAAAATGGTGGCTGCACTGGTGAAAAATGTCAGGAACTACAGAGCATGCAGTTTGTTGTGTTTTTGTGAAACGTGGCTAACAACTAACATCCCAGATGCTAACGTGGAGCTACCCGGGTTTAGTACAGTTAGAGCGGACAGAGATGCAAATACCTGCGGGAAGCGGAAAGGAGGAGGACCCGCTCTCTATGTGAATACAAGGTTGTGTAACTCTGGACATGTAAACGTCAAAATCTCCACTTGCTGCAGCGACATCGAACTGTTGGTCATAAGTCTGCGTCCCTATTACTTGCCCAGAGAGTTTGGACACATCATTGTTGTTATCGTTTACACCCCTCCTCGCATGGACGTGGAGATAGCAGGTGACATCATCCACTCCGCTGTTGCTAAATTACAAACGCAGGCACCCCGAGGCACTTGTGCTAATCTCTGGAGATTTTAACCATGTGACACTGGACAAAACATTACCTGCCTTCTCCCAGTATGTGGATTGTAACACCAGGAGAAATAGGACTGTTGACCTACTGTATGCAAACGTTAAGGACACATACAGCGCCACCCAACTGCCTGCGCTTGGGAAAGTAGATCATAACCTGGTTCTGCTTCAGTCTCACTACAAACCAAGAGTGAGGGAGCTACCTACAGCTACACGCTTATTCAGGAAGTGGTCCCATGAGGCAGAGCAGGCACTGAGAGACTGCTTTGGAACTACGGACTGGGATATCCTGCAGGGATCACATAGTGAGAACATTGAGGAGGATGTTGACTGCACTACTGACTACATCAACTTCTGTATGGACATTGTAGTTCCAGTAAGAACAGTATGCTGCTATGCTAACAACAAGCCATGGATTACAAGTGACATCAAGGGCCTTTTGAACCAGAAGAAAAGGGCTTTTAAAGGCCACTTTTAAAGATGCTGCAGATGTTCTATGAAACGGTTGTGGCAAGCGCCCTCTTTTATGCGGTGGTGTGCTGGGGAGGCAGCACAAAGAAGAGATAAGAAGAAATAATTTTTTCAATGCATTTTTCTGGGTGTGTCGCTTAAAAAGGACGCCTCACGCCTGGACAAACTGGTGAGGAAGGCAGGCTGTATTGTAGGCATGGAGCTGGACAGTTTGACATCCGTGGCAGAGCAACGGGCGCTGAGCAGGCTCCTGTCAATCATGGAGAATCCACTGCATCCACTAAACAGTGTCATCTCCAGACAGAGGAGCAGCTTCAGAGACAGACTGCTGTCAATGTCCTGCTCCACTGACAGACTGAGGAGATCATTCCTCCCCCACACTATGTGATTCTTCAGTTCCACCCGGGGGGGGGGGGGGTAAACGTTAACATTATACACAGTTACTGTCTGTTATACCTGCATTTTTATCACTCTTTAATTTAATATTGTTTTTTATCAGTATGCTGCTTCTGGAGTATGTGAATTTCCCCTTGGGATTAATAAAGTCTATCTATCTATCTATCATTACTGGATGTTTTGTGTTCCTTAGCCACCCTTCTTGTTTTTGTACTGTCAGACTGGTCTTTAACGGTCATCTGTCTTACATCACCCAGTTATACTTTCAAATACCCTTCTTTTGGTACAATTTTTATTAATAAGTGTTAGTGTACTGACTGTAGGGCACCTGTTACTCTGCGTCTGTGTAATCCATTCATCAGTGGTCTGTTGAGTGGATGTGTATTGAGTAGTACACCAACTAGTACTACTAGTTGATAGATAGTATCTATCTAGTTGCCCATTCTTGATTGACCCAAGACACTGCTGAACCTGGAACACTAGCACAGGTGCGCTTCCTAATATCAGTGCAACTGGGGCTCCTACCATGTGGATTTTAAGACTTTGCGCTAGGCAAAGTTTGTTATTTTAAGAATTTTGTTTTGATATTTTAATATTTTAACCTTATTTTGGTGGCATCACTGTTTTGTTGATTGTTTCCTCTTGCAGTCACTGCTATTCTGTGTTTTCTCACATCACTGAAGCCATGTTGATACTGGCAACAGTGTTCAGTTACTACCATGACACAGCTAGAAGCCATGACGTCATTTTTTCCCCCAGTATTAAGATGGTTGTACTTTATTACTAGCGGTTAAGTTTCTGGAAACTCAACATCAAATCTGGATGTTTTTAGCTGTGCTGACACACAGCCCAATGAGACCCCAGCCTGGACACTGCCTCTGTGGAGTTTGAACATTTTCTGTCTGAGTCTACGTAAGCTCTTAGTCCATGTAGTCTTCATAAAGATACTGTATGTAGGTTAGGTTAAATGTTGACTGTAAACCATTTCCTGTCATCTTTTTCAGATATCATCTTTCATTCTAAAATATCTGCACATTTTTACTCAAAGTTTAAATTATATCTTCAATCATTTCGAATGGAAATTTGTAAAATATAAAATGCAATTTTAACACATTTTTGAGATTTTTTTTTTTTTTAATTATAGTCAATTATTATTTAGTTTGTATTTTGACTAGTCGAAATATAAATAAATAATTCAAACTACCATAGATGTCAATGGAATAAATCTCTTTGTACTTTTATTATTAAAAGAAAATAATCACTTAATCCAGTTGTGCTTCATGAAGCAAGTGAGGCCCCAACTCAGGATGTGGTGCCAGTCCATCACAGAAAATCAAATTATAGATATCAGTAAAAGATGATTATGGCCAATTTTAATGTGTACTTGAAACATGAGGTCATGCTTCCAAGATACAATATGAGATTTACTTTATTTTATATTCTATTTTATTGCCGTAACAGTATCAATTGCATGGAATTTGATTTGGTGAAGATGTGCAATAAAGGCATTCAATGAAGCAATGAAGACGTGTGAGTGCACATTAACTTTGTACTTAATCGCCCTCTGTAGACGAAATATAATTATGGAGGCTGCAGATGAGTGGAGGATTATATTACAAGGGGTAAGCTAGACTACTGTGGTTTTGCAAAATATACATATAATATTATAAGACATGAAATAACTTTAAAAGTGTTTAATAAAAGACAAACATCAATTAAAGGTTGCATTTACTGTGAGAAGGGTAGCACGATTGCACAGTGGTAGCGCTGCTGCCTCGCAGTTAGGAGACCTGGGTTCGCTTCCCGGGTCCTCCCTGCGTGGAGTTTGCATGTTCTCCCCGTGTCTGCGTGGGTTTCCTCCCACAGTCCAAAGACATGCAGGTTAGGTGGATTGGTGATTCTAAATTGGCCCTAGTGTGTGCTTGTGTGTTTGTGTGTGTCCTGCGGTGGGTTGGCACCCTGCCCAGGATTGTTTCCTGCCTTGTGCCCTGTGTTGGCTGGGATTGGCTCCAGCAGACCCCCGTGACCCTGTGTTCGGATTCAGCAGGTTAGAAAATGGATGGATGGATTTACTGTGAGAAGACAGCTGTGAATCAAGAAGAGACAAAAGACGAAGAGAATTTATTAGCTGTGAGAGGGGGAATCGGCTGGTAACATCGTCTCCACTCCTCCAGCTCATTGAAGGGGACCAAAGCAAAAAGGAAGAAACAGAATGACTGTAAATCGGATTAGTGTGAAGTGTCCTTCTTCATGATATTTGTCATTTTTGGAGGAACATATTTTGATGTACAGCATGCCAAATGTTCTGTGACTGGTGTACAGATTTAGTTGGAGGTTTGAGTCCCTAACACAGAAAGACATTAGAGGGTTTAGTGCAATTCATAGTACCAAGAAAAATATATTAATTTATACAAACTTAATTCGTACTCTTGTATAGAAATTTGTGAATTTGGAATAACAGCAGCTGTTTGCAACAGGTAGCATTCTTTCCCTGCCTGACTTTAACATGTCAGTGTTTTGGCCACCTCTGCTGGCCATTTTTCTCAGAGTGGATTAGGGGTGCTTTGTTGGAGATTTGACTCCCATTCATATTCACTTTTGGTAGCTATAGCATTGTATCCATTATCTGAGCAGTGTACATTAAAGAAGACCACTTTTACTGTGCCAGTTGGCTGGTTAAGTCAATGTAATGTGCAGGTATGTTTTAAACAGATGTCTATGTTTCACATATAATATGCTAGGACCGATTTAGCATTGGTAATTCACCTAACCTGCATGTCTTTGGACAGTGGGAGGAAACTGGTGGACCCGGAAGAACTTACACAGACATGAAGAGAACAAGCAAACTCCATGGAAGGAGAACCCAGGGTGTCAACCCTGGTCTCCTTACTGCGAGGCAGCAGTGCTACCAGGCCGCACCATCACCACCATTTACAGTATAAGAGCTATAAATCAAGTAGAATACAAGCCTACTTAGGAAATATTAAGTTATTAGAACCTATCAAAACCATTATCAACTAGACAGAAATCCACAGAGCAAGACAGTCTTCAAATGCTTCTTAAAACAAATTGAGGGAGTCAGCAATTCAGATAGAGCTGGGCAGCTTATTCTACCAGATCTCGGTGCGACACACAAAAAGAATCTTGACTAAGATTTGAGACCACCTCTGTTCATTAGCAGACACGAGTGGGCCAGAAGGAGCATAGGATCTCACAAGTATTTCCATGTGCATTAGTGCTGACCCACTGTAGACAAGCATCAAGGATTTGAACCTAAGTACGTTCTACTACAGACAACCAGTATAGCAAACTGAAAAGAGGAATGACATGTGCCTGTCTTGGTTGGTGGAACACAAGATGTGCCACTGTATTTTGAATCATCTGTAGCAGCTTGGCAGCACATGCAGTTACTCCCGTCAGTACAGAGTTGAAATAGTTTAAACATGACAAGGCCAAAACCTGGACCTGGGCCAGGGGTATTCTACACGCTCTATCAGATGCAGTCTGATCTTATAAATGTTGTACAGGATGCATCTGCAAGAATGAGAGACAGAGACGTTGTTAAGGATAGCTGGTCATCGATCACCATACTGAGGTTGCTTACTGATTTGGTGTGTGTTAGCAGTAATGAGCCAAGGTGAACAGAGATGGGGTGTTGAATAGATGGGCTGGCTGGGATAACAAGGAGGTTCATCTTTGTCAGGTGGAGCTGGAGATATCAGTGAGAGGTCGGGTTGGGAGCATGCACTGATACAGAGAGTTGCTGCACCCACCACATGATACACCACCTCAGGAACCCAGATTAGGACCCGAGTGCAGCCGTGCAACAGGTGACACCTCAGTACCACACTAGTTCGAATGGAGTAAAAGAGTGTGAGGTTTTTTTACAGTGAGAGAATTAAAAATTCTAGTTGATACTACATACAAGCCAAGGTGTTGGGCAAGGTCATGGGGTCCAGAGGCTGTGAGGCATAAGTTGTTGAAGAAAGATTCATGGATCTTGACTTTGTTGATGATGCTGTGATCTTCGAGGAGTCAATGGAGGCTCTGATTAGGGTGCTCGAGAGACTGAATGAGGAGTCTGAGTGTCTGGACTTGCGAGTGCCCTGGATAAAAACCAAGACCCAGGCCTTTAATGACCTCTTGGGCACAGCCATCAGCAGTGTGTCTGTTTGTGGAGAGAGTGTCGACTTTGTTGAAAGGTTTGGTTACCTTGGCAGTGACATTCATGTCTCTGGTGACTCTTCCTATGAAGTCAGTAGATGGACTGGGAGAGCATTGGTAGGTCATGAGGTCGCTGGAAAGGCGTGTGTGGCGCTCCCGATATCTATGCAAAAGGATGAAGGTCCAAGTCTTTAGAGTCCTGGTGCTTCCTGTCTTGCTATATGGTTGCGAGACATGGACACTATCCAGTGACCTGAGACAAAGACTGGATTCCTTTGGTACTGTGTCTCTTTGGAGAATCCTTGGGTACCGTTGGTTTGACTTTGTGTCGAATGAGCGGTTGCTCATGGAGTCTTGAATGACTGCATTGTGAGGGAGCATCAGCTACGGCACTATGGCCATGTGGTGCGTTTCCCCAAGGGTGATCTGGCTCATAAGATCATCATTGTTGGGGACCTGAGTGGCTGGACCAGGCCAAGGGGTCGCCCACTTAACACCTGGCTGCAACAAATAGAGGGAGTCATTTCCAGAGGGTGGGACTAGACCACGTGTCTGCCTGGGAGGTTACAAACTGGGATCCCGAGTTGTTTCATCGTGTAGTGGGTGTGACAACGCACTGTACCAGTGCATGCTCCCCAACCTGACTTGACTTAGCTGATACTGTGTGGTCCCCTGGACAAGTACAGCTGTGTATCATAGGCATAGCATTATTATGAGAAACCATGGGACTGAATGATAGGGCCTAGTGTGGTGGTGTACAGAGAGAAGAGGAGGAGGCCTAGTATCGATCCTTTGGGATCCTCGTGTTTGCCTGTTGCACCCTTGATATCTCTCCTCACCAGGACACATGGTGGCAGCTCACAGCTCCTTGGAGTTGGATTTAATTCTTGCCCTGCATGAAATATGTATGCTCTCTCTTTGTCTGCGTGTTTTTACCCCTGGGTACAAACATTAGGATCACTGGTGACTTTGAATTGGCCCAGCTTTAAGCAGTGTGTTTATGTGTGTGTGTTTTTCTGGGGCTTTGCAATCCATAACTGCCTTGCACCCAGTGCTGCCATGATATACTTGAGAGACTGTCTAAAATTGTGCAGTCTAAACAGTGGGATGGGTGGATAAATGGCTAACTTCTCAGAAGTTCAAAGTTACATGCACTGACAACTTTGTATACTGTATGCCAAAAAGATGTCACTCCAAAGCACATTGTGGGTTTGAGGATATAATTTCATTTTAACATGTGTGACACATTCAGCCTGACAGACTTTTTATGAGTCTCTCTGCTTATTCCTGCACACTTTGTGAGGCCACCTCATTTTGTAGCATTACAGAATGTTTGCCTCCTCCCTTTATCTTCTTGTATAATTCAAAGTTGGACTCATTTTGTGTTGGACTTCCCTCCCTACTTCTTCTCTTTCCTTCACTGTTTCTAATCATCGGGCACCTTTGCTCCCAAATACTCACATCCCACATACACACTGTAGGTCAGGGATGTCGAACTCCAGGCTTGGAGAGCCGCAGTTGCTGCAGGTTTTCATTCTAACCCTTTCCCTAAACAGTGACCAGTTTTCACTGCTAATTAAGTTCTTTCCCTTTCATTTTAATGGCCTTGTTTTTAAGGATTCAGTCCTCTGAATTGATTCCTTTCTTCAGTAAATAACAGCTAAACAGAAATGAGATGTGAAACGAGCCAACAGATGACCAGCTAAAGTGGAACATCAAACTCCAACCAATTTCACTCCAACCAATCTCTTATTGAGAAGCTGATTCTTGCTGTTAATTAAACCCGTTATTTAATTCCATGGCTTCTTGCTGCTTTCATTCTGCCATAGCAGACATTTCCAAAACTGTTAATTTTTCTGTTTTTCTACGAATGCCGTCAAAATGTTTTGGTGACCTGAGAGATCAACCTTACTGAGACCTTCACCTTTCTTTATTTTCAGATATTGTGTGACGGGCACCAGTGAGCTGGTTATATGGCGGTTCATTTTGTGTCTCCTTATTGTTTGGCTGCAAATTAAGGAAAAAGAGACAACTAAGGGGTCAGAGTCAAGTTAATTAAAACTAATGCAAAAGAAGTTAATTAGCAGCAAAAACTGGTCACTAGTGAAGAAGATGGTTAGAATGAAAAGCTGCATCCACTGTGGCCCTCCAGGACCGGAGTCTGACAGCCGTGCAGTAGGTTGAACTATGCAAGACCCTAAATATACTTTCAATAGAATGCACATTAGCTAGTAGTTTTTATCTGATCATAATAAATACAATGAAAGCTCTATGATCTTCCTTTGGATTTATAAGTCATATCATGCTCTGGTTTTAATGTCCTAACATTGAACTAAAACTCACATCCCTGTTCAGAGCTGACCAGTATTCATCCTGGAGTGTTTTGAGCTTCACTGGGCACACATTTCACTTTATATTTTTAGACATTTGGCTGTAAAGACATCCTAACTATCTGTATTCAGATGATTGTCTACAAGCTCTGTTCTAAAAACATGAATGAGCAGAAGAAATGTGCAGAGGGAGATGACTGGCGGGCAGAAGGAAAAATGACTCCTAACCTGTGAGCAAAGGTGAGAGAAATTGATACCCAGAGGATTTAGAGTAGTTATTACAGCAAAAGTGCTACAGTACGTAAGGTCTTAATACCTACCTGGTATATTTCAGTTTTGCATTTGAAGATATTTTCTGTAGCATCTAACTTTGCATTTAAAGTATTTGAGCATGTGAGTTTGCTATAAATGTACAATTTGGAATTAAGCATATTGGGTTCTTTTCTAATCCAGAAAAAAATAAAAAGGGTGTGAATGCTTTACCAAATCATTTTATGTTCCTAAAGTATTGACGCCTAGTACTTTCAGCTATTATTATATCATGTCCTGTGTAGAACCCAAAAATAATGAAATAATAGGTTTTCTTTCAGGGTGGCATGGTGGCACAGTGCCTCGTTGCTCCCACACACATTCCCCACCTGGTTGTTGTCCCCGTACAGTTTGTCTGTGTGTGTTTTTTCCCAATTTCCTAAAGATGTGCCCATTAGGTTGACTGACTGCCAATTCTAATTCCCTGTCTACAGCTGTGTCCTATCACAATGGGCTCTCCAGAACAAAGCGATTTTAATTTCCTTAGACTATAAGAATAATTGGTGTCAGAGACGGCCCGAATGCCCCTAAGAGGAAAGGATGAGGGAAGGCAGCTTTTCTAGGACACTGCCTCCCCCAAGACGCTAGATGCCAGCTCCCCTGGACTGAAGCAGTGTCCCAGGTTCCCGCAGGGCACTATGGGACATGGAGTTCGGCAACACAGCCCCGCTGGGTACCGTGGGTGCCACCGGGGGATGCTGTGGGAATATGGTGGGAGTCTAAGTGCTCACCTTGCCCGGAAGTACTAGCGGATCACATGGGCAGAAGCCCAGAAGTACTTCCGGGCTGAAAAGAAAACTCAAGTTCTCCATCTGACCTCAGGAGGAGGTGGACAATGCTTGCTGGGAGGTGCGGAGGAGAAGATTATTGTGTTTATTTATTGTATTTATTGTGGCTGTGGTGCTTTGGAGGCACCTTTAGAGAAGAAGAAGAAAATTAAACTTTTTGGTGCTTTTAACATGTGTCCAGAGCGTCTGTCTGTTGGGTTTAATGGGGTGACAACGACCCCTAGCGTTCTCACAGTGGATATACTTACCTTATACATTTTATGCATCATTATAATTTGCAGTCCTCATTTGCTTGCTTCATTGTAATGTTTGTCTTATAATTGCCAAAAACACAACTTATATACAGTATTTAAATTTGAATTTGTCTCACTTAATCCATTCTTGGTCACAGGGCAATCCCCAGCAGAATTGGGTACAAGGCAGAAATCAAGTTGAGTTGAGGAGTGGGATGTGGGAGGTAAAGCAAGAATACTCAAAGAAAAACCCCCAAAGACAGTGACCAGACCAGAAATTGAGTATCACCATATGAGATACCTACTTGAAAGGGATCAGTATGTTTTTGATCTCTTATATCCAATTAAAAGGTGATCAGTTTCCATTATTTACAAAGGTATGACAAAATACACAGGTTGTATTGGTCGGCACTTCTATGTGGTTCACCTTTACTTAATACTGTTGTGGTCGAGCGCAAGTAAGAATCGGGTCCAAAAGAAATGTTGGGACACCAGCCAGTTCGTCCCATTTAATTCAGAACAATAGAAAACAAAATGAACACACGTTGGCATCAAAACAACAGGCATACAGACATTAGCCTTCTCAGTTTTAAAAATGCTGCTCAGTTAAATAGCTTGGAGGCGCTCCATCTTCCGTTTGGCTCAAAACCAAAGTGAGACTCCATAATCCAGGGATGCCCAGCTTTATAGGACTCGGCCCAGAAAGGGCAGGGTCAGTTGCCCTCACTGGGCGTCTTCTCTGAGCTGACAGTGTTAGCGACAGTGCCCGCTCTCGTCCCAGAGTAGGTATTACACAACTCTGATGAGCCCAGAAGGTGATCCTCCGACGTGCCTGTGTGACACTGTGAATTAGTAAACCGAACTTTTACATGAACCCACTTTTTGCATTGTAGAGGAGCTGCAATGAAGCAGGAGCACACTCAGGGAGGGACATCAGTCTATCGTAGGAAGTACTTGCACATCTCACTCACTTAAATAGCAAATGCTCAAATTATTTTGCTTAATGGCTGAATCTGAAAATTAAAGTGGAAGGTACAAACTGAATGTGCATAAGCACTCCCCCAGAAAAAGGAGACGCGTGTGAAATAGAGCAAATCCAACTGAATTTGCTTTGCCTTGATTCAAAAAAAAGAATGAAATTTTTGGGAATTTCAGCAAAATGTATTGATGTCAGTGGGTAGGGAGAAACTGCACTAGTTTTGAATGGATTATAATAAAGCGTATTTAGGGGTCAATGGCGATGCTGTTTTAGCTACAAACAGTGCGCTCTGGCTCTTTGAGGGGGCTTTGGTGAATGCGGGAGTGCAGCCAAGAAGCCCCAAAGTGTTGATGGGGAAATTGGTAGATTATGCATTCACATGCAAGTGCAATGAGTTCAACCGGTTTCCTCATTAGTGCTATGAGGATCGTAATTGAACCATCCACGCCTACATGGGATAACAGAAGCCTAGGATAAGTGAGTAGGGGAAGAAAGCAAACAAGAGCTAGAGAGATCCACGAAGGACAATGATAGGAGGAAATCCAGGATTGTGGCAGGGCTGGTGCAACAGAGAGGAGGCACAATGGTCGGAAAGAGACTCCTGGGGTATGGTTCACTTCTTACTGAACATCAAAGTTGAGCAAGGGAGACCATCTTCTCCAAGAGTACCCATGTGAGATGATGGGAAAATGGAGCTAGACTCGTGAGCTGCCCAAAGATGCTGAGGGATGGTGGGGGGCTTACAAGCCAGTTAAAGGGTTGACCACACATACTGGAGGGTATCTCCTGTAGCTGATTAGACCTCATAAAGTGAACTACAGGGACATAATATTGACAAGAAAAAGCCACACTGGGGCACAAGTTGTTAACAGAGACACATCCTGACAGTGTTTAAGACCTGCTGTTAACTGATGTTTGGGTTTATTTAATCATTTGGATTGTAACCCTCATATCCACTCTGTTTTTATGGCTTGATTATTTATTGAACAATACTGTACCACACTTTTATTGATTTGGACACTGGTTGTTTTGTTTATAAGAATAAAAACACTTTGATGATGTGTCCTCATTGCCCAGGCCGTACTTGGTTTATGTCTGTCAGTGTCCCGGGTTTCAAGTAGGTAACGCCAGTTTCAAGCAACACAGGCAGCACAAAGTGCAGTTAAAGAAATACCCCACACAAAAACTGTTTTTTTATTTGTTAATATTTTTTATATGTTGATTCACCACATGTAGTTTGTAGTGATGGCTGTGTAAGCATAAGTTTAATATGTCACTGTGCTCTGTGCAAATATATCTGATATATTTGCTTTTTTTTCAGCTCACATGCACAGCTGACACTTTCCCAGATTAAGCGCAGCGATTCACCGTATAGAATTGCTAGGCAAGCAGTATGACATAAGATAGATTGGAACAAATGGACAACGTGCAGTCAGACTGTGCTATTTCTATCTGTTCAGTCAGCATGGAATTGTATTCACGTTTAAGCATCGTTGCCTTACTTGGAATTACATGTTCACCTACAGAGGGCCTGCATGTGGAGAAAACAGTATAAAAGTTTTGGAACATTGCCAAGCACACCTTTTGAAGCCAACAAACGGATGGGAGATAACGTCACCTGTTCCTAAAAATGCCTTCCACTGCACCAACGACACAGACAGACTCAATGCCTCGAGCCCCCACTCCCGGACCAGGCTTTATCACTGGCTTCATTTGTCTGATATGTAGGGTAAGCCGACCTTAAACAAAGCTAAGTTACTTCTCCTACGTGGTTTCTTACCAGCATATCACTAGGGAGGGGTATCGCCTTTTATGTTATATATACAGTGCATCACTTTTTCCACATTTTGTTATGTTACAGCCTTATTCCAAAATGGATTAAATTCATTTTTTTCCTCAGAATTCTGCACACAACATCCCATAATGACAACGTGAAAAAAGTTTACGTGAGATTTTTGCAAATTTATTAAAAATAAAAAAAAACTGAGAAATCACATGTACATAAGTATTCACAGCCTTTGCTCAATACTTTGTCGATGCACCTTTGGCAGCAATTACAGCCTCAAGTCTTTTTGAATATGATGCCACAAGCTTGGCACACCTATCCTTGGCCAGTTTCGCCCATTCCTCTTTGCAGCACCTCTCAAGCTCCATCAGGTTGGATAGGAAGCGTCAATACACAGCCATTTTAAGATCTCTCCAGAGATGTTCAATCGGATTCAAGTCTGGGCTCTGGCTGGGCCACTCAAAGACATTCACAGAGTTGTCCTGAAGCCACTCCTTTGATATCTTGGCTGTGTGCTTAGGGTCGTTGTCCTGCTGAAAGATGAACTGTCGCCCCAGTCTGAGGTCAAGAGCGCTCTGGAGCAGGTTTTTATCCAGAATGTCTCTGTACATTGCTGCAGTCATCTTTCCCTTTATCCTGACTAGTCTCCCAGTCCCTGCCGCTGAAAAACATCCACAGCATGATGCTGCCACTACCATGCTTCACTGTAGGGATGGTATTGGCCTGGTGATGTGTGGTGCCTAGTTTCCTCCAAACGTGACGCCTGGCATTCACACCAAAGAGTTCAATCTTTGTCTCATCAGACCAGAGAATTTTCTTTCTCATGGTCTGAGAGTCCTTCAGGTGCCTTTTACTAAGGAGTGGCTTCCGTCTGGCCACTCTACCATACAGGCCTGATTGGTGGATTGCTGCAGAGATGGTTGTCCTTCTGGAAGGTTCTCCTCTCTCCACAGAGGACCTCTGGAGCTCTGACAGAGTGACCATCGGGTTCTTGGTCACCTCCCTGACTAAGGCCCTTCTCCCCCGATCGCTCAGTTTAGATGGCCGGCCAGCTCTAGGAAGAGTCCTGGTGGTTTCGAACTTCTTCCACTTACAGATGATGGAGGCCACTGTGCTCATTGGGACATTCAAAGCAGCAGAAATTTTTCTGTAACCTTCTCCAGATTTATGCCTCGAGACAATCCTGTCTCGGAGGTCTACAGACAATTCCTTTGACTTCATGCTTGGTTTGTGCTCAGACATGAAGTGTCAACTGTGGGACCTTATATAGACAGGTGTGTGCCTTTCCAAATCATGTCCAATCAACTGAATTTACCACAGGTGCACTCCAATTAAGCTGCAGAAACATCTCAAGGATGGTCAGGGGAAACAGGATGCACCTGAGCTCAATTTTGAGCTTCATGGCAAAGGCTGTGAATACTTATGTACATGTGCTTTCTCAGTTTTTTTTATTTTTAATAAATTTGCAAAAACCTCAAGTAAACTTTTTTCACGTTGTCATTATGGGGTGTTGTGTGTAGAATTCGGAGGAAAAAAATGAATTTAATCCATTTTGGAATAAGGCTGTAACATAACAAAATGTGGAAAAAGTGATGCGCTGTGAATACTTTACTTATTTGGGATAAGTAACATGCCGCAATTACAAAAGAACTAATTCTCAGGGAGCTAGCGGCCCCTGCTGGACACTGGCTGAGAAATGTTTTTAATCTCATGTTTTCATGCAGATCAGAAATCGCAAAGTTTCTCATAGAATAGTCTTTTATGGTGACCAGCACTGCACAATAGCAGACAATATCAAAAGGTCCATTAAAAAAATTGTGTGTCACTCACATCGCATAACCCACATGTGAAGTCATCCAGTTGTATGTTTCAATGTCCCAAACACATGTATTTTTACTATAATAAGGGTTTCAGGGAGTTCGTGAGGGACAGTTAGGTCCATAAATATTTGGACAGAGACAACTTTTTTCTAATTTTGGTTCTGTACATTACCACAAAGAATTTTAAATGAAACAACTCAGATGGAATTGAAGTGCAGACTTCCAGCTTTAATTCAGTGGGGTGAACGAAATGATTGCATAAAAATGTGAGGCAACTAAAGCATTTTTTTCACACAATCCTTTCATTTCAGGGGCTCAAAAGTAATTGGACAATTGACTCAAAGGCTATTTCATGGGCAGGTGTAGGCAAGTCCGTCGTTATGTCATTATCAATTAAGCAGATAAAAGGCCTGGAGTTGATTTGAGGTGTGGTGCTTGCATGTGGAAGATTTTGCTGTGAACAGACAACATGCGGTCAAAGGAGCTCTCCATGCAGGTGAAAGAAGCCATCCTTAAGCTGCGAAAACAGAAAAAACCCATCCGAGAAATTGCTACAATATTACGAGTGGCAAAATCTACAGTTGGGCGGCATGGTGGCGCAGTGGGTAGCGCTACTGCCTCGCAGTTGGGAGACCTGGGGACCTGGGTTCGCTTCCCGGGTCCTCCCTGCGTGGAGTTTGCATGTTCTCCTCGTGTCTGCGTGGGTTTCCTCCGGGCGCTCCGGTTTCCTCCCACAGTCCAAAGACATGCAGGTTAGGTGGATTGGCGATTCTAAATTGGCCCTAGTGTGTGCTTGGTGTGTGGGTGTGTTTGTGTGTGTCCTGCGGTGGGTTGGCACCCTGCCCAGGATTGGTTCCTGCCTTGTTCCCTGTGTCGGCTGGGATTGGCTCCAGCAGACCCCCGTGACCCTGTGTTCGGATTCAGCAGGTTGGAAAATGGATGGATGGAAAATCTACAGTTTGGTACATCCTGAGAAAGAAAGCAAGCACTGGTGAACAACACAAAAAGACCTGGACGTCCATGGAAGACAACAGTGGTGGATGATCGCAGAATCATTTCCATGGTCAAGAGAAACCCCTTCACAACAGCCAATCAAGTGAACAACACTCTCCAGAGGGTAGGCATATCGATATCCAAGTCTACCATAAAGAGAAGACTGCATGAAAGTAAATACAGAGGGTGCACTGCAAGGTGCACACCACTCATAAGCCTCAAGATTAGAAAGACTAGATTGGACTTTGCTAAAGAACATCTAAAAAAGCCAGCACAGTTCTGGAAAAACATTCTTTGGACAGTATGAAACCAAGATCAACCTCTACCAGAATAATGGCAAGAAAAAAGTATGGAGAAGGGGTGGAACAGCTCATTATCCAAAGCATACCACATCATCTGTAAAACACGGTGGAGGCAGTGTGATGGCTTGGGTGTGCATGGCTGCCAGTGGCACTGGGACACTAGTGTTTATTGATGATGTGACACAGGACAGAAGCAGCCGAATGAATTCTGAGGTGTTCAGAGACATACAGTCTGCTCAAATCCAGCTAAATGCAGTCAAATTGATTGGGCGGCGTTTCATGATACAGATGGACAATGACCCAAAACATACAGCCAAAGCAACCCAGGAGTTTATTAAAGCAAAGAAGTGGAAAATTCTTGAATGGCCAAGTCAGTCACCTGATCTTAACCCAATTGAGCATGCATTTCACATTTTGAAGACTAAACTTCGGACAGAAAGGCCCACAAACAAACAGCAACTGAAAGCCGCTGCAGTAAAGGCCTGGCAGAGCATTAAAAAGGAGGAAACCCAGCATCTGATGATGTCCATGAGTTCAAGACTTCAGGCTGTCATTGCCAGCAAAGGGTTTTCAACCAAGTATTAGAAATGAACATTTTATTTCCAGTTATTTAATTTGTCCAATTACTTTTGAGCCCCTTTTGAAATGAAGGGATTGTGTTAAAAAATGCTTTCATTGCCTCACATTTTTATGCAATCATTTCGTTCACCCCACTGAATTAAAGCTGAAAGTCTGCACTTCAACTGCATCTGAGTTGTTTCATTTAAAATTCATTGTGGTAATGTACAGAACCAAAATTAGAAAAACGTTGTCTCTGTCCAAATTTTTATGGACCTAACTGTATATTCACTATAGCCCAGTATTGTTGATTTTTCTCGTGTGAACTCTCGTGTGATTTTTATCTCGCATTATGTCACTCACTGTTACTTTTCTCGTGTATTATTTTTCTTGCAAGTATGTATCTCACCTAACCCTAACACAAGAGTTACAAAATAATGTGAGTAAAATCACGCAAGAAAAATAGCAGTCACCATACAGCTCTCCCCCTTGTCTGAATCAACAGTTTCCCATTGAAAGAAATAAAAGAAAATGAACCCTGCCACTGCTTACAGCGCCGACCGCTAGGCGTCTCTTGACTTGCTGTTGGCCCATGTTTACCATTTAGACATGTGTCATCATTCTCTACACGACCGTCATCTTGTGCAACTCCATAACAGCAAGTGCTAATTCTCATTTGATACGGTTTACCACAGCTTAATTATCTTCTCATATACTGGTGAGGATTAATTGTATATGTATGAGACAATCAAATCTCGAAAAATAAAGTACATTATACTCATTGCATGCAAAGTTGTGTTTATGTGAATATTTCTGGGTCCATAGCTTTCATAAGATTCTGGACCCTTACGTTTCACCTCAAGTAAGTCTGCTCATTCAATCGCCCATGAACTGGATTCATTTCATAGGTAAAAACAAATCATTTGGTCTGTAACCCCTCAGCCTCTTGGACTGTGAGTACTTACGGGCTCACATCTTACAAGTCTTGTTCACTGACACATCACTGGAGTTTACAAAGAATGTGCCAACTCGAAAGCAGACGTCAGCCCATCTGGCAATCGGACCCAGAGCTTTGGAGCTGCGTAATTACAGGGCCACAGGATTTTGTTCCAAAAAGGGTCAGAACAGAGGTTAGCATAATTCTGAAGTTACTCAAACTCAAATGTCCTCATAATTAAATTGATTTTGAACTTTTAATTAAACTAGAAGATCTGGTTTGAAAAGAAACTTAATCAAATTCATTTTTGCCACATGTGAAGTCTCCTCAAAGCACCTTCATGGTTTCCACCTCTTAAATGAGACAATTATATTGTAAAAGGTGTTGGTTGTTCGACATACAAGCCTCATTTGTCTTTTTTAAATCTGACAGTGAAAATGCCGTGCAAAATCTGAATCATAAAAAAAAAAACCTTCATTAAAAGCGTACACTGAAGCATAGCACCACATTGCAGTGCTTAATTATAAGAGATTTAAAAGCAGCATAAGCAGCTACTGGGTAAAATTGCTTGCAGTAAAAATAATTTACAGCAAAGGAGCAGTTGTAAATTGCTCAGTATTTATCCAGTCACTCGAGCTGAAGCTGGAGCCACCTGAGATTCCCAAGTTCAATATTGCTTAGGCTGACAAGGAGCGCTTAACAAGGTGGTAGGATAACACGCCACTGTCATTTGTTAAAGCAGAAGTCATTAAAGAGCCATGGATTGACCCAGAAATGGAGAATCTTTTAAAGGGAAAAAGTTGCTTTCTAGAATCAAAAACAGGATGGGCCAGATGGAATGATCGGCAGTTATTTTAAAACATTTAATGCCAACGTGATTTTGAAATATCTGCAAAGTATACGATTAGAGTCGTTTTTATTGAATATTTTTGAAAAGCTTTTTTGTTGCCCTGTCTAAAGAGCTTGTTGCAGTCAATAGCATACCTGGAAGGGGAGGTTTTATGGGCATTAATCCATCCCTGAAATGGCATCTGTTAAATCGACCTTTAAGCAGTGATATGTCAGAATGCCTCCCCTTCCCGTCTTTGTTACAAGACGTACTCAGAGTAAAATTTAGCATCATGCCAAAGGCTGAAGCAGGCAGAAGTGGAACAAATCTGCCATGTAACAGAAGGGTCAAGCGAGAGATAGAGAAAGAAAAACAAATTAGGAATGGGAAGATCCTCCCTTCCTAGACATGCATGTTGAATTAGCTGGTGTCTCTGAATTGGGGAACACGAATTGTTACGGCCATTTCCTGCCAGCGCCTTTAACCCTGAAACTGAATGAAGCAGGTTTAAGGATATCGCCTTATGTTCAGCAATTGCTTGTTTTTTCTTTTCTCCTTATTAAGGTTATCATACACAGTTGGCCAGCTGGCATGGAATTAGAACACTAGAAAAAGTTTGTCAAGAAAAAGCCAGCAAGACTTACCAATCCTTCCTACCTAGGCCCATCAGTGTGTCTATACTTCTATCTCAGACGTCTTTCCTAAAAGGCTTGGATTCAAACCTTCTAATGTTTGTGTTCTCTTGTTAAACATATTTTAAAGTATTCACCTGGATCTACTGTACTAATTCCCTTCATAATTCCTTCAATCATTGATCATAGCTCACATCTCTCAGTTCTAAAATAAGCCTAGTCGCTCTTCTCTGGACTTTCTCTTGTGCTGCTATGTCTTTTTTTTGTAATATGGCAACCAAAACTGTAAACAGTAGTCCAGATGAGGCCTCACCTCCCTTCACCTGTACTCTACACATTGAAATTTACAACCTAACCTTCTGCTAGCCTTCTTAACACTCTCTGGATGTAGATATTGATGAGTCCATCATGACATTAAATCCTTCTCATAAGGTGTACATTCAAGTTTCAGACCTTCCATTGTGTATTCAAGTCTAACATTGCTACTTCTTACATGTAATTCTTTACATTTACGTCCATTAATTTTATTTGCTACAAACTGTCCCAAGCCTGATCCATAAAATTACAGATTAAATCTGTTCATATATCATTTTACAGGACCCCTGTGTGAACTTTGCACATTTTTCTTATGGATTTGTGGGCTTTCTCACAGAATTCCAGTTTCCTCCCACATCACGGGCATATTTGATGACAGTAAATTGGTGCAGTGTGCCCAGTGAGAGACTGACAATCCATTCTGGGTTAGTTCTTGTCCCATGCATGATGTACAGACTGTGACTCCCAAAGACATTAAAATGAATAAGTCATGTTAAAAGAAAATGGAAGGATCGGATTCTGACACACCACCCATCATCCTAAATTAACCTCTGGTCTACAGTATACCAGGATAAATGGCTGTCATTTATTACCATGTTTTATAAAGAAAACAGATGGACAGAGGCAACATGAGGAAAACTAGAAAAGTGGAATACTCAAGGAATAGCTGTTTTATGCTGAACTACAGCCCCAATTCCAAAAAAAAATAGGACACTGTAAAATTTTAAATAAAAATAGAATGCAATGATTTGCAAATCTCATAAACCCATAGAACACAGAAAATATATCAAATGTTGAACATGAGACATTTTACTATTTCATGAAAAATATTAGCTCATTTTGAAATTGACAGCAGCAACACGTCTCAAAAAAGTTGGGGTGGGGGCAGTAAAAGGCTGAAAAATGTAACTAAAATGGCAGTAATAAGCTTCAGCTGGAGGAACATTTTGCAAGTAATTCAGTGCAGGTCAGTAACATGATTGGGTATAAAAAGGGTATCTTAGAAAGGTAAAGTCTCTCAGAAGTAAAGATAGACAGAGGTTCACCAATCTACAAAAAAACTGCATCTACAAATTGTGAAACAATTTCAGAATAATGTTCTTCAGTGTAAAATTGAGAAAACTTTGAATATGTCATCATCTATAGTACATATTATCATCAAAAGATGAAATCTCTGTGCACAACGGACAAGGCTGAAAATCAAAATTGGATGCCCATGATGTTCGGGCCCTGGGGACCCGGGTTCGCTTCCCGGGTCCTCCCTGCGTAGAGTTTGCATGTTCTCCCCTTGTCTGCGTGGGTTTCCTCCAGGCGCTCCGGTTTACTCCCACAGTCCAAAGACATCCCGTTTAGGTGGATTGGCGATTCTAAATTGGCCCTAGTGTGTGCTTGGTGTGTGGGTGTGTTTGTGTGTCCTGCGGTGGGTTGGCACCCTGCCCAGGATTGTTTCCTGCCTTGTGCTCTGTGTTGGCTGGGATTGGCTCCAGCAGACCCCCGTGACCCTGTGTTCGGATTCAGCGGGTTGGAAAATGGATGGATGGATGGATGGATGGATGATGTTCGGGCCCTTGGACAGCACAGTATTAAAAACAGGCATGATACTGTTATGGAAATCATTGCACGGGCACAGAAACACTTCCACAAGTCTTCATCTGTGGACACAGCTTGCCCTGCCATTCACAAATGCAGGATAAAGCTCTATGGACACCATGTCTTCCACACTAAAGAGGAAAGGGTTCGTCCAACTTATCAGTGCTCAGTTCAAAAGCCTGCATCTCTGATGATACGGGAACGCATTAGTGCCTATAGAATTGGCAGCTTGCACATCTGGAAAGGCGCCATCAATGTTGAAAGGTGTAAACAGGTTTTAGAGCAACATATGCTCCTATCCAGATGACGTCTTTTTTAGGGAAGGCCTTGCATATTTCAGCTGAATGGGCCTGCCTGTAGTCCAGACCTTTCACCAATTGAAAACATTTGGCACATCATGAAACGAAAAATACGACAAAGACAACCCAGGACCACTGAGTAGCTTGAATCCTATATTAGACAAGAATAGGACAACAGTCCTCTCCAAAGTCCAGCAAGTGGTCTCCTCAGTTCCCAGACATTTACAGTCTGTTATCAAAAGCAGAGGAGTTCCTACACAGTGGTAAACATGGCCCTGTCCCAACTTTTTTGAGATGTATTGCTGCCATCAAATTCAAAATGACCTTATCCTTTTCTTAAAATGGTACATTTTCTCAGTTTAAACATTTGATATGTTTTCTGTGTTCTATTGTGAATAAAATATGGATGTATGATATTTGCAAACCATTGCATTCTGTTTGTACTTACATTTTACACACTTTTTGGAATTGGAGTTGTAAAAAGAATGATAACTGATGACATTACACCTTTTTCATTTCAAGCTGCAAAGCAACAAAATGTGAGTATTTTGAAAGGGGGTGTGTGATTCTTTTCTATAAACACTGTAAGCCTTGTTGAGGACCAAAGTGTTGTGGGTATGCATACTTTAATTCTATCAATAGGTTTGGTCATGAGTGAGCCTTTCAAAGAGGTTGGGAGCATGCAATGATAGTGCGTTGCTACACCCACCACATAACGAACAACCTGAATTGAGACCAGAGTGCAGTGGGTGACACCTCAGCACCATACTACACTAGGACAGTGTAAGTTTTTTATGTAGCCTCGAATGCCAATCCGGCCACCAACCCCCAAGTTTTCCCAGCAAGTTGGAGGACCTGTTTACAGGGCTGGATGCAGGTTAATGTCATACTCAGGACGATGCAATTGCAGGTTAAGGGCTGGCTCAAGGGCCCAAAAGAGTAGAGTCACTTCTGGAGTTTACAGGATTCGAACCGGCAACTTTCTGATTGCCAGTGCAGATCCCTAGCCACAGAGTCACCACTTTTCAAAGGGAAATAAAATATCCCAACACTCCAAAAACTGGCATTTTACCTTAATTTGCTACTGGAAATTAGCACAGTGAGTGAGCAATGGATGAGTGTGCCCTGCAAACGATTGGACTCCATTTCAGTTTTGGGCCAGATGATAGACTACAGCTCCTTCTGAACCTCTAAAATGTGGGCTACAAGATGGAAGGATAGATTCTGATAAGTAACCAGTATTTATTTCAAAGGACCATCAAAACTCTCAGTACTTCATGTAAGTCTGGCATTAAAAAGAAAATGATGGGGGGGTCTTTTTTTTCCTGCAAACGTTTCTGGGCAAACATCCCTTCTCCCTGCAATAAGCAGTTAAAATAAAATCAGAGGGCTCACATTTTTATCATTTCCCCAACCACATATTTTAATGTTTTTCTTAATTTTTTCCAATTGTAAAAAAAAAAAAATAATAATAATAAACAAGGTGCATGTGAATTTTGACATTTTGCTAATTCAGACTAGGTGTACAATTTTTTTTTAATTTACGCAGACTTAAAAATAGTACAAAATATGACTATAACAGTAAACATTTAGTTATGACAGATTTTATTAGTAATTTAAATTAGCCAAATATACAGCAATTATATTTTATCTAAATATTATATATTTTTTTAATTTACAAAATTAGGAATAACATCAGTTTAATGTAGCTGATTCCTTTGTTTTTCAAGAAATGATTACACATATACACTTCCCCTGCTATTTTATATAAGACATAAAAAATATTCAATCAAAATAGAAATACAATTCATATTTTAAACAAATGTAACCAAGAAAATGGGAAAAGGGAATAAAGGAAAACATTCAGGAAAAGCACAATGGGTTGCAAAACAGCATTTTCAAGAAACCGTAATAGGCAAGACTTCCAGAACCAAGATTCATATATCGAAATGCCAGATTTCATATTCATACAATCAAAAAATATAGCTTTATCAACAAGCATTTATTTTATACTGTGAAAAACATGTATTTAATAAAATAAATGTAAAATAACGATCACAACAAAATTAAACTCTCTTTGATAGTTTTACTTCACATCCAGTACATCCTCTGCATTATTAAAGTGCTTCTGTGCACTGTTTGCTTACATTTAAAATGAGATCCATCCATTAGTGTGGTCATAGCTCTAGGATTTGGGACACATCAGGAAAACACAATCATTCACAAAAGATTTAAGAAAACAGCTAAGTACATCTTAGTATAATTCATGTCAAAAGCTTTAGAAGAACTAATAACCCAAATACATGTTTTATTCTGTATTAACAGAGCTCTGATTCATCACATGTATGAAAACAATAAACTGGCAAAATATATGAACTGTAAACAATACATGATGCAATTTGATACTTTTCATAAATGAATTAGCATACAAATAATGTTTCTGAAGCCACAATGCATCAATTGATAAGCTGCTCATGTTGTGCATGTCATTTAACATAACTTTCGACTATAATATTATTAAAATTATTAGCTGCATCTGAAAACACAGAATTTGCCAGACAATTCAAAGTCTGAAATTGATCAGATATGCACCAGTTTCCACATTTTAAGTGTGAGTTTGGAAGCTCTCCTATATTTTAGTCAGTGCCTCCCACTTAAAAGACGTTTTAAAAAAAAAAAAAAAAGTGCTGAAATTTGCATGTTGCCAAAAATCAAGACAGCTTTTGCACTTCATAAAAAGAGATGGTAAAAACTGTGGTGAGATTAACAAAGTAAGGGCCATACATTTAATATGGCTTGGTCTCAAAAACGTCTTCCTACATTTCACAAATTTGCACATTTGCTTCAGCATAAAGATTCCTCTCTCTGCAAAATGTATTAATGTATTCCAGAATGACATAAAGGTATTTTCTGCATAGCTCATAAGTGGTCAGATTTTGGTCCCCCTCTGCCCACCATTACCATTTAGTAATAATGGCTTACCATTTGCATTGTTCTCCAGTACTTAAAATGGACTACTGTATGTGAAATGTAATGCTGCAGTAAACCTTTTAACATTAATAATAAAATGATTCTCATGCTTTCACCTCCATAATAGGCTACATAAAACATCACTGCAATACATATTAAAATGGAGTAAATGTAAAATTAAAATACATTTATAAAAGGACAAGTAGAAATCATAATATTAGTATTAATAGAAGACCCAAGGATACCAAACCCTACTAAATGCTAAATTAAAATGTCATAAAGGTAAATATTTCTCTTCTTGGGTAAGTTTATAGTGTTCTGAGTAGGCGCTTGTCTGCTTTTTCTTTCTCATTTTTTATTTTAGTTAACACCTTTCAGAAGTTTTCACTCCAGTAACCTTATATTAAAATATTTATTATTTCACAGCACACCTAAATTTATAAATAACTGCATAGCCCATAAGCTACCAATGATCCTTACTGCGCTTTCATCCCTCACTTGGTGAAAGATCAATACATTAAGCACATCACTCTGCTCAAAACCTATTTACTTTCTGTGAAACACGGAGATGTTTTTTAAAAGCTTAAGAGACTCAGTCACTTCCACTTCTAAATAAATAGAGATGCATCACTGGTGGTGGTCTTGTCAATTCTATAGCAAGGAAAAAAGCATTTCAAAATGAAGAAAAATCAATGGCTAGAGTATGTTTGAGAGCTGGAAGGTTTGCTGCTAATGGCAGTATCTTTTGCCTGCCCTCTGCAGCCCTGCTTGCACATGGCTATTAAGCATGCTGACATTCACCGCCTCCAGCATTTAAAAAACTAAACTGCAAACTTCTCCATTATCACTGCCTTTGAGATGATCCTGTAAAAGCTTGATAAAACAGATTTTTCATGAGAGTCAAAAAACAAAAAAAAAAAACAAATATTCACCACAAAAATTTTAAAAAAATTGGTAGTGCATTGTATACCTCTAATTGCAATTACACATGGACAGGACTTGATTTTTTGTTTTTGGTTTTGGTCTAGCCACCAATATATAAAAATATCAAATTCTTTCTTACTGTGATAATACAAACTGTGAGCAGCTCTATCATTTTTTTTAATTTAATAACCAAATGATGGGATTAAAAACTGATTCTGTGGATGCTACAGGTAAACAGCAATATAGCTATTTACTTTATATGAAAAACTAAGTGCCTGGTTTTCTACTCACTAAGCCAAAGAATTATTTAAGGTCAAAATTTACCTAATGTTTACAAAATAGTATGAAGTATTCAGACAGAAAACCAGCTCTGGCAGAATTTCTAATTGTAGAGGTAATAATTTTGAAACAGAAAAAGTATTCGAATTTGACAGATACTGCACCAATATAAAGTGCAGCCAAGTAAGGAGCAGAAAATTGTACTGAAAAAAAAATCCATGGATATGCTCCATTCCACAGCATATTCCTTAGCAGGACAGCAGCAATTATTTTACATATTTACAGTAAATGCTGATTGCCAACAAATAAATACCTATTTTTAATGAAAGGAATAATTCTGTTGTTTCTAAATAAAACAGAGCCCTTGTGATTTTTCCAACTTTTGGCATAAAAAACATTATATCTTAATTTGGCAGCCAAAAAAAAAAAAAAAAGCTGACACTGATTAATTTTTCAGCTAAATATTAACTATATTGCCTCACTTATTATAATGAACATTTAAACATCATGAAATTATGCTTAATTAGTCAGTAGTTTTCTGTTTTTGTGATGTAAATTTAAGAGGAGTTACATTCTAATTGAACGTTAAGTTACATTTCTCCTGAACGTCAACACATATCCTGCACTGTAAGGACTTGAAGTGCATAAGCTTGTTGGATACAAAGGTCCACAGGACTAGAGAAATCAAAGAAAACTGAACACAACATTGGCCTCTTAAGACCCCTTGCATGCCACCGATTAAAGAGACTAACACTCTATAACCAAAAGATGGCCTAATGTCTCCTGTTGGCAAGGGTCACACTACAAGTTTTAAATTAGGTTATCCTGGCTCCTTCAGGGAAAATGTATACCTGCCTAGGATATGATTAATCCAAGCTTCATTCTTAATTGTTCCTTTTAGAAGCCAAAACTGTATAAGTGAATGTCTTTTTTTTAGTTTCCTGAGTAAGATAATCATAGAAAAATTAAACTATATAGTTACCAGTAGTACAAAACAAGCAAATGTACACAAAGAATTACAAACAAGTTATGCATCATTTCTAGTGCAGAATTCCCCATGTTGTGGCTACTTTATTTACTTGACAGTTGGCCCCAATAGAAAAGTGCAAAAACCACCACTATCAGTTATGGGAATTTAATTATTTAAGATTTGTTGCAGCACTGTTAGCAAATTTTTGAGGCCATAAATGTATCCTTCATCCTTGGTGGTACTTGGAAATACATGAGCAAAATCTATCATTCTCACTTCTACCTCATTTTTTCTTGCCGTTATTGTTGGTGTGCAGTGACGTTCCTTTTCCAGTTGGGACTTAGTATTGCCATTTGGCCGCTCCATTGAAATGCAAGTTGGTTTCCATATGTTGTTGTCTTGTGGATCCGTTTTTATTTCAAGAGGAATGTCATGATGCCCAAGTGTGCATGCTTTTTTATGAAGAGCATACATATGTGAAAGACTCTGCCCAACTGAAGATTCTGTTCTTCCATTCTCAGTGGAACCAAAGACACAAACATTGTTGTTATACTCGAGCATTTCTCTGTCTGGTTGGCAACCTTTAGAAGAAATGGTTACATCTTCCAAGCTTCTATCATTCAATTTTGAACCCCCATGCTCAAGGAAGCCTTCATATACAAACAATAAAGAGCTTGCATAAAAATGCAATTGACTTTGATTCTCAAACCACTGCAGTATCATCTGGACCTTCTGAATGCTAGCTTCCACTGCGTCTTTTCTGATGCAGCATCCATTATAGAAAAATTTAGCTAAACCTGTAATGACAAATATGTCTGTTTCACTCTTTTTGATACTGTTAAAGAAATGTTAGCTGTGAATATGAGAAGAAATAAATACACCATTTACTTGTTCTAAATAAATAAGATAAACATCAATACAGCAACACTGCAAGTAATAGAAATAATGAGTTGAAAGTATAAAATTCCTAGTCTTACCATCCTTTATACTTTCTTTTGTCAAGCCTCTTCCATAATGTTGATCATGGGTTTCATAGGTATCAGTATCCATGTGATAGATCTACAAATTAATTATAAAATACTGAATTAAAAAGAAGTAAAATCATATACCATATATTTGGACTATTAGATATTTTATAGGTTACACAGGTTTGTGTGTTCACAGACAAACAAAAAAGTAACATAAAAATGATAATAAAACCTTCACAGGTTAATTTATTAAAGGGTAAATAACTGTCTGTCATCTTAAACAGATGCATGAATCCCTCCCTTGTCTATGCTAAACAGCATCTTTTCTATCTAGAGTGCAGTAAGTAATCAAGTATGCCAACCTTCTACCCCAAAGCATTTAATTTTTTGACACTTTTAAACAAATTGGTCTCTAATCCTCATTTTGCAGATCACAAACATATTACATTAACCTAATCAAACCAGCAACACTGAAATACTGATTTATTCAACTAAAATCAATACTAAAGCACAGAAGGTAAATTAACTGATATTTCAATAATTTACTAAATTGAATAAATGTAGCATCAGGTGCATTAAACCAGACTCACATTCTGTAATTAATAAATCACTAAAGTGCAGCTTGAAGAACACAACTTCAGATAAAAACAAAAAAACTTAGTCTAATTTGCTCTCAGAAAGAAAAAAAAGATAATAGCATGAACTTAGTTCCTTATTTTTTTTTTTTAGGACAAAAATATTCTAATTACTATACTGAAAGCAAAAGAGCATACAAACATTACAGAGCAGCCAAGGAAAAAGCTTCAAAAGGACCACTTGGTGGTGCAGCAGCTAGTTTTGCAGACACATTTACTTGGGTCCTATTTCATCATTCTCTTTGGGTATTCTGGTTTACTTGTTCACCTCACAAAACTGATCTTGTTTAAGCATGCATGCATGCATGTGTGTGAAAGTGTACCAAAGAGTGTGATAAACCAGTGTCATAACCAAGATTGATACAGTCCCTGTGATTAATGCTGCACTGAAAGAGTCCAGCTTCATGCTTCTCTGGAAAAGACTAGAGTGTATGTTTAAAAACATGATGAACTTACCAATGTAGGCATTGAGACAGCATAGGGATAATTTAAGTTGTCATTGTTTACAGTATTTTGGCCAAGAATAAAATCCCAGCAATGGCAATGTCTGCTATGGTATGATGGAGTTTGCCTGGTTATATGTACATGGGGAGAACAGATTTGGAATCTCAGTTTATATTCCACAGTCAAAAGACATGCAGTTAAAATCAGCAGGCTGTTAACATATCTGTGGATGGAATGGTGCTCAAAAATAATAAAACCAATAAAAAACATTAATAATATTACATTTAGATGGAGCAAACAATTTTGTAATTTTACAAAGTGCTGAAAAGCAAATAGATTGATTTTGAACTTTATTGTCAGGTAACATTTTGAATTTCTGTTGGTGTAACATTATACATAATGAAGGTAAACAAAATTAACAGCACAATATTTATAGTTATATATGGCACAATCACAGCATTATATGTACTGGAAGTGAGTCATATATTGAAGAAAAATACAAATACAGTATTAAAAATTGTATACAGTATAAAATTAAACTATAATGCACTACTATTCGCAGGTTTGGGATCACCCAGAAATGTTCACGTTTATGACAAGAATTGCTACATTTTACTATCAAGATACCATTAAACTAATTTAAAAATATAGCCAAGGCATTACTAGTGTTTAAATGTCTATTACTACTTGAAATGACCGATTTTTAATTTATTATTCACATATGATTGCAAAGCCCCATTTTCAGTAGTTCATGTCCTAATGATAAACTTAGTTTATCCTTAATTAGTCACCTTTACATGCTAATTTTTTATAAGAGAAACCTCATTAGAACATCAGAATCTACAGTTTAAGAAACAAATGCCTTACTGATCCCTCAGTTGACTTCTACCAGCGTCATTTGTATCACAGAAAGACCATTCCGGGAAGCTGACCTTAGAGGCAGATTTTCAAAGTAAAAGACATATGTGAAACTGTCAGTTAAAAAGAAAATATTAAAATGAGCAAAATAATACAGACAATAGACAGAAGATGACTGTAAAAGATATTATGATCAGCATCCTAGAATTGTCTTTTCTCTGTTGTAGATGACACTGGTACTTGGTGTGTATTTAGTGAAGAAGACATCTGAAGACCTGTAAATTGTTTATTTCTCAAACTACAGAATCTGATGTCTTTATATTCTTATGCAATTGCCCATCTTGGCCTTCCCCTTGTTTTTCTACCCTGGTCAGTTCAAGTTTGCACTCTTCTCTCAAGACAATAATAAACACCTTTATATGAAATCTTCAGTTTCCAGTCTAATAAAGTTGAGATAGCTGTTTCACTTTGGTCATTTTTGAACCCAGAACTGTACTTTAGGAATGTCAGAATGAGTGAACAGAATAATAATAATAACGAATTAGCATGTAAACATGACAAATTATGGATCAGCTAAGGGAGTTTAGCAATTAGGATACTGAAGTAAATGGAGCTTTGCTGCCATATGTGAATAATAAATAAAAAAGTCAGTCATTTCAAGCACTAATAACCATTATAATGCCTTGGCTATACTTCTAAATCAATTTAATGGTATCTTGATAATAAATGGTATTAGTTTCTATCAAAAATATGAACATTTCTGGGTGACCTCTATCTTTTGAATGATACTGTATCTGAATTTAGAAAATAATACATATATATTGATAAATAAGGAAACATGCATTTCATCCCATTTCTTGGTACAAACTTAAAATTTACTGCACAAAATTGTTTAGTAATAGTTGAATAAAAAATGGAATGTCAATAAATATAAGATTACAAATTCAATTTAAACACTGCAACTAATAAATGGCAACATGTTTACTGCTACTGCACCACTGAGTTTTTATCTTAAGTTCATATCTATCATTCGCTGAACAACGGCTTTAACTGAAAATATACATAATGCTTGTTGAGTCTGACAAGGTGAGAAGATGAGTGAACAGTACAAAAACCTACAGGACATTTCCATACCATAACTGACTATTGGCCATGGAATTACAGTAGTTTAATTATAAGCATATATAAAATAGAAACCTAAAAAAAATAAATAACATGTTTTAAAAAGGTTACATAGTAATCTTTTTAAATATTGTTAATTTTACTGGTAATAATGCAATATTTCACACATCTGAAAATGAATGAACTACACAAAATAATTAACATTTTAAATCACAAACTTTTATGCAGAAGTAAAAAAAAAATCTGTTTTTATTCTTTCTCCAACAGTACAGGCTTGCTCAATGCTCTAACTTTAATGAAGTGCACTTTTGCAAAAGAAGGAATGTGATGTGCTGTTGTTAACACTTGAGGAATAAAATCGAGTTCAGTTGTGCAAATTACTGATACAGCCTTTCTGCTTTTTGTCACCAGATGGAGCTATGATTCTGTTTGTGACATTACTGAAGCTCTGCATATTTTTCAACACCTGTTCTTAAGACAAAGCAATAATATGAAAATAAAGAGATCTATATTGCATTTCACTTTAAAACTTTAACACAATTGTACTGTTTTTTTTTCAGATGAATACAACTTTATTAATACTATTACAGATGTTATTTTTCTGAATACCAAACAAATGAAGTAAATTTTGCTTGGACACTATAGTAATATTTATTTGAAACAGAAAAATGCCTCTGATAAATTATTTACTAGGCACTCTCTTTAAAAGTACCATAAAGATTCTACAACATCATGCTTTAGAAGCTCCTTTTGAAAAATAATAAAATCTATTTAAACTAAAATTGGTACTCATATTTTCATTTGAAACCAAACTTTCCATTTCATAGCATTTTATAGAAGTTTTATATGATTGGAAGCTTTAGCTGTGTAAAATGTTCTGATAGCACAAATGACTTCAATAAACTTGCTGAGGCATGTATTATATAGATAATGGAGGAATGTTTAATATATTCAATTCCTTTTATACCACTGCTTGGAGCCTCATTTATAAAGCTTGCATACACACAAAAATAGGCTTGAAATGTGTGTATGCAACTTCCCACATAAACGTAAGAAAACGTAAAAGAAAACTTGATGGGGGAGATATGTGTATATTTATAGCAGCTCTGACCAATGCATATGCATCTTCTCAGAGAAACTGGGAACTGACAACACCTTTGATCCAGTAGGGAAATGCAGCCAAACCAGCTAAATGAAGACTCACGTTTACAATAAATCATATCACTCCGCAACAAAAAGTTTACACCATAAAAGTTATGAATATGATACACAGACTATATTTTGATTCCCTTTTAAGATGACAAATGCTGCACATTTTCAGTGAAGAACTTTTTTGTTTTTCATCAGTTTGTATTAACTACCTGTTGTCACTTCTCAGTGAACTGAAAGAAAAGGTCAGCAATATCTCTGCCAAGACTCACCCTGTCAAGCCTCCTGTTCCAGAAGCCATCAACCAACCAGCCATGTGCTATATCCAGATTTTGTATGGTGTGGGTGCACATACATAAAACATATTATGCTTCTGCCAACATAAAAAGACAATTTGTAGCAGTGTCCAATTCTCCTAACGTAACTGAAACAATGTACTTGTGTTTTTAACAAGGGCACCTAGCAAGAATGAGGCTGGTTTTGTTTATAGTGAGCAGTGACATTCCATTAACACACAAGTCATCTTTGATGCCAAGACTCAGCTGACAAATGTGGCCCAGTGGCCTGGGTCAAATCATGATTCATTTATTTTGAGGCAAAGTAGCTTCAACAGACATGATGGTACTGTACGTGGTGGCTAGTTTATTGGTAAGGTAACTGGCTGATCCCTCAGTTTTTTATATGGACTACACTTTTCACTGTAATAACACTCATGTCATTGCATGTGCCAGTTTATAGCATCTACACACTCAAACGCTGGCGTCTTAAGCCTTTCCCTGTCCCCCAGAACACAGAGAAGAGGTGTTACAATGGCATGCATGATCTTACCCTCTCAGTTGTAGAGAGAAGCCAAATAATGTTGAATGCAGGTGGTGGTGTCTCGATGCATCATGTGAGGGTCTGCAACATCGTGATTGCATACTTGTGAGGTTGATTAGCATGCCCCCATATATGGATGTTTCAGAACAGTGTACCAGGTATGTTCACATAAGCACATTTTCAAGGTGATTGTGATTTATTAAGGGTAAATTGTATAGAAATGTGCATACACCAGGTTTTATAAATCTGTTTTTTTTTTGGCTGAACACATTTTCCTGTTTTTTAGGTATGTTCATATTTTCACTCAAATCCATACAAAGTTTTAAAAATGAGTCTCCCGGGGCCTCATGTATAACGCCATGCGTAGAACTCACACTATAACATGGCGTAAGCACAAAAGCGGGATTGTGCGTACGCACAGAAAACTCCAGATGCAGGAATCTGTGCGCACGCATACTTTCACGTTCTTCCACTACATAAATCCCGATCAGCGTGAAAAGTAACGCACGTGCACGCGCCTTCTGTCCCGCCCCATCTCCTCCCAGAATTACGCCTCTTTGAATATGCAAATCAATATAAATAGCCTTCTGTGAAAAGACAATGGGAAAAGCACAGGGGAAAATATAAGAATTTCAGCGAATACCAAGTGGAGGCAAAGGAAAAACGTACTATTTGTTGGTTTAAACAGTGGTATAATCAACAAAAGAAAGTTGATCGACTGACAGAGTGTCGGAAAAACTCGAAAGATCAAATTCACAAAGTCGAACAGTGCCCGAAATAAAAAAGAAATCACATATCAAAGTCGCCGTGAAAAGGCAAGTCGTAGCCCAGTGTCTGAGTGTCATATGAAAGCTTATTAGGGTACAAACAAAAAACATAGGCACACAGTGGGAAAAAAGCACGAAATGTCAACTTTAATCTCAAAATTTCCACTTTAATCACGTAGTTTATTTTGCCATTAAAGTAGAACATCATAAACTTCATCTTAAAATCGTTTATTTTACTAGTTTCTCAAGTAGCACATTAAATGCTTTGTTCTGTATTTGATCTTCTATGTGCTCTATGTGTGTGAATCACTACGTGCTTCCGTTCTTTCTCTTTCTCCGACAGGACACAGAATCCATTACATTCGTGATATTACAGCTCTCTGAATAATTAAAATACTGAGATGTATACAATCGCCTACTTAATTCAATCCAGCGTGACAGAGTTTTGTCTACCACACAGCCCATTCTCACACACACACACACACACTCAACCAAAGATACATTAGGCAAATTACAATCATTAAAAATGTAACAGGTTAATTTATGAGATGTGGTAGGAAAATAGAAGAAAAATTCATGCAGAAACTGGAAGAACACACAAATCCTACACAGGCAACAGGTACAGAATTCAAAACTAGTATGCTGTATGTGATACGCAGTTAAAACTAACCACTGTACCTCCAACCCACTAATTTGATTTCTTTAAATTACATCAAATGTAATTCTAGAGTTTTAGACAACTTAAAGAAGGATAGATCATTTTGTATAAAAATCTCTTCAGCAGTTCTAACAATATGTGTGGCATCTAAGAAAATGTACAAGCAAATGCTTTTTTCTACTGTATGCAAATATCAGTAAAATTGATTACATCTACATTTCCATAGGAAGCACAATCCATTATCTTTTTTTTATTGTAATGCTTTACCATAAACAATTTCCCCCAACGATCACACCATGGTATCCACAGATATAAGCACTATCCAGTTCTAAGGAGCACATAAGTATCTATCTATCTATCTATCTATCTATCTATCTATCTACACAGGACTGCCATATCCATTTGAAAATAACTGCAAGGTCAACTTCCATGGTGATGATGGAACCCTATTGTTCCTCTTGCATAGGTTTTACTATAGTGATGACAGAAACGCATTTTTTTGACCCCTATTTAAAAATGGGATCACTGTTTCAGTCTGCCAGCCTCAAGGCCAGTCCGGTTACCCAGATACCCCCAACACCATTTAGTATATTCGGCATTTCTGGATCAGTCTCATCTATTCTTACAGCCTTAACATTATGGAATTTTTTTTAACTACAACAGTCATAGAAATCGATCAAATCTCAACCAATGCTTCTTGAACTACCATTTAGGGCAGGTGTCGCCAACTCCGGTCCTGGAGGACCACCGTGGCTGCAGTTTTTCATTCTAACCTTTTTCTTAATGAGTGATCTGTTTTTGCTGTTAATGAACTTCTTTTGAAAAAAAGGGTTAGAATGAAAACCTGCAGCCACAGTGGTCCTCCAGGACCGGAGTTGGCTACCCCTGGTCTAGGGAACCATTTTCACTTATAGTTTAGGAGTTGTTCAGAATGCCTCTCCTACCTCTCAACGAAACACTCCAGTTAAGATCAATGTTCAACCTTCCCCACATTGTCTGGACCATGTCCCATATATATTTCTAGAATTTTAAATTGGTTAACCAGCACCTCTTTTAGGCACTTTGAAAGTTACTGCCTATGCCTTAATGAACTTCTCTTAGATTTAGGCCTTTTGTTTGGACACTGCCACAGCAGGTAATTTCTTGGACTGCTGGCACAGCTTCTGTCCCACATTTACGTGGCCTTAATAGTAAATCTTACATGTATACCCCTGATTAAAGTCTGGAAACAATCATGTTAACTGTATAATGAATGGTTCTTTTTTTCCCAATTTGAAGCCGCATGGGGCCACCATAAATGGTCATTTGCCATGAAACAAAAAGTGGGAGCTGCAGGCAATGTTTGATGCTTGACAATCATGGGCAAGACAGATCTAGGTGTACAGGGCATTGGCAATAGAAACTGGTTCATCTTATTTGGACCATACTCTGCTTTCTGGTTCCTTTCCCTCCACAGAAGTTATGCCTTAAGTCTGTATTCAACTTTTAAGTGTCATACTGTTCATTTAATACAATGATAAAAGCTTTGAACCCCAAAGAACACTATAAACCCTAAAATTACATACATATAAAAATAAAATTAAAAAACATGGGGCCTACAGTGCTAAAATAAAATGCTTCAAAATGCTAAATATAAACAATATGCATGCATAGATAGATAGATAGATAGATGACACAATGGCAGTGTCTTCTGGAATATTGCCTTGTAGTGGCATCCATTTCAATGTCAATTCTTTGTGAGCTACACAACCCCTTACATGTCACCAATGAGTCGCAGAGAAAATGTAGTAATACAATATCAACAGTTAATGTGCAGTGAAAATTTCAAAATAAATCTTGAAGTACTTGAACTAGATTACAGTAATACACTAATTAAAGGTCTATTTCTTTTATAAACCAAATCAAACTAGAAGGGAAATAATTAAACTACTCTGAAAAGATTAAAAAAGTTATGGTTTAGACCGTGAAAGGCTAGCTGACTACATCAGCTTTCTATTTTGTTTGCTTTAGAAGAATGTAGCACTGCTCCCAAATTCATAAACACATCCATCAAAAACATGTTTTAACTGAATGTACTCACCCTCATACCAAGTACTAAAAAGCCGATTTCCTCCATGAGCGGATATTTTCTGATCTGCTGGTCTTTCTTCTCCTTGGAAGCATAGGGGTCATAACTTCTTTGGCCAATCTTTACATCCATTATACATGGTTTGATAAATTTGCGAGTCACATCTTCCAATTTAAGGTACTGATCTAAAGTTGCACAAAACAGCTCATTTAGCTGAAAGTAGTAATGACTACATGCACACATACATCAGGAGCAAATCAATACTGACCTTGTGCTCTCTACCTCATATATCATTAAGGAAGTAAATTATACTAACAGTCAAACCCATTGAACAACTAATGTAATAAAAGGTGCTGTATACAAAACTGAATTGTAACAAACAGGTATAAGTAAGGAATTAACTACATTACGTTTGTTCAAATATGATGCCACAAGTTACAATAACATGGAGTAAGTTAACTCAAACAATTTACTTTGGAGCAAGCAATTAACATGTACACTAGACTAGAATGTCATGGATGGGTTATTATATATATATATATATATATATATATATATATATATATATATATATATATATATATATATACACACACATATACAGTTGTGCTTAAAAGTTTGTGAACCCTTTAAAATTTACTATTTTTCTGCATTAATATGACCTAAAACATTATCAGATTTTCACTCAAGTCCTAAAAGTAGATAAAGAGAAACCAGTTAAACAAATGACACAAAATATTATACTTGGTCATTTATTTATTGAGGAAAATGATCGAATATTACATATTTGTGAATGGCAAAAGTATGTGAACCTTTGCTTTCAGTATCTGGTGTGAACCCCCTTTGCAGCAATAACTGCAACTAGCAGTTAGTTTGAAGGTGAAATTAGAGTCAGGTGTTTTCAATCAATGGGATGACAATCAGGTGTGAGTGGGCACCCTGTGTTATTTAAAGAACAGGGATCTATCAAAGTCTGCTCTTCACAACACATTTGTGGAAGTGTATTATGGCACGAACAAAGGAGATTTCTGAGGACCTCAGAAAAACAGTTGTTGATTCTCATCAGGCTGGAAAAGGTTACAAAGCCATCTCTAAAGAGTTTGGACACCAACAATCCACAGACAGACAGACAGACAGACAGACAGACAGACAGACAGACAGACAGACAGACAGACAGACAGACAGATAGATAGATAGATAGATAGATAGATAGATAGATAGATAGATAGATAGATAGATAGATAGATAGATAGATAGATAGATAGATACTTTATTAATCCCAATGATTGTGTACAAATGGAGGAAATTCAAGACCATTGTTACCCTCCCCAGGAGTGGTCGAAAACAAAGATCACTCCAAGAGCAAGGCGTGTAATAGTCGGCGAGGTCACAAAGGACCCCAGGGTAACTTCTAAGCAACTGAAGGCCTCTCTCACATTGGCTAATGTTCATGTTCATGAGTCCACCATCAGGAGAACACTGAACAATGGTGTGCATAGCAGGGTTGCAAGGAGAAAGCCACTACTCTCCAAAAAAAAACAAAACACTGCTGCTCGTCTGCAGTTTGCTAAAGATCACGTGGACAAACCAGAAGGCTATTGGAAGAATGTTTTGTGGACGGATGAGACAAAAAAATAGAACTTTTTGGTTTAAATGAAAAGCGTTATGTTTGGAGAAAGGAAAACATTGCATTCCAGCATAAGAACCTTATCCCATCTGTGAAACATGGTGGTGGTAGTATCATGGTTTGGGCCTGTTTTGCTGCATCTGGGCCAGGATGACTTGCCTTCATTGATGGAACAATGAATTCTAAATTATATCAGAGAATTCTAAAGGAAAATGTCAGGACATCTGTCCATGAACTGAATCTCAAGACAAGGTGGGTCATGCAGCAAGACAACAACCCTAAGCACACAAGTCGTTCTACCAAAGAATGGTTAAAGAAGCATAAAGTTAATGTTTTGGAATGGCCAAGTCAAAGTCCTGGCCTTAATCCAATCGAAATGTTGTCGAAGGACCTGAAGCGAGCAGTTAATGTTAGGAAACCCACCAACATCCCAGGGTTGAAGCTGTTTTGTACGGAGGAATGGGCTAAAATTCCTCCAAGCCGGTGTGCAGGACTGATCAACAGTTACCGGAAACATTTAGCTGCAATTTATGCTGCCCGGTTGGCTGGGGAGCGGGATGGGTTGGTTTGGGGGTCACACCAGATACTGGAAGCAACGGTTCACATATTTTTGCCACTCACAAAAATGTAATATTCAATCATTTTCCTTAATAAATAAATGACCAAGTATAATATTTTGTGTCATTTGTTTAACTGGTTTCTCTTTATCTACTTTTAGGTCTTGAGTGAAAATCTGATGATGTTTTAGGTCATATTTATGCAGTAATATAGAAAATTCTAAAGGGTTCACAAACTTTCAAGCACAACTGTATATATATTATATATACAGTGCATCTGGAAAGTATTCACAGCGCATCACTTGTTCCACATTTTGTTATGTTACAGCCTTAATCCAAAATGGATTAAATTCATTTTTTTCCTCAGAATTCTACACACAACACCCCATTATGACAACGTGAAAAAAGTTTACTTGAAATGTTTGAAAATTTATTAAAAATAAAAAAAACTGAGAAATCACATGTACATAAGTATTCACAGCCTTTGCTCAATACTTTGTTGATGCACCTTTGGCAGCAATTACAGCCTCAAGTCTTTTTGAATATGATGCCACAAGCTTGGCACACCTATCCTTGGCCAGTTTTGTCCATTCCTCTTTGCAGCACCTCTCAAGCTCCATCAGGTTGGATGGGAAGCATTGGTGCACAGCCATTTTAAGATCTCTCCAGAGATGTTCAATCGGATTCAAGTCTGGGCTCTGGCTGGGCCACTCAAGGACATTCACTGAGTTGTCCTGAAGCCACTCCTTTGATATCTTGGCTGTGTGCTTAGGGTCGTTGTCCTGCTGAAAGATGAACCGTCGCCCCAGTCTGAGGTCAACAGCGCTCTGGAGCAGGTTTTCATCCAGGATGTCTCTGTACATTGCTGCAGTCATCTTTCCCTTTATCCTGACTAGTCTCCCAGTTCCTGCCGCTGAAAAACATCCCCACAGCATGATGCTGCCACCACCATGCTTCACTGTAGGGATGGTATTGGCATGGTAATGAGTGGTGCCTGGTTTCCTCCAAACGTGACGCCTGGCATTCATACCAAAGAGTTCAATCTTTGTCTCATCAGACCAGAGAATTTTCTTTCTCATGGTCTGAGAGTCCTTCAGGTGCCTTTTGGCAAACTCCAGGCGGGCTGCCATGTGCCTTTTACTAAGGAGTGGCTTCCGTCTGGCCACTCTACCATACAGGCCTGATTGGTGGATTGCTGCAGAGATGGTTGTCCTTCTGGAAGGTTCTCCTCTCTCCACAGAGGACCTCTGGAGCTCTGACAGTGTGACTATCGGGTTCTTGGTCACCTACCTGACTAAGGCCCTTCTCCCCCGATCGCTCAGTTTAGATGGCCGGCCAGCTCTAGGAAGAGTCCTGGTGGTTTCGAACTTCTTCCACTTACGGATGATGGAGGCCACTGTGCTCATTGGGACCTTCAAAGCAGCAGAAATTTTTCTGTAACCTTCTCCAGATTTGTGCCTCGATACAATCCTGTTTCAGAGGTCTACAGACAATTCCTTTGACTTCATGCTTGGTTTGTGCTCTGACATGAACTGTCAACTGTGGGACCTTATATAGACAGGTGTGTGCCTTTCCAAATCATGTCCAATCAACTGAATTTACCACAGGTGGACTCCAATTAAGCTGCAGAAACATCTCAAGGATGATCAGGGGAAACAGGATGCACCTGAGCTCAATTTTGAGCTTCATGGCAAAGGCTGTGAATACTTATGTACATGTGCTTTCTCAGTTTTTTTTTATTTTTAATAAATTTGCAAAAATCTCAAGTAAACTTTTTTCACATTGTCATTATGGGGTGTTGTGTGTAGAATTCTGAGGAAAAAAAATGAATTTAATCCATTTTGGAATAAGGCTGTAACATAACAAAATGTGGAAAAAGTGATGCGCTGTGAATACTTTCCGGATGCACTGTATATACACACAAACACACTGCAGAGTATAGCATCAAGTCAATGAAACTTCTGAGATATTGATCTGGTCAGTTAAGTAACAGAGGGGGTTGTTAATCAGTTTCAGCTGCTTTGGTGTTAATGAAATTAACAACAAGTGCACTAGAGATGAGATGAGAAAACCCTCAAAACAGGAATGGTGGAGAGCACTGACATTTTTCCCTCCTCGTTTTTTCTGACTTTTTTCACTAGTTTTGGATTTGGCTACGGTCAGTGTCACTACTGGTAGCATGAGGAGATACCTGGACCCTACAGAAGTTGCACAGGTAGTCCAAATTCTCCATGATGGCACATCAATACGTGCCATTGCCAGAAGGTTTGCTATGTCTCCCAGCACAGTCTCAATGACATGGAGGAAATTCCAGGAGGCAGGCAGTTACTCTAGGAGAGCTGGACAGGGCCATAGAAGGTCCTTAACCCATCAGCAGGACCGTTATCTGTTCCTTTGGGCAAGGAGGAACAAGATGATTACTGTCAGTTCCCTACAAAATGACCTTCAGCAGGCCACTGGTGTGAATGTCTCTGACCAAACAATCAGAAACAGACTTCATGAGGATGGACTGAGGGCCTGACGTCCTCTAGTGGGCCCTGTGCTCACTGCCCAGCACAGTATAGCTTGATTGGCATTTTCCATAGAAATACCAGAATCGGCAGGTCCACCACTAGTGCCCTGTGCTTTTCACAGATGAGAACAGGTTCACCCTTAGCACATGTGACAGATGTGAAAGGGTCTGTTTAAGCCATAGAGAACGTTATGCTGCTTGTAACATCGTTCAGCATAACCGGTTTGGTGGTGGGTCAGTGATGGTCTGATGAGGCATATCCATGGAGGGACACACAGACCTCTACAGGCTAGACAACGGCACCTTGACTGCCATTACATATTGGGATGTAATCCTTGAACCCATTGTCAGACACTATGCTGGTGCAGTGGGTCGTGGGTTTCTTCTGGTGCATGACAATGCTCAGCCTCATGTGGAGGGAGTATGCAGGCAGTTCCTGGAGGATGAAGGAATTGATACCATTGACTGGCCCCTGCGCTCGTCTGACCTAAATCCAATAGAACACCTCTGGGACATTATGTTTCGGTCCATATGACTCCGCCAGGTTGCACCTCAGACTATCCAGGAGATCAGTGATGCCCTGGTCCAGATCTGGGAGGAAACCCCCCCCCCCCCCCCCAGGACACCATCCGTCATCTCATTAGGAGCATGCACCGACATTGTCAGGCATGCATACAAGCAGAGTGGAGCCATACAAACTACTGAGTACAATTTTGAGTTGCTGCAATTAAATTTCGGCAAAATGGACTAGCCTGAGTCTTTGAATTCAGCCCTCTGTAGGTTGATAATTTTTATTTCCATCAAATAATTTGGCATCCTTTCGTTACTAACACATTACCCAGTCCATATCAGTATAGATATCCAGAAGGATTTTTTTTCCCATTGAAATCTGATGTGTTTTCAAAGTGTTCCTTTAATTTTTTTGAGCCATTTTTATATATATATACAGTAATCCCTCCTCGATTGCGGGGGTTGCGTTCCCGAACCCAACGCGAAAGGTGAAAATCCGCGAAGTAGAAACCATATTTTATATGGTTATTTTTATATTGTTATGCTTGGGTCACAGATTTGCACAGAAACACAGGAGGTTGTAGAGAGACAGGAACTTTATTCAAACACTGCAAACAAACATTTGTCTCTTTTTCAAAAGTTTAAACTGTGCTCCATGACAAGACAGAGTTGACAGTTCCGTCTCACAATTAAAAGAATGCAAACATATCTTCCTCTTCAAAGGAGTGCATGTCAGGAGCAGAGAATGTCAGAGAGAGAGAGAGAAAAAAGCAAACAATCAAAAATCAATATGGCTGTTTGGCTTTTAAGTATGCGAAGCACCGCCGGACAAAGCAGCTGCAAGAAAGGGAGCAATGTGAAGGTAGTCTTTCATTATTTTTTAGAGGAGCGTCCGTATCGTCTAGGCCAGTGTGTGAACAGCCCCTCTGCTCACACCCCCTCCGTCAGGAGCAGAGAATGTCAGAGAGAGTGAGAGAGACAGAGAAAAACAAACAATCAAAAATCAATACGTGCCGTTCGAGCTTTTAAGTATGCGAAGCACCGTGCGGGAAGCATGTCACTTGACAAAGCAGCTGCACGGAAGGGAGCAATGTGAAGATAATCTTTCAGCATTTTTAGACGAGTGTCCGTATCGTCTAGGGGTGTGAACAGCCCTCCTGCTCACACCCCATCCGTCAGGAGCAGAAAATGTCAGAGCAAGAGAGAGAGAGAGAGAGAAAAAAGCAAACAATCGAAAATCAATACGTGCTGTTTGATCTTTTAAGTATGTGAAGCACCGTGGGGGAAGCATATCGCTTGACAAAGCAGCCACATGTAAGCCCAGCAAGGAAGGGAGCCATGTGAAGGTAATCTTTCAGCGTTTTTTGAGGAGCAGCCATATCCTCTTGGGGTGCGAACAGCCCCGGTGCTCACAATATATTTGAGGAGTTTTATTTAATACGTACAGTAATCCCTCGCTACTTCGCGGTTCACTTTTCGCGGATTCACGACTTTGCGGATTTTATATGTAAGCATATCTAAATTCATAACGCGGATTTTTTGCTGCTTCGTGGGTTTCTGCGGACAATGGGTCTTTTTACTTGCTTCCTCAGTTGGTTTGCCCAGTTGATTTCATACAAGAGATGCTATTGGCGGATGGCTGAGAAGCTACCCAATCAGAGCACGCAGTTAAGTTCCTGTGTGCTGCTGATTGGCTCAGCGACGGAGTGTTGCATTAACCAGGAAGTCTCATCTCACTCATTCATTCATTATTAACGTGCTAATGCTTCAGGGGCCGTGTCCAAGCACCAACAGAAGATGCAAATGATTGCAGAAAAGGTAAAAGTTTTGGATATGTTGAAAGAAGGGAACAGCTACACCACTGCAGGACATCGATTCTTCTTATTTAAAAAGGAGGAAAGCATATAAGATCTACGGCCGCAGTGTCCTTTAACCAGGGTGCAAAACAAGTTGCAAGTGGACGTGAAAAGGCAGTAGTCTGGATGGAATCTTCTTTAGGAATCTTTGCAACAAGGTCGACGACATCATGACCGCCTACAAGCTGCTACGTGTACTTCGCTATACAGTAAGTGTAAACTTATCTACCGATTTCATATTGCTTAGCAGTTGTCCCTGTTTTTAATAGAGTAAATGGTGGGTTGTAAACAATACAGGGAGGATTTAAAAACGTCCAAATACACGTTAAATAATTAAATAAATATAGTGTCCCTACTTCGCGGAAATTCAGTTATCGCGGTCGGCCTTGGAACCTATCTCCCACGATAAGTGAGGGATTACTGTAATACGCGCTCTGGTTGGGTAGCTTCTCAGCCATCTGCCAATAGAGTCCCTTGTATGAAATCAACTGGGCAAACCAACTGAGGAAGCATGTACCAGAAATTAAAAGACCCATTGTCCGCAGAAATCCTCGAACCAGCAAAAAATCTGCGATATATATTTAAATATGCTTACATATAAAATCCGCGATAGAGTGAAGCCGCGAAAGTCAAAGCGCGATATAGCGAGGCATTACTGTATATATATATATATATATATATATATATATATATATATATATATATATCTCAAAGACAATATATAGCTAAATTAGGTATGGGGGGGTAGATGGGGGGTAATGAGGTTGGGTTAGGAGGGTGTTGGTTGTAAAGTTTTATTTATTATGAGGATGTTCTTCTTCTTAAGTTTGCATATGCTGGGTTTATATCCAAATGTCTGTTAATGGCATTTTCATTTGATAGCCAAGATTCAGCCAGGTCTCTGGCACTTTTAGTACTGGCCTTAATTCTTACTTGTACATTGTCCCAGTTAAATATATGTCCGGTTGAATTTGTGTGTGTATAAATCAGTGATCGCGAGTCCTTCCTTCTGACAGCATTTTGATGCTCCTGTATACTGTACGTGTTGTGATTCTTTTTGACGTTTGTCCTATGTATACCGCTGGGCAAGAACTGCATGGAATGCTATAAACTGCGTTTCATGTCTCTGCTGCCGATTTCTTGTTTTTGGCATTAAAAAGGACAGTGCGCAGATTGTTTGTAGGTCTGTGTGCTATTCTGATGCCTGATTTGGAGAGGATACGTGCTGCACCTTCTGACACTCCGTGATGATAAGGAAGTGTGTGCGAGGTGGGATGGGGGGTCAGATTGGATGCTGGGTGATTGCTGGCGAAGTGTAATATCTTGTCTTAGGTTGGTTACTGGAGTTTCTATTTACTTGCATTTGATTTAGCCTTTAGGCTAACATTTCTCATCTTCTCTACACTTGCTTACTTCAACATTGTTGCTAATATTTAATGTCCATTTCTCAAATCTTAACAAGAAAATAAACAAAATTGTGTTTATTGTGTATTAGTTCTTTGCTTTGCTCCCCTTTTTCTTCAATATACTACATTTACTTCTGTCATACGAACAACTGTGTAATCACTTGTTTAGATGTTTATATATAGTGAAGCTTATGTGCACCTCTGGCCTATGAGTACTTTCTGTACTGTTCTGTTCACTATTATTTTTTTCTGTATATTCTACTTCACCCATACACCACAGTGACCAGAAGGTGAATTTGCCCTGAGGAAAGCAGTCCAATCCTGAAACGCAATAGCAAAGTTTATTGACTGTCGTATCTAAGGACTTAGATATTTAAAAATAATCTCGGTTTTGAATGAATTTATAAAATCCACCATTCTGAGTTCCTTAGAAATACCAGTGTTCTTCTGACTACAAGTTTTTTCTACTTTTTTATATATGTTTATTCTGTCTTTAATGAAAAAGACTTTGCACGTTTTTCCCTTTGTTTTCAATTTCTATGTATTGTACTTTACATTTTTAACTTGTTAAATTACAATTATTTTTCCATGGATTCCTTAAGACCTTTTCTATCTGTTGCTTTATGTACATTGTGAGGAGCTATATTTAGTGATTCACAGTAAGATGTTATACAGGCCAGCAATAATGAGTACAGCCAGCAGAGGGAGCTAAAGAATCCTTTTTTTCCCCCCCTCAGATTTATAGAGGGTCCTTAAGTATCCCTAATACACTGTAATGGAAAACAGGCATTCATAAAATGGATGGAAGACTGAACAAAATTTTATATATATATATATATATATATATATATATATACACACACACACACACACACACACACAGAGTTATGTTTCTACGTTTATATGCCTTTGTAGAATTTGTAAAATGTGTACCACACTTTAAAGGAAAGATGACTGATTAAGCAAAACACATTTTATTTACTTTTAATGGAATCCAAATTAAACTATAAGAGATCACATAACAGCACAACCATTAAACAAAACATAGTAACGAGGAAAATAATGAGATGGTCCCGGTTCAAATTTTTGCATACCCATAGTTCTGAATACTGTGTAGTTTAGGATCAGTGATGGCATGCAGTCTTTTGTGATAGTTGTGAATGAAGTTCTTCATTTTCTCAGATGGTAGAGCTGCCCATTGTTCTTGGCAAAAAGCCTCCAGGTTCTGTAAATTCTTGATCTGTCTTGCATGAACTGCAAGTTTGAGATCTCTCCAAAGTGGCCCAATGATACGGAGGTCAGGCAATTGTGATGGCCACTCCAGGAGTTTCACTTTTTTTCTGGTATAGCCACTGAAGTGTCAATTTGCCCTAGTGTTTTTGATCATTGCCATGTTGGAAGTGCGTCCCATGTACAGCTTCCAGACTGATGAATGCAAGTTGTTCTCTAATATTTTCCAGTAACATGCTGCATTCATCTTGCCATCAATTTTCACTAGGTTACCTGTATAGCTGTAGCTCACACGCCCCAGGGACATCAGAGATCTACCTCCATACTTTTTATGGTGGGCCTCCCCAAACATAGCATTTATGGTTGTGACCATAAAGTTCAATTTTGGTCTCATCACTCCAAAGGACTTTGTTCCAGAAGTTTGGAGGCTAGATGCTGTTTGGCATATTGTAAGTGGGCTGTTCTGTGGTATTGGCACAGTAAAGGCCTTATACCTGCAACTTAACCGTGTGGGCCACTTTTGTTCAAGTACCTCCTTATTGTGCATCTTGAAACTACACCACCACTTGTTTGCAGAGATGCCTGAATTTCATCTTAAGTGGCTTTTAGGTTTTTCTTGGCATCTTGACAAATGATCCTGGTAGTTCTGGCTGAAATCTTGGTTGGTCTACACTTTTTTAATCAGAGTCTGCACACTACTGACAGGCATTTTCAGATCTCTAGATTTTTTTATATCCTTTTCCTGATTTATACAATTCAACAACCTTTTCTCATAGACAGTTCTTTTGCTTTCCCCATGGCTCGGTATCCAGAAAAGTCAGTGCAGCTCTGCATGAATTTAAATTGAATATTTATACACAGACACTGATGACAATCAAAGAAGTTACAAGTGTGGATACTCTCCCTTAATTTGAACCTTTGTGTGCCAACCTGGGTGTACATTATGAGCCCCAACATTCAAGGGTATGTAAGTTTTTGATCAGGTCCATTTGGATGATTTCAGCTATCATTATGATTTAAAAAGGGCATGCAAAATTATGTGATAATAAATTGCTTCACCTGAGCACACTCCCTAATTAAAAGGAAAGCTTTCTGTATGATTACTTATATTTTACAAATAATGGCCAATATTTCACAAATTCTGCCAGGGTATGTAAACTTATGAGCACAACTATATATGATCGAGAAACTTTTTCTTGAAACTGTATTAAAAATGTATAATAATTACAGCATAAGATATATATTATTTATAAACTATTCACTTCTTAAAGTTCACAGAAAGACTGCAAGAAGTCAGTGCATAGAACAGAAAAAAAATCTAGCGTACCATTTGATGCATCTGGAGGAGTCCAAGTACCATAATACTTTGGCAAATGCAGCTGGAGGTCCAACAAGACAGGATCACTGCAATCTTTAGCATGTACCTAAAAAAATGTACAAAACAGTACAGCTTATGGTTTAATTTGCTAAGAACAATCAGGAAGCAAAAAATCTGGTGTTCAGTTTAAATTTTGATTAGGGGCAGTAAATGGATGGATTACTTTTTTTTTTATATTTAAACATTTCATAAGAATCCATACTGTGTGGCAACACACAGAAATATCATTGCAGCAAAAAAAAAAAAAAAAAATTTTCAGAGCACACAAATTTTAAAGTTCAAGATGGTGCAATTTGCTTCATCCAGTTCAGGGTCGGTGTGCAAAAACAATTCCAGACTAACAGGACAGAAATAAGCAACAAACCCTAGATGAAGTGCTAGCCCATTAAACAGCCAGACCCACAAAAATATACTTCTTATGATTTTTGTGGAAAACGAAAATTAAACTGTAGCTCTCGCCAATCTCAAAAAGCTACACTGGAGAAATACAACATTAGTTTCATTTTGACAATTTCCAAACCACCAAATGTCTTACAATTTGTCAGGTACATCTCTTCATAAGACATATACAGTACCAAATCAAAAAAAATGAGGAAAACTCAGTTCTTCAGAATAAAGCGAAAGTTATAATGCATCTTAAGTATACATATGTGATGAAAACAATCATATTTGACATTCCATTGAAGTCTTTCATTTCACTATGAAAAATTTATATTCTCCATCAAATGGCAGTTTAGGTCAGGGTTTACTTTAGTGTACAAGCTGACTTCTACACTAATCATCTTTTTAGTTTTACAGACTATCAGTAAATTAACATGTTAACTTTTTATTTTATACCACTAGCGACTTGGCGTGCGCTACGCTGCGCGTTGGATGACCACAGTTGAAGGACTCCCTGTTTAAATGCGCCTGGCAGTTGTGAACTGGGTCCTTCATCGGACCGCATTTGATTTTTGCATGGGAAACAAAATTTCAAAACAAAACCCATGATTCACGAAGTGTGGGACGCAGACTAATCAGAATCGTATACATTGTGTAAATGGTTGTAAGGAAGAGGAGCGGAGACGCATCGTTGTGGTAATGTCTGTGAGTGGTGAGTGTCAGTTTGTTACGAGCGAGAACGGTGAGAGCGTTCACTTGGAGTTTCTTGGGAGACCGTACGCTTCTGTATATTACGGTTGTTTTGCAATCGTAAGGACCTGTCGTCGGGTGTCTCATTGGCACGCTTTTGCCTCTTTCTTTCGCGATCACGGCGTAATGTGTCCTCTCTCTCTGTAGGAGTTTGTCTATTACAGTTGTTTTGCAATCGTAAGGACCTCTTGTCGGGTGTCTCATTGGCACGCTTTTGCCTCTTTCTTTCACGATCACGGCGTAATCTGTCTTCTCTCTCTGTAGGGGTTTCAGTTGCCTTTCATTGTGCGGCAGAGATGCGTCGTTGAGCTAATCTGTGTGAATGCTGAGTGTCCGTTTCTTGCGAGCGACTGGCACGCCTTTGCCTCTTTGCTTCGTGATCACGCTGTAATGTGTCCTCTCTCGCAGGAGCAGGTTCAGTTGCCTTTCGTTTCGGCATTGTTCGATAAGGTCTCCTCCGTACAAGTGCACATGGGTAGCTGAAGACGGTAAGGCATAGTGGGCTGGAAGGGAGAAAATAGAAAGTCGCGGCTTGAAACACCTATCCGACTCAGACGCGGGGCTCGAAATACTCAAGTGCACATGTAGCAAAGTGTAAATGTTATTTATAATTTTTTTTTTTTGTTATGAACTTCCCCAAAAGAGTTGATCCCTGTAAATAGTTAATAGTATATCAACAATATAATCTGTTGTAGTGCGGGCGTTAATTAGCATCACACCTCTATACGGGGCGGCTATACAGTCAAAAGGAACCAGGACCCGGACCCGGACACGGCGCTGGGCTTTTATTATATAGATTGGCCCTAAAAGTATAAGAAAATTTGTCAAGTGCAGTGACTCACTGAATAATTCAATCTGTCAATCTGAAAAATACAATAAATGAAATATATACATTTCATATAAATATAAATATAAAATAAATAGAAATTCAATAATAAAGTCAATGGCCTTCTACACTTCCACTACATTAATAGGGGATCTGGCCCAATCAAGTTTGAAGCCAGTTTAAATCTTTTAAGTTACATATCAGTCTATCAAAACTTCAGCAAACTGGGAATATTTTAAATTAAAATGTAATTCTATGTTAGAAACAGATCAATCTTTCCTAACTTTTGGTACTCATACAGCACATTGCCGCACCCACCACATGACAAACCAGCTCAGGATCCCAGATTAGGACCCGAGTACAGCCATGCAACAGGTGACACTAAACATTTTTTAATTACAGCATTCTAAAATCTTTTGCGATTACAATACATCACCTTGAATAAACAAGACTAGAAAAAAAAAGTACCAGCAGTTATAATATAGTACTTATATAATGTAAACCAATAAAATCATTTGAAGTCCAACATACATTAATAAACTGTTGGATGTTACTTTTTGCATACACTTATTTAGCTTCAAAGTTCACAGTAAATAACTTTAATTTTACACTAATCTGAGTAAATGCCAAGCGCACTGGAGTGTGGCTGTTAAGATCACTGCTTGCTGCTTCAATAAATTTTAAATAACTATTAACAGTTTCACCTATTTCCAGTTCATGGGCAGAACAATACTTGAAACTTAATGCTATTATTGTGTTGTGAAAATAAAAAAGATATTTTTGCCAAAATAAATAACTGTAATAGTTGCACCAGCTGTATTTCATCATGCTGGTGTAACTATTATGTGTTTAAAATAAATTGTGCTATATATCTATGATTTGAAGCTTATCAATTTAAACTAATTTACATCATTGAGGGTACACGTGGTAATACAGACCATTATTCAACCTTCTTTTTCTATGCACAGATTTACCTACATTGCTCTTATTGTACTTTAACTCGTTTCATCCTGGCATGTCACATAAACTGATAGAAATTAAATATATGTATATATAAACTAATCCTCATTCAACGTATTTTTAAATCCATTTAGTTTATTATATTTTCCTGTTATAAATTAGCATGAAGCCAAAGTTTGATTGTATTAGCCATCTATACAGCACAACAAAGCTAAAAACAGTACTGTTCATGATCCAAATGTATCATCTACCAACCTAAGCAGAATGTTAAAAAATAAAAAAGTAAACAGCTCTCATTTTGCTAGATAAGTTGATATAGTTTGAGAAATAAAAAATCAATTCCCTCTTTGCTAAAATTAGTTTCACTTACACTTCTAAAGTTGTTGATGTTAATGATCAGTGGAATTATAAATTGAAATGTGCACAGGTAGACTTGAATTCATGCATTGGATCAAATAATTCTTCAGCTGGTTCTTGAGGTTTGTTTGCAATATACTTTGCACGTGGCATACTGTATATCCTGCATATTAAACACATTTATCCAGATTAAGAGTGTACTAGTAACTCGACCTGGTGAATAAGATATGCAAACACTCCACTAACACAACAAACAGAAAGGCAGCAAATATGCAAAAGGCATACAGTTTTCAGTTTAAGTTCAGCTAATTCTGCCTGCCAACCCTCAAATGACTAATTTAATTTTATGCATATAGCTTGGTGCTGGTCAGATTATCTAACATAAAAATCAATGAAAATCTAATCTTGTCTATTGTAACTTATATCAGTTTCAAACTACTTGTCTAAAAAGTTAAGCTTACTCATTGTTTCCACTTGTTTCAGGAGACAACTCATTCATAATACTTCTTCTTTTTTCTTGATTAATTAGCCCTAAACACTTTCTTGAAATCTCACCATTGTCTTCTATTTTTAATTCAAATCAAGTTACGTTTGTCTCATTCTTAAAGATATAATTTTTTTTTCCTTTTTTTTAACAAGGACATATTTTTTCCAAAAGAAGAGTGGACCATCTAGTCCATCAGGCTTATCTGGTTAAAACCAAACTATCCAATTATCTCTTCATCATTCTCTGTCATTTTAAAGAAAAAAAAACAGCCTCAACAATGTGTCTAGGCAGTCTGATAAAGATCACCTCAGTACAAGAACAACATTCCTTTTTGTCATAAATATTAGTTACCATTAGTTACCATTGAACTGTTCTTTCTCTTGACCCATTTGGGAGTTACAAGCTCCTGGTTAAATCATTAAAGAAATATACAGCAGTTCGGATTACCCACCCTTTTTGGAGTCCCTGGAGGGGGTGCTAGAGGGCATACCTTCTGGGGACTCCCTCGTTCTGCTGGGAGACTTCAATGCTCACGTGGGCAATGACAGTGAGACCTGGAAGGGCGTGATTGGGAGGAATGGCCCCCCCGATCTGAACCCGAGTGGTGTTTTGTTATTGGACTTCTGTGCTCGTCACGGATTGTCCATAACGAACACCATGTTCAAGCATAGGGGTGTTCACATGTGCACTTGGCACCAGGACACCCTAGGCCTCAGTTCGATGATCGACTTTGTGGTCGTGTCGTCGGACCTGCGGCCACATGTCTTGGACACTCGGGTGAAGAGAGGGGCGGAGCTGTCAACTGATCACCACCTGGTGGTGAGTTGGCTTCGATGGTGGGGGAGGATGCCGGTCAGGCGTGGTAGGCCCAAACGTGTTGTGAGGGTCTGCTGGGAACGTCTGGCAGAGCCCCCTGTCAGAAGTAACTTCAACTCCCACCTCCGGCAGAACTTCGACCATGTCCCGAGGGAGGTGGGGGACATTGAGTCCGAATGGGCCATGTTCCGTGCCTCTATTGTTGAGGCAGCTGACCGGAGCTGTGGCCGTAAGGTGGTCGGTGCCTGTCGTGGTGGCAATCCCCGAACCCGTTGGTGGACACCGGCGGTGAAGGATGCCGTCAAGCTGAAGAAGGAGTCCTACCGGTCCCTTTTGTCCTGTGGGACTCTGGAGGCAGCTGATAGGTACCGGCAGGCCAAGCGGAATGTGGCTTTGGTGGTTGCTGAGGCAAAAACTCGGGCATGGGAGGAGTTTGGGGAGGCCATGGAGAACGACTTTCGGACGGCTTCGAGGAGATTCTGGTCCACCATCCGGCGTCTCAGGAAGAGGAAACAGTGCAGTGTCAACACTGTATATGGTGGGGATGGTGCGCTGCTGACCTCGACTCGGGACGTTGTGGGTCGGTGGGGGGAGTACTTCGAAGACCTCCTCAATCCCATTAACATGCCTTCCAATGAGGAAGCAGAGCCTGGGGACTCAGAGGTGGGCTCCCCCATCTCTGGGACTGAGGTCACCGAGGTGGTCAAAAAACTCCTTGGTGGCAGGGCCCCGGGGGTGGATGAGATACGCCCGGAGTTCCTCAAGGCTCTGGATGTTGTAGGGCTGTCTTGGTTGACACGCCTCTGCAACATCGCATGGACATCAGGGACAGTGCCTCTGGATTGGCAGACCGGGGTGGTGGTCCCCCTCTTTAAGAAGGGGGATCGGAGGGTGTGTTCCAACTACAGAGGGATCACACTCCTCAGCCTCCCTGGAAAAGTCTATTCAGGGGTCCTGGAGAGGAGGGTCCGTCGGATAGTCGAACCTCGAATTCAGGAGGAACAGTGTGGTTTTCGTCCTGGTCGCGGAACAGTGGACCAGCTCTATACCCTTAGCAGGGTCCTGGAGGGTGCATGGGAGTTTGCCCAACCAGTCTACATATGTTTTGTGGACTTGGAAAAGGCATTCGACCGTGTCCCTCGGGGAATCCAGTGGAGGGTACTCCAAGAGTATGGGGTACCGGCCCCCCTGATAAGGGCTGTTCGGTCCCTGTACGATCGGTGCCAGAGCTTGGTCCGCATTGCCGGCAGTAGGTCGAACCCGTTTCCAGTGAGAGTTGGACTACGCCAGGGCTGCCCTTTGTCACCGATTCTGTTCATAACTTTTATGGACAGAATTTCTAGGCGCAGCCAGGGCGTTGAGGGGGTCCGGTTTGGTGGGCTCAGGATTGGGTCACTGCTTTTTGCAGATGATGTTGTCCTGTTTGCTTCATCAGGCCGTGATCTTCAGCTCTCTCTGGATCGGTTCGCAGCCGAGTGTGAAGCGGCTGGGATTAGAATCAGCACCTCCAAATCCGAGACCATGGTCCTCAGCCGGAAAAGGGTGGAGTGCCCTCTCAGGGTTGGTAGCGAGATCCTGCCCCAAGTGGAGGAGTTCAAGTATCTCGGGGTCTTGTTCACGAGTGAGGGAAGAATGGAGCGCGAGATCGACAGGCAGATCGGTGAGGCATCCGCAGTAATGCGGGCGCTGCATCGGTCTGTCGTGGTAAAAAAGGAGCTGAGCCGCAAGGCAAAGCTCTCAATTTACCAGTCGATCTATGTTCCTACCCTCACCTATGGTCATGAGCTATGGGTAGTGACCGAAAGAACGAGATCGTGAATACAAGCGGCTGAAATGAGTTTCCTCCGCAGGGTGTCTGGGCTTTCCCTTAAAGATAGGGTGAGAAGCTCAGTCATCCGGGAGGGGCTCAGAGTAGAGCCGCTGCTCCTCCGCATCGAGAGGAGTCAGATGAGGTGGCTCGTGCATCTGATCAGGATGCCTCCTGGACGCCTCCCTGGTGAGGTGTTCCGGGCACGTCCAACCCGGGAGGAGGCCCCGGGGAAGACCCAGGACACGCTGGAGGGACTATGTCTCGCGACTGGCCTGGGAACGCCTTGGGATTCTCCCGGAAGAGCTAGAAGAAGTGGCCGGGGAGAGGGAAGTCTGGGCATCTCTGCTCAAGCTGCTGCCCCCGCGACCCGACCTCGGATAAGCGGGAGACAATGGATGGATGGATGAAAAAAAAAATACAATAAATTAAGTGTTTACTTTATACAATGCCATTAACAGTATGCCAAATTGCAAAGTAAGTATGGAGCAAAGAAAACTACAGTATAGCATCAATTGTAAAACATCAAAATAATTAAACACAATTACATAACTGTAAAATACACCAATGCAGCATAATCAGACACCAGGATGTTCTTGGGAGGTTACTGACAAACTTTAGCTCAAGTGTGAGAAGGAATGCTGCACGGTTTTTAACAGATACAGTTACAAATTAAGGCAACTGTCCACCAAAACAAACACTAGGAAATGTATCAGTTGTACTTTGTTTTCTAATAGTGAAAGGTAAAGTATTTTTAGAAGAATGACATACAATGACTAAAATTACAAAATATGGTAACAGGAGCTGTAATTTGATTGTTAAAGTCATGATCATTTATGTCTACATTAAGATGATAATGGCTAAACTGACCACAGTTACTTCTGTAAAAATATTTAAGCAATGAATGCTTAAAAGTGTAACAAAAACATTCGGAACATGCTGATGAACTGCACAATTTCTTAGGGACAGACTACTTAATGGCAAAAGGACACTGGGATTTCCATGAAGATATCTGTGTTTCCAACTGTATCACACATTTAAATACTTAAGTAAGTAGAATTACAGTTAAGACCTCTTAGAGATCAGCCTGTATCTGTGTGTATAAGAAAAGAAATGTGGAGAAAACAGTGGCTTAATAATACCATTTACTTAGGCAATATATTTCTCATTTAATGTTGGGATAGGTTTTGTTATATTTTTTATAGACAAAACTTAGACTAATATGACAAAGACTTCATCCCACCCACAGAAGAGCCTTTAGTGTGGTGGAGATGTCACAAAATATGTGCAAGAACATGGCACACATAGATAAAGTCTACAGTTAGGTCCATAAATATTTGGACAGAGACAACTTTTTTATAATTTTGGTTCTGTACATTACCACAATGAATTTTAAATGAAACAACTCAGATGCGGTTGAAGTGCAGACTTTCAGCTTTAATTCAGTGGGGTGAACAAAACGATTGCATAAAAATGTGAGGCAACTAAAGCATTTTTTTAACACAATCCCTTCATTTCAGGGGCTCAAAAGTAATTGGACAAATTAAATAAGTGGAAATAAAATGTTCATTTCTAATACTTGGTTGAAAACCCTTTGCTGGCAATGACAGCCTGAAGTCTTGAACTCATGGACATCACCAGATGCTGGGTTTCCTTCTTTTTAATGCTCTGCCAGGCCTTTACTGCAGCGGCTTTCAGTTGCTGTTTGTTTGTGGGCCTTTCTGTCTGAAGTTTAGTCTTCAGCGAGTGAAATGCATGCTCAATTGGGTTAAAATCAGGTGACTGACTTGGCCATTCAAGAATTTCCCACTTCTTTGTTTTAATAAACTCCTGGGTTGCTTTGGCTGTATGTTTTGGGTCATTGTCCATCTGTATCATTAAACGCTGCCCAATCAATTTGACTGCATTTAGCTGGATTTGAGCAGACAGTATGTCTCTGAACACCTCAGAATTTATTCGGCTGCTTCTGTCCTGTGTCACATCATCAGTAAACACTAGTGTCCCAGTGCCACTGGCAGCCATGCACACCCAAGCCATCACATTGCCTCCACCGTGTTTTACAGATGATGTGGTATGCTTTGGATAATGAGCTGTTCCACGCCTTCTCCATACTTTTTTCTTGCCATCATTCTGGTAGAGGTTGATCTTGGTTTCATCTGTCCAAAGAATGTTTTTCCAGAACTGTGCTGGCTTTTTTAGATGTTCTTTAGCAAAGTCCAATCTAGCCTTTCTATTCTTGAGGCTTATGAGTGGCTTGCACCTTGCAGTGCACCCTCTGTATTTATTTTAATGCAGTCTTCTCTTTATGGTAGACTTGGATGTCGATACGCCTATCCCCTGGAGAGTGTTGTTCACTTGGTTGGCTGTTGTGAAGGGGTTTCTCTTCACCATGGAAATGATTCTGCGATCATCCACCACTGTTGTCTTCTGTGGACGTCCAGGTTTTTTTGCGTTGCTGAGTTCACCAGTGCTTGCTTTCTTTCTCAGGATGTACCAAAATGTAGATTTTGCCACTCGTAATATTGTAGCAATTTCTCGGATGGGTTTTTTCTGTTTTTGCAGCTTAAGGATGGCTTCTTTCACCTGCATGGAGAGCTCCTTTGACCGCATGTTGTCTGTTCACAGCAAAATCTTCCACATGCAAGTACCACACCTCAAATCAACTCCAGGCCTTTTATCTGCTTAATTGATAATGACATAACGACAGACTTACCCACACCTGCCCATGAAATAGCTTTTGAGTCACTTGTCCAATTACTTTTGAGCCCCTGAAATGAAGGGATTGTGTTAAAAAAATGCTTTTGTTGCATCACATTTTCATGCAATCGTTGTGTTCACCCCACTGAATTAAAGCTGAAAGTCTGCACTTCAACTGCATCTGTGTTGTTTCATTTAAAATTCATTGTGGTAATGTACAGAACCAAAATTAGAAAAAAGTTGTCTCTGTCCAAATATTTATGGACCTAACTGTATGTGTCTGTTTAGGAGAGGTAACTATTAGCCATAAGACAAGTTAAACACGACCTTCACAATGGAAACACTCTTACATTTTTTAAGATATAAAAAAGTTGTCAAATAAAATTAAATAATATAATAAAGACACAGCATAATCACTCAAACCATTCCTCTTGACTTTAAAATATGAAGGGATCCCCATCACCATAATCTCCCTTAAAGATGATTTGGTCTCCATGTGATTTATGAAAGCAATGGTCATTTGCATTGAAACTGAGATATATCCAACTGATTAATCATTGCCCCTCTTATCAGCTATCTACAACAGTATTTAGCATAAAGACATGTAAAGTGTTGTTGAAAATAAGTTAAGGGACGTTATGCTCAGACTATATAATGCACTAGTGAAACTGTATCCGTGTACAGTGTTGGTCACCACACTACAAGGAAGACATTGCAGCACTTGAAGCTGTGTAGAGGAACGCAAACAAGTGCATCCCAGGACTTAACATCAAATCGTACTCGGACAGATTCAGAGAATTAAACCTGTTTAGTCTTGAGCAGAGAAGACAATATGGGGTGTTCAAAACCCTTGAAAGGCATTGATAAAGTAGATCCAGCAGAATTTTTTCAATGAATCATGTACCCGAGGACACCAATAGAAATTAAGTGAAAGAGCATTCACAACTGAAGCCAGAAAGCACTTAGGCAAAACGTTGTGATAATCTGGAACAAATTACAGAGCCATGTAGATACCTTGATAACCTTTAAGAAATATCTATATCAGATCTTGGGACAGCTTAACTATTAGGTAAACAAATGTCCTTGATGGACTGAATAATTTCCTTTTGCTGACAGATTTCTTATGTTTTTATGTATGCCTATTTAATATCTGTTAAAATGTGTAGGCTTCATATTCCAACATGAACTGTCACTACAATGCTAATTTGCTTTCAACATGCAGTAATCAAAGTATGCAAACGAAAATATTTTTCATTCTAAATTTGCCATAGACTGAGCTTGTCATCATTTTTAAAGATCTGGCATTACCAACCTATAATTTAATTTTTCTAATATGAATAAACAGTGAATAACATGTACAGGGTGGTACAGAGACACTGATAGTTAGTTCTGCTACCTTAGAAATCTTGGGAGACTGGTTACTGGATCCAGTCAACCTCTACATGGACTCTAGGTATGTGTTTGTGCATTTAAAAGAATCTGAATCCCTTCCTAAGTGGATTTCTGCTTTGCTCAGATGCACCAAGATAAGCACTCCATGAGCCTGTTTCGGACTATGTGCATTAAGAAAATAAACTAATGAAAGAAAGCAATTCTAAAGCATCCATCCATCCATCTCTGGACCCACATAATCCAGTTCAGGATTGCCGGTTGCTGGGGCTATAGCCCATCACCTGAGCACAGTATGCAAGGCAGGTAGTTAAAAACTAAACTGACAATGGCTTTTAAAATAAATGCTTTTTTGACTGGTTTTCAGTTCAAGTACAAGGAAAAGCAACACTGAACATTACAAAAAAAAAAAGTGCACGTTGAATTTAAACACCTACATCCGCAGCTCCTCCCTGTACACTCACTTTTTTATGTTACTTACTTGGGTCAAACCATATCTTAAAGTGAATTAACTCCAAGCTGGGTCAGTTGTTTTACACAGTTGCAATCAAGGTGTGTTAGTGATTGGTTTGCTAGTGTAAATGCTTTAGTTTATTTACAAATGAACATGAAGACAAAATCTAATGAAAATGAGGCATAATTTATTAGCCTATTAAGCACAGACCATTGATCCAATTAAACATTACAACTTTAAATGGTGTAAAGTTGTACATCAGATTTTTACACATTCCACAGAATTAAAATACTATACTTAAATGGAGATATTTGCTTGCATACAACTATAAAAACACCCATTGCTGATTTAAAGCTCAGGATTTATAAGATAAATCTTTTTGTGTGCTAATGACCATTATGTAAACCTGCAATTTCATTTTACGAGCATGTAAAACATTCACTGGCAACATGGTTTATATTTGTATAAGAGAACGCAAAATGAGTACAATGAATGAACAACTATGAACACATCTGGCAAGAAATGTTGCCCTGAGCATGGAATACATTTACAGTATAAACAGTTTCAAATACACTTAGAGAGAGAATGACTAATCTTACTCTGAGCTATTAAGTGCCAGAAAAAGCACTAAAATGGTCCGGCATAAACAACGAATGTTGGTGTTGGCCACAGATATACACTAGCACCTTAAAAAAAATCTCTACCCTCATTTCAACGGCATAGATTTGAGTAATGTTACACAAAAAATTATTTTTTAATGCTGAAATGAATATGGAAGGTTATTACATAGTACCAACAAGTATGGATGAATGTTTATAATAAATCTGCTAATTTCAAATCCTTTCATACCATATTAAAAGTGAGTACCAAATAGTGGTTAACGTGGACTAAAATAGGGATGAGATTTACTGAAGTGCTTAATTGTTGCTTGTGCATTTTAGCATAGTAGATTAAAATACCCCTGTTTAACTTTATTTAACTTTTTATAATACATTAGCTGAAAATAACGTTTTGACTGATATTGTGCTTAGACATACTTTTATTATTCATTTTAAATTATAAACTGAATTGTTGATTATTGGGATGCTTTTAAGAATTGTATATATTAGCTTATTTCCTTTAAGGAATAGCAATGTGTGCCTGTAAAAAATAGATTAACTGCAATAAACTGAAATAATCTAATCTTCCCAGAAATAATGCATAAAATCATTACTCTATACACATGTCTGGGCGGGTCTTAAAAGTAGTCTGGCAGGAAAATATCACAATAGATCAATCTGTATACTTAATTATGCCTAACACAACAATTCAAGTAAAACTGTATTTTTAAACAGTCGTTTTCTGAAAAACATACCTCTTGTTCTCAAGCAAGGCAGCTTTTTAAGTGATTTTTTTCAGCACACACCCACTACCTTTGTCACAACTTCTACATATTTTAGGAGAGCGGTTTGACTCCAAAACAGGTTAATCCTCCTCAAACCCTGTGGACATTTTCATACAATATACACAAGATGGAGCATTACTGTGAAAGGGATTTTAATATGATCTGTTAATATTGTCTGTACTAATTTACCATGCTGTAGAATTGCAGTTCTCTGGGCCCACGTGGTGGAGGCTGCAGCTGTTTTAAGACGGTGCCATCTGGGTGTTGTAATATACCTGTTTAAAAAGATTAAACAAAAAATTAAGCACAGTCTGATTTCAAGCATAATCCTGTGCAGACATAATTTTAAGAGCCCAGAAGTCAGGGCTATCCCTTTGGTAACCAAAAATTCAATCCTAATACATGATTATATTTGTAAGCCTGGATATTCCCAAAGTCATTATCCATATGTAGCACAAAGCAGGGATAACAACTTCAATCCAGTTAGTCAATGCCAGCAATACATGTTAAGAAAAAGAAAAAAGTCAATACTCAAGCACTTATACATCTTAAAAGAAGCCCTCCTGGAATTAAAATGTGGAATGATGGAAACATACATTAAAAATAAATTAAGAGATACATAAAAATATACATATACTCTGAAGTGTCTGTGTTAAAGCAAAGGAGGGGCTGCTGGCAGTGAACATTACAAAAACTGTATTCTACAAATGTCTGTAAGATGCCAGTTTTATTTTTGGTTTTAAGCCACATTCATTGTTATATTAAGTTTGTTTTATAAAATATACAGCAACTTTTACAGATCAAAAACTCAAGAAACAATATGTGGCACTACTTGAAAAATATTAAAATGTCAAGGCTTAACTCCTTATATTAAACATATAATGTCCAGTTTACACACCAATGTATACCTTAACTGGAAGGGAAACTCTTGAAATATTGTATATTTTAAAGTTGTGTTTAGGTGATGTAGAAATACATTCAAAGCGAATTATGTCACAGTAAAGTAAATTTCTTTTTGCAGTTCTTTGTATACATTATGCCTCCATCCAGTTCATTGTTTGCTTTTAAAATGTTTCAAAAATCATGCCCCAGAACCAACAGAGTAAGGCAGGTATATTCTGTGGATGACACTGCATATTCAAAACCCAGCCATGCACACACACACCCCTACCCAATAAGGCTTTAATCCTTTGAAGTGAAGGCAGAATTCCCAAAGACAACTGGCATAAATTTCACACATATACCCAGTTGTCAAGTCCCAGTAATATGAGGCAACAAAGTTTATTTTGGTTTTTTTGGTTTCACAACTAATCTTGTGTTTAAGATTTGCTTTATCCCTAAATATGGTAATTAAAAATGCTTAGGAAAATAAACCATTAAATATTTTTGTACCACTCTTTGAAATATTCCAACATGCTTTATAAAACAAATTCAAATTATTTGATTTTACTGTCACGATTTTTTTAACTTCTGGTTTACATATCAAAGATTTAATCATGGAAGTGGCATTTAATGACTTCCCACTGTCCACTGCGTGACCCTCATTCCAAAAGCAAGCCACAGCTAACCTAATAAAAAGTGCGTTTCCATGCCTGATGTGAAAGAATAAGACCCAGATACACTACATATTAGCAGCAGAAGAAAAATGAATGTGATTGGGAAAAAAATACATTACTAAAGGTGTGCTAGGATTTTAAAGGGCTAACAATGTAATAATTGTGCTATTTTATTATTATTACTAGATGGGATGTAATCAACAGACCCGGTTTTACCGAAGAGTGCATTAAACTGATACAGAAGTACATTTAAGGAGACAGTGTATTAATTTTTAATGCGGCAAAAGCTTGTCTTATTTTTCAGATTCAATATGAACCATGAAAAAGGACATTCAGACACAAATATTTCAAAGCCTACTTTTCAAGTTAATTCTCTGTGTTGCTACAAGAGGATTGGTGAAAATGCATTAATCATGATTCATATACTGGATGCATTAAAATAAAATCCTTGGTAAATCCTTAAATCACATAATCTACACAAACTGGGCCAACAAAGTTGCATTGAAAATTCAGGTCAGTAAAGGTAATAGAACTATTTTAAAAATCACAACTTGATTGCAGTAAGATTTAAATGAGAGATGTCTTACTGAAGAAAGCTCATCTTCAAACTTATTTAAAAAATAATTCTTTACCAACACTCATGACTCAACTAATTCCTGTTTCTAGTATACTAAATGTTTCCATTAAAAAGCAGAAGTAGGAACAAACCAACAACTTGCAAAATTTATTGTATACATTGTATAAGCTATACAGGAACGTCACTTACACAAAATGTATTTATTGAGAGCAGACTAATAGCAATAAATTAATATTTCACCTATCCAAACATTAAATGGGCTCAAATGCACATACTGTATGCTAACTAAAGAAGAAAAAAACAATAGAAAAAAAATAAACTTTTTTTTTTAAATGTCCCAAAATCCTAAAAAATATGGAAACCATATTCTACATCCTGGGTGACGAAGGTCATTAATCTGCCTCTTCATCAAAGATACAACCATACCTTTGTGAAACAGACACATAGAGAAAATACTGTAGACTAGAAACCCATGGCTTCAAATAATGCCAAAATGATTACAATTTGCCAAAGAAAGCAGAGCACTGCTGTTTTATTATCGAAAGGCAGAATTAGGCATCCTACCTCATAAAAAAAAGTATCTTTGTTAGTGATGCTGTAAATTTGTTGCTAGCAATGGCATGGCATGTATCAGAATGCACTACACTGCCTGCAGAGGTGTTTTTCAGAGCTAATTTTACAGCCCTGCTCCCACAGAGTTTTATCTCGCACCTTCTTGCTCTCACAGAGCCTTCAGTTCACTCCAGCCAGCATACATCCAGTATAATATTGATACAATTTTAACATGCAGAGACCTAATTTAACATATCGGACCTAAAGATAAATTAGGTGCTAAATGTTTGGCTAAATAAGTCATTTTTTAATTCAGCCAGTACTTATGTAGTTGTCCACACTGCTGAAGACATGTGAACTTCAGGGCCAAGATACAGTCCTGGGTAAGGGATAAGCTGTCTTTTGTGCTATGGGATATCCTGGTCTCAACTGCATTTTTATTAGATTAAGAAAGACATAATACCCATTGACCTGGCAGCTGCTTCTTTCAAGCTGCTCACAGCCGCTTTATGAGAGCAGGTTGGTCAAAACGTTGTAGACTCCAGTGACTCTCCATATGCACACTTACTACTGGCTATTAAAGTTCCCTCAGCCCTAACCATCTTGTCTTCATGGTGCTAGATGAGAGGAGGCTTATAAAGTGCCTTATTAAATGTTACAGTGCACCAGGTATGTGTATGCTCCAGAGTCCATGGCCTGTATAGACTTCTTGGGAGCCATTGTCACATAGGAAGTCAATAAACATTTGCTCTTATCCACTTTAACAGGTCTTACTCCACAGGTTAGCTTACACTATGATAACAATCAATAATTCATTGATTGTACAGATCCTGTACACCTTAGCCTTCACCCCTATTTAGCTAACTTAGAAGACATTTAACTTATTAACCAATTACATTTGTTATGCAAGAATTCCACTAACATTTAACATTTTAATATAACAAACTGTCAGCTCCAAACTCTGGCCACAAAAAACTTAAGTTCACATGATGGAATGAAATGCCCAAAGTCAGGTATAATATTTGCATACTGTGTGACTGGTATCCTTACCAGTTGTTATGCAGGTAGCTGATCTGGTTGCTCTTCAAAAATACCTGCTGGTATTGAATGATTTACCACTTTGTTATGGCTATGTAACACTGGTATATAGTATATTTATAATAGCCTACACAATTTTAATCTTCAGCATTCCTGTAACCTGTTCTTCAGAAGCCCACTGCTCCCTACTTCTCATCTTCTGATCAAACACTGCCTGTCTCAAGGCTGCCTATGCCGCACATGGAATGTATGATAGGGGCTGTGCTGCCATAAAAAGATGTCATAACACATGTCAGAACAAGAACAAAGCAAATGGCACAATCCCTGCAAGTAACCATGTCAGCATTCTTCCGCTTACAGTTGTACATTTTTAGTGCCTGCAAAGACAGTTCAACATTTCAGCATTATAAGGGGTACCATGCAGCGGTGGTGTGCAAATGAGCTTGCAGAGCAGTTAGTGAAATTCTACAGAGCACACTAATATATCTTACTAAGCTGATTCCACTTCATGTATAAAAACATCCATTTTTCATACACCTCATAACATGAAAAGTTCAATGCAAATAGTCTTGGACTGGCAAGGGTACCTTGGAGAGCACAAGAATACTATGTTCATCTTCTGGGTAAGTAGGGCAAAAAACTTTAACATGACATTCTTTTTTACCTTTGTAGTTCCTGGTTTCTAAAATTTTTGCCCCCAATTTTTTTAATGTTCCTTCTGTCTTCCTGTTCAAATACAAGATATACACCTTCAAACTGTCACAATAAAAAAAAATGTTCAATATCATCCACACCTAAATCCATTGATTTTTAATAGACATTTTCAGGGTTTTTTTTTTTTTTTGGCTCTCTATTGTTGCATGTTTTAACCTCCTTGGCAATAACTTCACAAACTCAAAATTATATGTAAATACAGTTAAGTTTAAAATCCAGGATATTCTTAACGCTACACAATGTGCATGCTTTCGGATGCTGCTGCTACGCAAGCAGTGTACTGTCTATACTTGCATATGTAACTTTATGTAAATCTGGAGGATTCCACCAGATGGCAGTGTGAGACATCACTATATTGTGAGCTGGGGAAAGTAAGATGTTGAAGATAAAATTTTTTTGCATCCTGATGCTGTACCTTTAACTGTATTGCATCATTACAATGGGGAATATGCAACACTTGTATTGCCTACATAAGAAACGGATGAAGAAAAGCAGCATGAGTACTTTCATATGCCAGCATTTAAATTTGATGATTTGCTTCACTGCACAAACCATCAAACATCGAAGCACACACACTGATCCTGTTGGAGCTGCAATGCAGTTTGCCGTCACACTGTATTATCTTGAAAGACCGAATCTCCACTTTTTTCCTCTGAAAGTTTCTGTTTTGTATGGACGTATCAGTCTCGAATTTGCTTCCATTTTGTCTTGCACATTTCCACATCCACTTTCAAAGAACTGCCAATTTAATCCCAGTTGTTCTGACAGGCATGTCCATAACTATGGAGATGTTGATACTAAACAATGATGCTGACGTCATGTACAAAACTTGAACATACATGCCACCCATATTTTTGCTGCTACTGCAACTCATGTACATGTCATGCTAATTTCTGACAACTTGCTCAGAGGACAGATCAAAAGATCGCTGGGCGTACCATGATGCATGTGCATAAGTGTTCCGAGCATCAAGCATAAACCCAGCATAACTCGGGATGACGTGTAAAGATCCGTTTTTACAGTGTTAAGCCCAAATAAAACTCAGGATAGTATTCTGCTGCCATCTAGTAGATGAAATAACATCATGCTGCAAAAAATCATGAATATTTCTATGTATTTTGCTACTTTATGGTAACTCTATGGTAGCTCATCAATATTCATAAGTGTGGTGGGGCCTCCAACAAAAACACAGAGGCAAATGAAAACCCAGAAAGCCAATTTTACAACTGAAGCAGAACCATTCCTCGAACCAATCACAAAAATGTGGACTGGTCATCAGATGTTGACACAAACAGTGAAACTGACATCTGTTTGGTAGATTCTGACCTGCCAAGCTTCAATGACGTTTGTTGATGGCTTCATCCTACTGCCAACAATCCTGCAACCCCTTTTTGCCCATTTATAGATAACCCCATTCAAAAAATGTGTTGATCATGATTATCTGGACTACTTACAATTTTTCACTGATAGTCTGGTGGACTATATAGTTGTTGTAACAAATATGAATTTCTATATGCTATGCAAAGCAAGCTCTGGATACATCTGAAACTTCATACTTTTCCTTGCCAGAGGGACCAAATGGTATGACATGTACAGTCAATACAGCGTTGCTACATCACCTGTAATGTTACTGGCAGACCCTGTGCTTGACCAAGGTTACTGTATAACAATGGACAGATCCTATACCTCACTTGCTTGACAAGGTTACTGTATAACAATGGACAGATCCTATACCTCACCTAAACTGCTTGAGATTTTAGTTCAAAGGAAACCTGATGCATATTGCACTGTGCATCCGAACCACCGCAATACTCCAGTCACGTGAACTCGTCAAGCTGCAAAATGGTACAGTAGTTGTGCAGCACAAAGGCGAAATGGAAGGCAATGAAAGACATTTGCCTCCTAAGCATTCTTCACAATGCAGCAACTGTCAATGTTCGTGTTAGGGGAAATGTGGAAGTCACTTTGCCTTTTACTGTTTTAGACTACAATAACACAACAGGCGGTGTCGATTGTGTGAGTCAGGCACTCACATTCTACCCTGTCACACGCAAGCAACCAATAAAATCCTACAAAAAAATCTTTTGACATCTTCTCAAACAGTACCTATGTGTGTTGGTGTTTCAAAACATTTCACATGAAGCACATACACTAACTGCGGTGGGCTGGAACCCTGCCTGGGGTTTGTTCCAGCCTTGCACCCTGTGCTGGCTGAGATTGGCTACAGCAGACCCTGTGTTAGGATATAGAGGGTTGGACGATGACTGATTGACTGACACATACACTAAATCTGCACTGGACACTAGACATTATCTTTCCTACTGTAATTATGCTGCCATTTTGTACCTGCATGTTTCTGTTACACGTATCATTTTTTGTTGTTAAAAAATTAAACACTTTTGACTAGTTTTTCCTGAGGTAAACATAATGCTAAGGTGGTTAATTGCTTTGAACTGATGAGAGGTGATATTAAATACTATAAAAAAATCTCCACATGGCTGTTTATAACACAATCACACTCAAACACCATGTGACTGATTAACTGACTGGCTGAGTGACTACTCAAAAGATTTTTATTTTTTAGAGGTTTCAGAGATTTCAACCAGCAAAGATAACCACTGCGTTGCTGCCCTTCCTTCCCTATATATTTAAAATGACTTAATGCATATTTAGTTTTACAGTTTGTCAATGGAAAGTGCAAAATAAAAATACATTAATCTGGTTTTTGTTCTTCTGTTTAGACTCAAATATATGATGAGCTATAAGTTCATTAAGTATGTAAAATCTGTCTAATAATGTAAGTGTGACTAAATTTGCTGCTTTAAAATCTATTCGTAAAAATCATAAAAAATAATTCATTTTATAATTTGGTAAGAAACGTAGAAGGATCATAACAATGTGTTATTTACCTTTTAGACCATATCAATCATTTTTTAATTTATATAGAGTAATACATAGAGTATATCATAATATATACAATATTTCAAAATAAAAAGTAAATAGTAAATATAATTTGAACTTAACATTTATTAAAAACTAAAATGGGTGTTGTTAACTTTAGTCATCCTTTGCTCCTGTAGATGTAAACATTTGTAGCAAAGGTTTTATAAGGAAGAAAAAACTGAACACTCTGCTCAAATTCCATTTTTTCTTTTACTACTTCAGCATCCAACAATATCTGGCAAAGAGCAGCAAGATATGGACTAATGTCAAATTGCAGAAGTATATTCAGAACATTTTGTAGCTGATGACTCATTTTATAGAAAATTTTTGATGACAAAAAAACCAGCATAACTGACAATCCTCTCACTGTAAGTGAAGCAAATCATTTGGTTCCCCTAAAGATACGTATACCACCTCCCATTTTTTAATAGGGATCGAGTTCTGGATTGTCTTCAGAGCATTCTATTGTACTTGCTATGTTATTTTTTTTATATGCTTGACGGGGGCTGTGCTTTGTTATGATGGTATGTTCTGTTCCTAAATAAAAGGACCACTATCTGTTATAAACATTGCAAATCCAGAGCTAAGATTACCTGAGTAGTTTTCTTGCATGCTTTCTAATCATCTCCCATTCAATTGTCACTAACATTCAATTAATCAGTTAAGCTAAAAAAAACACCTTTGTCAGACTTGTACATACTGTAGATATAAATAGAAATGGGACTCTAAAATGTAGTAGTTATTAAACTATGATTTACTTTTCTGCAGAATAAAAGTACCCCATCAGTATTTGCAAAGGGGCAGGGGGATATCACAACAAATTAAAACACTATTAAATGCTGCACTCGGATGTGCTGTATGGTCTATCACATTTCTCTGCTGTGCCAGTGTTTGAAAATTTTCTTTAAGTTGGCAGCACAACTTTCGATACAGTGAGAAACACTTATGCATATACTGTATTTACTTGGGTGTGACAAGATGGCACAATGGATGGCACAGATGCCTCACAGATCTAGACATCTGGGGCCAGATGCAAATCACATGACCCATCATTGTCTGTACAATTTTTATTTTGGTTTGTGTTTTTCTTCAGGAACTCTAGTTTTCCTCCCATATCTTCAAACACTTAAATGTTAGGTTAATTGGCTATTCTAAATTGTTAAAGAACATGTGTAAGTGGGCCCCTTCGATGGACTGGGACTGTGTCCAGGGCTTGCAGATCCCTTGTGCACGATGTTCCCAGAATAGGCTCCAGACCCTAACAACCCTCAACTGGGTTAAGCTGCTTTGAAAATGCTATCTTTTATTGATATGTACCCCTTAACCTGAAAATTACTCCAGGGTCACTATAGAATGGCTGACCCTGTGCTTTGACCCCCAAAGGTCATGTGAAAAGAGAACTTCCCCTTAGGGATTAATACAGTATACCAAAAAAAAAAGTATTTGCCTCCCCAAGGATCTATGTGAACATTATAAATTAAATGTCAAGGTGTTCAGATATTAGTTTTTAAGCATGTTCACACAGGCCTGGATAATGTGTAGGATCAAAAATTGTTCCCAAAGATATTTAACTGCTTCAAGCGTATTTGTGTTTTACCAAACATTCAAAATTATTTTTTACAGTAAAACTATCATTTTACTTTTATATATATATAATTTTTAACCTCATAAAACCCTTGGTTTTAACCCTTAGGTGGGTCAGGAAGGAATTAATGTAGTTTTTTTATGGAGACGGTATCATTCAGGTTAATTTAATCTAATGCTTTTCTGGGCTTGCGTGAAGAAGAAAAAAAAAAGAAAAAAAAGGAAAAACCGTAGTGGTGTATATTCTTGCAACATGTTATCATCCGTTTAGTCCATGAAATTATGCAATGGCTTTCCCAACACCAAATTCAACTGAATGCCATAACTGCACAAATAACCAAGCATATTTAATTCAATACAAATTGACTTGGTAAAACAATCTCAGACTGTCACTTTATTGAAACTAAATTAAATAGGCCAAAGACAAATAATTGTTTTTTCACAAGAAAAATAAAAGAGTACCTAGACAAATACAACAATGATATTGAGACTTGACACAATAAGAGTGCTAGCTTTCCAGTGGAACGGCCATGTTAGGTAACTAGCACTCAGATGGGACAAGAGTTTACCATAACTATTTAATAACATTTGGCTTGTCAGCCATACAAATAAAAGCCAGGATGCATAGCCCATTTATACATTATATGTAACATAAATCTGGCAAATGATACTATAAAAACAAATATGTTAGAAAGACATCTACTGACTCCTCCATATTATCTGAAACACAAGCCACTGTCCGTTTTTCAAAGAAAGACTTGAAATGACACCTCAGGAACTCAGCAGAAATCTCAATTCCAATGATAAACTGCAGTTAGCCTCCTATATTGCTTGTTGCAGTGCAGCTAAGCAGAAAGCTGCATACACTATTGCACAGAGATTAATTCTGCCTTTAGCAACAGACATGGTTAAAAGCATCTTAGACAAAAAGTTTGCAGATAAAAGGAAAAAAAAAAAATGAGACAAGTTCCAATGAGCAATTACATGGTGTCTCATTAGATTAGCAACACTGCTCAGAAGTTGGAGCAACAGCTTTTATCTTGCACAAAATCAGCAGGACATTTTGCGACATAAATGGATAAAAGCACAAACACTGCATTGCGTACTGATTTCTTGGTATATGTTTAACATGTCGGAGAGACAGTTGCATGAGGACCTTTGTGGCTGTTTGATATTTCCTACCAGCATGTCATGAACACAGATTTTTGAGGATTTAAATAACTCTGGTAAAATGCAGGCTAGACTGGTCAAGCTGCAAATGCATAATGAGTGACCACAGGGTAGCCAACATGTTAGGGAACAACAGAAGCGTTATGAAAAGGATTAAGGAGGCAGCAAATCTGGAAGTAGCTTGGACTCACTGCTTTACTCACTATGAAGCCCTGGCTTTGAAACATATGCCACCTGAGCCAGACAAAGTGATGTCAAAAAGGCAGCACCCTCAAACAACACATTTTTGGGGTCTTGTGTTCCAAAATGTGGTCAGAAAACCTGCTCTTGCTCTATTCATTCAGATGTGCAGTAGCCATTGAAGGGTAAAGACTACTGGCAGAGTGTACCAAGAAATATAATATACACATTCTTTCATGAAAAAGAGTGCCTTCTAGCTAACTTATTCACTGATAAAAGTTGGCTCTTGAGCCTTTCATATATTTTTGAAATTCTAACTTGAATCTGTAAAAAAAAAGTCATCACTTTTTTTTTGGAAAATATGAACAAATTAATTGCCTTTATAAAGTCAACTAAACTATGGAAAATACAAATGAAACCCATTTGTCTTTACTATGTTAAACACAATGATAAAACATACTGAGGAATCAGCTGTTGCTATGAATACTTGTTAGTTTGACGCAGTTCACTGAAAGAAACTTCAATGCACCATGGCATATATTACACACTTATTCCAGATAAAAAATTAATTCTTTTGTGAGAAAAGAGGTGAGTGAGAAATCTATTTAAGTTTGAAAGAGCAGATTCCATGATTAATTTAGACCTCCAGGTGAGGAGCCTAAGCTGCTGCAGATAACCTGTGACAGTACAATGAAGACACACCAGAAGCTTGAGAGGTTTTCAATATACTGGGTCATCCTGTCCCAGTAGTACCCAGTGCTGAGTAAAACCAGCATGTTTCTGCTATTGTCCTTCACAGCGATATATTGCACATGAGTAATGCTAGATTTTATGTTTTAACAAAGATGAAAATAAGGCACAGGCATCTATTTAACACTTCATCAGATATATATGTTGCTGTCTCATTCTTCAAACCACACTGAAAAAGAAAACAAATCAGGCCTATCCATCTTATTAATAAATCAGTGCATCAATAAGTAATCTCTATTACAGATACTTCAATTAATGTTTATTGATGGTGTATATATACACACATTAATTTATTCATTTATTAAAGGTTATGCTGAATATCACTTTAAAAATATAGGTAGTCGTCAGGAGAAAAATAAACTAAATGGTACAGAGATGCTGTTTCTAATGTTTTCAACCTTAAATTACATGCAATTTACTTCCTCTGGAAAACAAACAGAATGATAATAGTGAAAATATCCATTGTTACTCTGTGCATACTGGAAAAAACACAGTAAGATGATTAGATCAAGATAATACAGTACTGTTTTTATAAAGGATATTTACACTTTCCCATGTTTTAACTAACCTAGAAATTAAAAAAAAAAACAACTCTCTTGACTTACATTTTAGAGATGCCTTGTAATTCTGACCACAGCCAAACACAAACTACTCATAGGGAAACCTTGTGTAAAACTTTTAAAATGGAGTGTGTCTCTGCATGTCAATGTTACAAGTGAAAAATAACCCTACAAATAACTGACCAGTTTCAAAAAGGAAATTGATGTAGGGATGCACTGATTTTTGTCTACTGAATATGTAGTGCTCTTCTATTGCACTTCTGCACTGGTTATTGAGGAAGCTTTCAAACATTGCTTCCAATTCTAAAGGAAATGGGTGATACATCACACTACACTGTATTGTGAAGAGTGTGAACCTCATCTACGAAGGACTGTACTAGGCTGGTTCAAAACACGGAACCCCCACAGTCGCAACATATTGCAAGAAACTGCAATGTTTTTACAAAAGCAATTGGACAAAGGAAAGGAGAAGAAAAATGGATCATACCAAAAGAACTCTGTTTAAACAAGTTGAGTTTGATAAACAATGTGGATCCATATGACCTATCAGCCAACAAATTGACAAAACTTACTCTTTTCATATTACATTTCTGTTGTAGTTGTATATTTGTGTCTACTTTGATTTTAGCTTTTTAAAGCTGTGTCTACCTTGAAAAGACTACCTTCAATAATAATAAAATATTTTTTTATCAACTTGCACTTTTATAATTCAGTTTCATTTAAAAACATAAATGTTAAACTTATTTAATTAAGGCCTTAAAGCAATGGCGCAAAAACAATGTGCAAAAAATAATTGGGAAAAAAGGTATTCGGTATTCTGCCCAGTGGATTCTACAACTTAACATTTGCTTCAGCCAAGAATTTTCATTTTGGTGTATCACTACTTATAAGCCATATGAATCCATGTTGAAACACCCTACACCTTACACAAATATGTTATAAACTGCCAGGTACATATGAATACATTAAAGGTACACAAAATTCTAATTCAGTAAACACTCCTTTTAAAAGGCATAAAATTAAAAATGTACTGAAAGTTTGGCCATGTAAATCTGTCAACAACACTGCTCACCAACACAGTTTGTTCAACCCATGCACCAGAAAAGTCAGCTCACGTGAAGCAGGGCACTTTGAGAAGCTAGTGCCAAAGTAAGGATTGTTATTCTTAGATTAAAATTGCCATGTATGTACCACTGAACGAGCATGAACAAGTTCAAGGTTGCAGTGACCAGAACCCATCATGGAAGCACCAGGGACAAGGCCAATTCTGAGACAACGCCTAGCCTAGCCTAGCCTACTCCAGAGGCAACACCTAGCCTTTTCACTGTCCAAATGGGAGTGTGCACTCTCCCTGGTTATCTCTAGATATTACAGTTTTCTCCAATAACCCTGACCTGTGCAGACTGGCTTTACAAATGAGCCAATGCTTGTAATCATGTTCAGAAATGTGGTGGTGTCTCATTCAAAGTTGGTCCTTGCCCAACTCATGAGGCTGTGTATGGAGCTGGACTCCCAATGCCATCAACTCTGTGATGCACTCTGAAAATATGCGGATGAATTGAAGTTTATAAAATTATTTGCAAATTTGCAAAAAACTGTTTAGGCAGATTTTACAAATTCAAGCAGCACAGAAAAATCCATACTTCTGTACTGCTTCTAGCAGCTTGCCAGGACAATGAACTGTAAAAACAAAGTACCAACCCTTCCTATTAAGTCAACAGAAACCTGTGAAATATTAAAATGTTTCCATTATCTTGTAATAACTCATGTCTTGCAAAGCACCAAACACCATTGCACTACCATATCCCTTTTACCATTACAGACTCGAGGAAAGTCAACTCTTATTCTGATCTTGCTATAAGCATAACTAGCAATCACTTAACTACAAATGTCTGTTCTTCACCATAACAACTAAAGTATATACTTGGTCACTAAGGGTGGCAGGTAAACTCTGACATTTTTATCATTTGATACTTGCACATGGAAAACTATGCAAATATAAACATTATTTTTGAAGATACTGCTGGAATCTAAAAATATGTGATGCTCTATGAAACAGCCCAGGGAACAACCCCACCCACCAATTAGTGCCCTTTCCTCTAGTGATGAATACAATACTGAATTATTATTATCAGAGGGGAGTGGGCATACTCTGTCTAGTGAGTCATGGGCACCATTATCACTGGACTATGAACTTTCATTTAAAGCAACTCCAAAGTCAATAGAGAATATTACCCACAGTTGTTCTTAGTAACTAACAGAAGGAAAAGTCACCTCAGCAAGAACTGTGATTCAGTGCTCGCTCAAGTCTCAAAACTAAATGCACTGTGTGAACCCACCAAAAGACACTCAAGCTACCAGTGCCTCATAACTCACAAATATTAATCTCTGCAAAATTATATGTACGTGAATGAAAACGTTCTATGAAAGGCATTAAATAGACTCTGAATCTGCATATACACAAAAATGTGTGTGATTAGTTACCAACTGGGCAAGGTTTGCAAAGCAAATGAATAGTTGCGCAAGCGCTACCAAGAGGCAACTCTGTAATTAGAAGAACACCTTCGTTACGTGCAGCAGGGAGGGTGACGGCTGCTGGTTACTAACCTACTTTATCCACTCCGTACTTGTGTCCGGCCACTTGATGAGAGAGGGGCACACATCCATTCAGGCGCTTCCGAGAGGCTTCCTGGATTTTCCGCGTTTCATTTTCACCGTCTTTCTCGCAGTTGACAACTTGATGGCTTATTTCCAGTCTTCCCAGGGCTCGCGACGAGTCGTTAATGGGATGCGTGGTGGTCATGTTGGTACTTCTTTGCGAAAGCAGATGTTAAAATAAAAGTTCCTTCAGATGATGTGCTTCTCCTGTATATATTAATGTATAATTTTTAAATCCCCCCCTCCCCTCCTTCCCGTTTTAAATGCCCGGTGACGCGCGTGCACCTTGAGTCACAGGATCGCCAAAGGGCTTGTTCATCCTGGTAATCATTCACTTGCTAGTCTGCCGGCACAACGTCACAGCAGTGTGACAAAGTCCCCTCTCAGCTTCACAACTTAAATGACACTTACATTTTAAACACCAACACGAAATCCAGTCCGGCCACATCCCACTTTGTCGCCACGCAACGTCAGTACCTATACAGTCTTCTTGTTGCAACACCCTCTCTGTACCCGAAATAATGGTAATATGAGATGCAGTGCATTACGAAATTACATTCCGTCTCAGTTTAGATGAGTAAGATTAACATTAAAATTAAGAATTATGTTCGCTTTCTCGCTGCAACGAATTTCATAGATATTATCCAGTAATCGCGCTACTGCGATATTTAATCCTATCGATGGCGTTAGTGTTTCGTTCCTTTCCAGTTAAAACAAATACCATTTTTAAACTTCGCTACGGAATATGTTGGTTTTAAATCTGAATCTTAGCATTTCGCAAAGATGTTACATCCGCGGCTGCTCCAGAATTTACAGCGTTTCTGCTCTTTCCACGAATTTCCAGTCAATGCAAGATATTACATATGACTTTCTCCCACTTAGTATCAGCAACACTTCCGGAACCTCCACCAGTGTCGTAAAGACCCGCCTCTTCTCGTAGCCGCCCTCTGAAGCCAGAAGCCGTATCACTTTTTCCCTTACTGTCGTAATGAGTGAGCCGAACGGAGCAACAGAGGGCTTCATGAAGGGTTTTGTAAGACGTGTGCAAAGTCTTCATGTTTAGCTTGGACAGTCCTAAGAAACGCAAAACTGATTGGTTTTACTTTGGTTGCATGATGTCTTAAACTGATTGGGTTTACACTGGTCGCATGATGTCTTACTTTTAAATAGTTTATTATAGGTTGAAATAATAGGATTTTTAATTCAGTTCTAAAGAATAAACAAGATGAATTCGAAATACACTTAAGTGTTGAATGACCACCTTTCCCATAATAAGCTGACGACGCGAGCAACAGACTGAGCCGCTGACAGTAGTTTCCATTCCTGGTTTCCGTCAATCCGTGTTAACAGATTACTGTCTTAAGTGTTAATAGAAGTCAGAGACAACAGACATGCTAAGAGATTTAATGTAGACAAAGAACGTCAGCACTGCTGGCCTTTACAATGTATGCTACCTAAATAATAGCCTAAAATATCTGGGATTATTGCTGTTCAGGTAGTGATTGTTATATATGGTATTGAAGTGTCATGCAAGACAAGACATGAGAATACCATTGGAAAATGACTTAAACAATAAACGCCAAACCCGTCCTTTAGATTTATCAGTATTCATTTTATATGATGCATTTCATAGTTTGCAGGAATTAAAGAAAAAAAAACATTACAGTGCAATAAAACCATGCAATACACTACTTATACAGACAGTTATGTCAAGATAATAAATCCAAGTAGTATGTTAAAATCCCAAACTCTCAACAGTAAGCTTCATTGCTTCAACTTTTAGATCCCAGACAGCTCAGTCTGAATATATCAGTTGCCATTTCCTAATTAGATGACTCATATAATTGTTCAGTAAAGCACTACAGTCATTATCCAGGGCAATGTACAAAATGTGGACATACTGTAGTATGATTGTTTACATACATTCTTACAATGGGAATACAGACAGATAAGTGACTTGCTCAGGGACACACAGTGAGTCATAGGGTGAACTTTAACCTGCAAAATTGAGGTTTAATGTCCTGTGTCTTAGCTACACACCATACCGGTACAAAGCTAGGCTATTAGACCCGGGGGCACCCACAGCTGTTGGCTCCTCAGGCTGTTTTTATTGTTATGGATGACAGGATAAGCAAAATGAAAATTATAATTATCCATCCAGTGTCTCAACTGACTTAGTCTAATAGCAGGAGAGTAGGAAGCCTATCCTGGTAGCACTGAGTACAAGCCAGAAATCATTCATGGAAATAATGCAGGGCACATTCATGTACACTCAATTTAAAGACACCACTAATCTAACATGTCATTGTATTATAGAAGAAGACTTGGAGTACCTAGGGAAAACAGATGCGCAGAATGTGTGAATTCTGTATAGACAGTGATTAGGGCCAGAAATCAAATTCAAGCTCTTGGACCTACACTAACCATTGCACCACCATTAAAGGTTAATAGATAGATAGATAGATACTTTATTAATCCCAAGGGGAAATTCACATTTTGTGAATAATAATGTATATGAATTCAGGTAAAACATCTGAATCAAAGTAACAATAGATACATATACAGCAAAGCACATACAGGGTAAAGATAATATGTAAAGTAATACTATTCTCATGATCATCCTTCATAATTCACAAACTGCTTCACCAGATCTATTGTTTGTTTTAAATAATGCACAATGATAACTACTGTATATTAATAAAATAAAAAAAGTATTGCACAACCCTACAGCCTGACCACCCCAGAGCCCTGAAACACTCTTCTGTGTAGCATTTGCACATTCTGCCCAAATCTGTGTGGATTTTTCATTAGGTATTTTTGTTCCCCCTTCCACATTCCAAAGACACGATTGAGTGGAGGTGTGTGCATGAGCCCAGCAGTGGACTAGAACCCCATTTATGGGCTGGTTGTTGCCTTATACCTGATGCTGCCAAAGTAGATACCAGTGCTTCAAGGTCCTAAAAATCATTTAAAAAGGCTCAAACAATGGTCATGGATGAATGGAGAGAAAGACAATGAAGTCCTTAATTCTAACATGCATAGGTCTTAAATGAAAATAGTCTGTATTTTTATGTAGATGCTGTGTCTGTAAAAAGTATTCACCTCTCTTGGAAGTTTTCATATTTTATTATTGCACATCATTGAAACACAGTGGATCTAATGTGTTTTTTTACATTAATCAGCAGAAAAACGTTTATGTTAAAGTGAAAACAGATCTCTGCAAAGTGATCTAAATTAATTACAAGTATGCACCCGTTCAAGTCACTATCAGTATGAAAATGTGCTATATAAATAAATGTTGTTGATGTTGTAGTAGTTCCATAGCTGCCTTGACTCTATTTGTATAGGTCTCTCTCAGCATTGCACATCTGGACAGTTGTCCATTGTTCTTTACAAAACTACTTAAGCTTTGTTGGGTTGCATGGGGATCATGAGTGAAAAGCTTTTTTCAAGTCCAACTACTATTTCTCAATTGGATTAAGATCTAGACGCAGATTCGGACACTCCAGGACATTCCTATTTTTGGTTTTATGCCATTCCTTTGTATCTTTGGCTTTATGCTTGGGATCATTGTCTTGCTGGAAAACAAATTTTCTCCCAAGGAGCATGTTTCTTGCAGACAGCATCAGGTTTTCCTCCAGGATTTTACCTGTATTTTGCTGTATTCAATTCATGGTGGGTGCTGCCCCACCATGCTTCACAGTAGTGGTGGTGTGTTTTTGATGCAGTGTTTGGCTTAGGACAAACATGGTGTTTAGTCTAATGATCTACATTTTTGTCTCATCAAACAGCAGAACTTTCTTCAAGCCAAGTTCAGAGTTTGCCATGTACCTTCTGGCAGACTATCCGTGCAATTTTTTTTTTTTAATAGTGACTTTCCCATTGCCGTTCTCTCGTTAAGTTGCAACTGGCAAATCACCCAGGCAGGGACTGCTGCGCGTAGTCTCTCCAGTTTCATCCACTGTAGCTTGTAACCCCTTCAGAGCTATCATAGGTCTCTTGATGGCCTCCCTCACTAGTCTTTTTCTTGTATAATCACTTATGCAATCAATTATTTTCTGTTTTATACTAGGGGGCTTTGCCCCTTACTCATTCTGCTTGCCAAACCCCCCGGCCTGCGCTACACGCCAGCCACTTCACGTCTCTGTGACTCACATATGTGGATTTCACGTTCACCAAACAACAAATCTTTTAATTCTCATGGATACGCCTCTTCATTGGGAAGAAACACTACTTTTCCCTGATGGCAACATGAATTAGATGATCTACAAGTCTCCGACTTAAAGTTTAAATCTGAAGAATTTATTCGATCCCTTTTCACTGTTCCGTTATTTCACTGAATAATAATTTCTGTTTGTTTGCACTAATGAATTTTCGTACTTTCATTATCTGTAACCTGCTCTGCATGTGTATTGCGTCATCAGTTTTGAATTCTTTACGACGTTCTACTTTGTCATCTACTCTTTATCTTTTATTTCCGGCCCTGGGCCTGGTTAAATCTCTTGGCACAAAGTCTCGTCTCGTGGGACATGAAAGTATCTCTCTGAAAAATTCTCATCTCGTCCCAGGCTAAAAGGTCTTGTCTCATCCCAGGATTTTTTTATTATAGTAGAGAGATTTGTAATTGATTTAGATTATATTTCTAAGATCTGTTTTTGCGTTGACATTAAAGAGTCTTTTTCAGATGATCATTATCAAAAAAGTCAAATTAAATCCAGTGTGATTCAAAGTTATATAACAATAAAGTGTGAAAACGTCCAAGGCGGTGAATACTTTTTATAGGCACTGTATTAGGGGAAAAGAAATCAACACATTTCATGCAGTTTGAGGAAGTGTGAAAGCCAATCAATGTAGGAAATTTTGCTGACAGTCTGCTAGAAATACAACACATCAATTAACATAAAACATCGTAATCTACAGGCAATATAAAGAGAAGACATTAACAGAGAGAAATCAAATTACAAAGCACCTGTTGTTATGGTGCAGTATGATGGCACAGTGCTTTAGCACTAATGTTTTCTGAGTTCAAATGAACCAGGTTCAAAACAAAGCTCAATTACATGCCTTTGTGAAATGTGTACATATATCACCTTGTGTTTTATGCTTGATTTTGTTTTCTGGGTATCCCCATTTTTTCTCTTGCATGTTAGGTTAATTTGGCTATCTGAAATTATTCCTGTATGTATTTCTGTTGTTCTGCCCAGGATTGGTTTCTGCCTCAGTTCTTCTACTACAGGCTACAAGTCCCCATGAAACTGAATTGGGCTTAAAGGGTTCAGTAAAAGAGTGGATGGACATCAGTGTTAGTAAATGTATAACAGCAAAACAGGACAGCCTGGATTCAGCTCCTTAGCGTGACTCTGTCTGTTAATTCCTTTGAGTGACAGTTGTTAGAGGACAGGTTTCCCAACCAACATGACCAGTCTCATTTTTAGGCTGCAACAATTACCTTATTTCATTTTGTTTTAAAAGTCCAAGAAAATTACTTATGGCCATAGAACTTTTTTTTTGTATTTAAACCCAACGTGTCCTCATTCAAAATTTGAATAAGGTGCCCTGAGCAGTTTTCATTTGTATGAACACTAAGCTTATGCTTATATTAGACAACACAGCTGGCACAAATTTATTTATGAAACGTGAAGTCAATTTGATCATACTTAGAGGCCAAGAACTATATACAAAATTACTATGTCATCAAAGTAAACAGTGTAAGAAAAATATATTAATAGAGTTATGTTTGCCTGTAGTGGATGAAACCTTAGGCAGATGTGCTTGTTTACTTTCAATACCTTGTAGGAGAAACATTTGACAGGTTGTGTTTTGGGTGATGCTATAACATGCTAATCCCAATGTAATTTCAAATTACCTAAAACAGGTCTGACAACTGCTGTCCGCGTGGATCACACTGTTTGCTAGTTTGCATGCCACATTTTATCTCCCAATTAGCATAATTGAGATAATTACCTGTTCACTTAGATATACAGAATATTTTTTCACTGTTAATATAGCAAAATGCAAGTAAGTCATACTGCTGCACATATGATGTTGAACCTGCAGATATGGAATTTACATTTAGTTCAAATTATAATTGAATTAGGAACACAGGTGATATAAAAAGAGGAAGCCTAAAACTTTATGATAAATCAGAGTTAAGCTCTGTAGGGAGAAATCACATTTTCAGTTTGGTTCACACCTTCTCACAAATGTGCATTCATGGGTAGCACCTCTTTTCATCCGCTGCAGGTAAGTTACTAGATAAACCATTTTTCTGTAATGACTGCTTAAAAACACCTTTAAAATGTATTAAAAACAGTATACTTTTATCTTGTAAAAAGTTATTTCAATTAGCACAGATATAGAAAAATTGTTTTTATCATGTGAAGCATCACATCAGTTAGTTTAGATCATTACCTTCCCCAGCAAGTAGAGGCAGATTTAGTCTATTTGATACCTTTGAGGAGCACAGCCAGAATGAAGCTCCTTAGCAAATTATATTACTTTTTTTTTTCAATAGGCTAAAGATCAATAAATGATATAATTCAAACACAATTATGTCAAAGAGAACAGTAACAGAAATTATTGTATGACCACACTTTCAGTTTGGTTTATGAGTTGAAAGTCACTTGCAATTAAATAAAATTGCCTTGATGAAGAGTCTTTCGTGTACTGGGAATCCTTAGGGCTATGAGGTCAGTAGACATCTGTTGCAGGCAGTGTTACGCTTGAAAAGCTGGCCCAACAGAATGAGCCATACAAAGTGCAACTCAACACAAGGATACCTGACACATTTCCTAAATGAACTCCGTAGTGTGAAATTTGCTCACAAACACCTTGTGGCTGATGACCCCAATTGTGTAGCCATGATACAGCTGTTTTGTGAGCTCACCAGTTACAGGGGAAAGAGTGTGGGGGAGTGGGATGTGGTGTGGATTCTACTCCTGTTGATTTACAGATATGAGGTGAACAAATCCAGATGGGCTAAAACGTGGCAATGAAAGCTGGCTCTTAACATGTGGACTGTCATGTCTTTGACAAAGCAGGAGCCAGAGCCTATGAAACATCCTTGCAGGAAGCATAGCATTGGCTCCCTACTGGAGTAGTTTGTCCTAGAAGTTAACAGACCCAAACAGACTTTAGGATTTTAGGCAGATTAAGGTCTTTATGTATGAGAAAACAAGTAGAATAACTGAAGGACAGGTTGAGATCAATACAAATTAAACAGGACCATCAGACTACCAAAACCAATACAAAAACCATACTCAGTTGAAACACAAAATATAAAGTACAGGGTGTCCATAAAGTCTATGTGCAATTTAAAATAGTTGTAACTTTGTAAGTATATGTGATAGAAAGAATCTGTAAAAAGGATTAGAAAGAGGAAACACTTACATTTTTTATTGTTCTTGTTAATTTTCAATATATCCACCATCATTACTAATACAAAGGGTAATATGATTCTGTAGTTCTCGGAAAACATTTTCAAGCTGATTTTCAGTAATACCAGCAATCACATCAGTTATCCTAACTTGCAAGTCTTCTAAAGATTGAGATTTGGTTGAATAAACATTCATTTTCATACGTCCCCATAAAAAGAACTCCAATGGAGTCAAATCTGGCGAACGTGGAGGCCAAGAAAATGGTCCATCTCTTCCAATCCATCTGTTAGGGAATTTCTCATGTGGAAACTATCTAACATGCAAAGCAAAGTGACAAGGAACACCATCTTGTTGAAACACTGTATACTCTATCGGTCCTAATTGTTCAAGTTGAGGAATAAGGTACTTTTGCAGCATTTCTAAATAGCTATCACCATTATCAACATGCCCTTCAAAAAAGAATGGCCCTATGACTCAATTTTTTCCCAAAGCACACCACACATTAACTTTGGGAGAATCTCTTTCATGTTCAACAGACTCATGTGGATTTTCAGTTCCCCAAATATGGCAAAAATAAAACTTCTAAAGACAAACAAAAACTAGATACTTCAAGCTTTCTAATCCTTTTTACGAATTCTTTCTATCACATATACTTACAAAGTTACAACTATTTTAAATTACACACAGACTTTATGGACACCCTGTAGTTTCCTAAATTCTACCATAATTGTTTGCTGCTTTGTAGAAATGCTTTAGTTTAGACTAATACAAGGTCTTTCCTTTGTGTTCAATCCAAAATTTGGAAGCTGGTGTGTGTACACCATCATTTTTAAATAATGGTGGTGTGATGATGCATCACTTTCAGCCTATGTGTCTACACTCTTGAGCAATGCCCAAAAGGTTCCAAAAGACCCATCCATTTGAAGGTTCCAGAAACAACCTTTATTTATTTACATCCGTAACAAGCTACATACAGTAAATAACTATGACTAGATGGTATCATGTTTGTGAATCACCAAAAAGTCATGATTTTAAAACAACTCTTCCTGCATGCAATAACACTGGGTTCAGGTTGCTGTCAAGAATACAGTGGTGCCCATGAAAAAATACACAAAATGGCTGCATCCTTGGGAAATCTTAAAACACAGTTATAATGATGCCAGAAAAATAACAGTAAACAGTAATACTAAAAATGATTTATTAAAGAAATTATACAAAATGCAGATTTGTAATAAAATCCTTATACTCTGCAACCAGGTTTCTTGATGAAGGTTAGCTTGCCATGTTGCTAATGTTGCCATGTTGCTTTGTCAGGAACATTCCAAGTGGATGTGGGTTTACTCACATCCCTCTTGTACATCTGAAGTCTGTGGTAGTGGAAAACAGAGTTATGTCAGTTTCTTTGTATGTACTCGACTGTTTGAAGGAGTTCATCTTTCTTGAGGCAATTGGTGTAATAGCCAAAGATCTACCAAATATTTACTACCATGTTCTCCTTGCAGAAATCACTCTTGAGATGAATGACAAAGATACCTGGAAGAGCATAACTGGCATGTCACAACTGACTCTAAGAAGAGAATCTTTATTTATTAGTGTAGGGACTATGGAAACTGAGTTCTATTTTTATTTATTTTGTCTACTTCATATTTAATGAAGCCAGTAGTTTATCAGAGTTTCAGTAAGACTCCAATTTTACATTTAGCCAATAAAAGGTGTAATTTTGCTTGACTTTTCACTATATATAGAGACAAAAATATTTAATGCAAGGTAAATAAGGCAAAAAAATGGAATAAGCTTGTTTAAAGTTCTTCTAGAGGTTTTTTCAAAGAAAAACAGAGGGTTCTGGTTTCCTGTTTGATTTTACAAGCTTTTTCACAAAGGTGTTTTTCTTTTTTTAGTGAATCTCACATGACACCACTGTCACCAGACTGTGAGAGAGACAATAAGCTACATTATGCAGCTTCGATTCGAAAAGCTTGTAAAAGCTAGAACATTAGCCAACACAATTGTTACTGGTCTTTGTTATAGAGAATCAGTTAAACACAAGGCAAAGTGATGAAGTAACACAACCATGCTTTAGCTGAATATTTATATTTAGTTTCAATTGATGGGAACCATGTTTTGGGGCTGTTCTCCGCACAGATTTTATTAGATTAAAATTATTTTTTATCTCACAGTCTTATATTTTGTCTGATATGAATAAAGTGTAATCCTGTTTATCCTATGGATTAGTAACCTGCTCAGTGTATTGTAATGCAATCCTTAAAACTGAAAAAAGAGTTCATACTGATGTTGGTACAGCATGACACAGGACTCTGGTTAGTATATCTAACAATGTATTTCAAGATATCTCAAATTGTATTTCAAGATATCAAAAATGCGTTTTAAGATATCTTTAAAAAGACACTCAATTATTTCAAGATATCTCAATAGCATTTTCAGATATCTACAATACAATTTAAGATATCTGAAATACATTTCCAGATATCTCAAAACAGCTTCCTGTCCATTTTCAAATATTTCAACATCACTTCCCGCTCATTTCAAAATATCTCAAATACATTTTAAGATATGTTATAATAAACAGGAAGTCCCATTGAAATAATAGGCAGTTTTACAGGAAATGATTTTGAGACATCTTGAGATGCATTTTAGATATCTTAAAATGAATGAAAGGTAAATTACATTTTAAGATATCTGAAATTCATTTTGAGATATCTCTAAATGTTAATTTGGCTTGCCATATATTAGGACAAGAGGTGCAAGTACAGTATATTCATATTTTACAATTCGTGTTTTTAGTAAACCTAGTGGTGTATGTAATGGCAGTTGCAATTTGTGTGGCCTTAATATAATGAGAAGTCAAGCAAAATGACACCTTTTATTGGCTAATTAAAAAAATTACAATATGCAAGCTTTCAAGGCAACTCAGGCCACAAAAGGTTGCATATTGTAATCTTTTTAGTTAGCCAATAAAAGGTGTCATTTTGCTTGACTTCTCATTACATCCATAATGGGTAACACGGTACAACACCCTAGTACTGTGGTCTTGATAGTGACACTAATCCAGGGGGTGCTATCCCTTCTGAATGTTGCAAGTGTAATAAAACCAAATGGAAGTCCACCACATTACGCACGCTCCCTACTGTCCATTATAATGAGCAAGTGTCCTTGGGGTAGACTGGTCCTTCACCAGGAGCTTGGACACAGGACAGCAAAAACACCAGGGGCCTCATGTATAAACGGTGTGTACGCACAGAAATGTTGTGTACGAACGTTTCCACGCTCAAATCGCGATGTATAAAACCTAAACTTGGCGTAAAGCCACGCACATTTGCATAGTACCTCATGCCCTGGCGTATACAATTTCTCCGCTCAGTTTTGCAGACTGGTGGCAACCAGCATCAAAGCAGTGCTACTGTTCCTGTGTGATCACCCTTTCTTTCTTAGACCCACATTCCTGACGCGGCTTTATAAATACACTGAAATTAACTGCATATTGTTTATTAGTGTAATGCATCTGATTGTAATTAACCTGTAGCAATATTATTGTCCAGGGAATAGCCATAGTATTCCAAATACCATAACTGCTTTACCGTTGTTACGCTCACTGCGTCTTCTTCTTCTTTCAGCTGCTCCCGTTAGCCATTTGGACTGAGTGTTTTCTCTTTGTTTGTAAACGTTATCTTATTGTTATATTCAATGGCCTGGCAAGTCAAATAAATCAGAAATTATATACTTCCCAAAAGAATTAGATGTGCTGCTCCACTTTTCAGATCCATCCTCTCTTTTCTTGACCCACTTATCTAGGGCATGTTCACAGGGAAGCTGAAGCCTGTCCCAGAAAGCATAGAGCACAAGGCAGGAAAAGTGCCTGGACAGGACACCAGTCCTCTGCAGGTCGAACACACACACAGAACCAAACACTAGGGCCAATTTTGACTTTATCAGTTCACCTAACCTGCATTTCTTTGGACTGTGGTAAGAAACTGAAGCACCCAGAAGAAACTTGGTCTTCTTTCTGTGAGGCAGCAGTTCTAACACTGCCCCATTGTTCCACCCTACTTCTCCGATGTGATTTTTAACTGATATGAAGAAGCCCAAAGCCTTTCATTTGTCATTATTGTCTGAAGCACATGTAATAATGATTTTAATTTTTAAAAAGAAAAGGGCAAATTCATCTGATTCATCTGAAAGACATATCCTTCTTATAACTTAACATCCTCAAACCTTTTTAATCCAATTAAGGGTCACAGTGGCTTGAAGCCTGTCCTGGAGGCACTGGGTTCAAGACAGGAAATAGCCCTGAAATGGGCACCAGTCCATTACAGGATCCACTCATAAATGCACTCAAAACATGCCAATTTAGAAGAATGAAGAAGCCACACAGAGACAACAACCTAGCATAAGATTACAAGCCAGACCACTTGATCCTTCAGGCAGCAGCACTTACCACTGCTCCATCATGCTGTCCCATACCCCCTATATGATTTATAATATCTAAACTGTAATATTCTTTGAACTGGTAATGACTAGCTATTATGTCAAGTGCTCTCTGAATGAAGGACAAGCATGAAGTAAAAAGAAAACTGTTTACTCAATATGAAGCAGTCTGAGCAGCCAGAGGAGCATCTCTTGGTAGAGTAGTTTATTAAGTTTGCACCACAGATTACAGCACAGAATACCCAGCTCATATAAAAAATCTTGGCTCAAGAGCACAAGAAATCATATTTTTTTTAATTTTATTTTGTTCTAGACATTAATCAGAGAAGATGGACTTCTGTAATATTCTCTCTCAATAATCCTTAGTGTGGGACAAATAGGTAGCTTCTCTTTTATGTTACTTACTTGTGCACCATGGTACGGCTAATTGCAAAAATGAAAATTAATTCTCCTTAAGTTCTACTCTCTACTGCGTAATAATATAGTAATGAGCAATAAACTAAGGTAATAAACATTTCTTCTCTCTTGACAATTTGGCAAATTCGATTGCAGCGTCAGTGTTATGATATATGTACCAAATTTTAATGCATGTCAAAAGCAGGCAAAACTGTATAATAACTTGTGTGATCTGGTGCTATGGATACAATGCATAGATGAAACACAATGTAATATAGTGCTTTGATTTAACACAAAAAAGCATAAAATTCCTAGCTGTCTCAGTGTGCCTGTTATGCTGTGGCATTTTACCTTGTCTTTCCTCATTTTTTTCCATTCTTTGTCCTTGTGCTCCTGAAGTCTCTGACTTCTGGTTACATCACTTTGTACCCCACTGGTGACATCAACACCCCATAAAAGGTCTCAAACCCATTTAATTTATTTCATATTCACAAACCTGTTAATACTGTATATTCTAATGTTCTAATATTCATT